>NW_022196891.1:61931774-61978356 GCF_008632895.1 Mastomys coucha
GTACCTTTTATGTCGGTGTGGAATAGGTTTTCCTTGGTCTGATTTCTGACAAGCTGAAGAGTGTCTACCACCTGGTTTGCCTGTCTGCCCTCATGGATGCTATTAAAGCTTTGTTTTGTTGAACAGTCAGATACCCAACTCTGTTGCCTTGTGGAAGATGAGTCAATGCGATGCTTCTTAAAGTGGTCTTTTCTCCCTGACCCACAAATCTTTTGGTACTACCATTTTGGGAAGCCAAAAAAGGCTAGTAATTGACCAGAAAACAATTTTGTGGAAATTTGACCTGAAGTTAGTAAAATAAAACTTTGAAGAGTGAAAAAAAAAAAAAGCTGCCTAGGGAAGAGCTCACTTTAACAATGCTGATGAATGCAAGTATAGGTTGTAGACATCTCTTCTCTTACAGAACTCATACATATCTTCCTTTGTGAACACTCAGCAAACCTATGTTGTAAAGAAGGCTTAACTTTATCAAGTCAGTTATGGGATATCTTTAGCAAAAATTGAAGCCCCAAATAACCTTTCTTTACAAAAACGATTGACATAAACAATTACGCTGCGAAAGGGAAATGGAAAAGTAGGCGAGATTGTTGGTGAACATTGGCCTTTTTATAGATTTAAAGTTTAACTTTTATATGAATATGTTGAAGGCAAAGTACAGACTCCAGGTGTACACTAGGCTTTCAGCAGGATGGAACATGATCTGTTCTGAGCACAAAGAGACACCTCAAGCACCGCCTGACTTATTACAAGCTGCCCTTCAGCCAGCACAGGGAGATAGACGTGTCTGGACCTCAGTGCTTTGCAATCTTCCCGGTTAACATAGTAGCTTCCCTGTAACTTAAATAGCTCAGATGTATGGATACAAATGTATTCTGTCAGTCGCTTAAGGCAGGAAGGCCAAAGAAAAATAGTAACTATGTAATTAGTACCTACCACTCCCAGGTGAGGCTGACTGTCCCACAGGTCGCCTGCCCCAGATGGTAATCTCCGTCATGCCTCACCAAATCTGAATTTTGTTATACTCGTACTTTTCATCCTCTTTAAAACAAATATTGCTTTAAATAGTCCGCTTGGCTGTCATTACATCCTCAGTGACCACAGTCATGGTCTTGACTTCTCCATGTGTCTGACTGAGATCAGAATTCCATCTCTATGGCTTCTTGGCCCGGTGATTCAGCTCAGAGTGAAATAGTGGAGTGTGTTTACACTGAGTGTTTACTCTGTTTATACAGGGACCATGAAAGGAAACCTTGTCCAGCTATAAAGGTCATTTCCCTTCCTCTCCTAGAGGTGGAGTTGGTCTGATCACAGATCTTAGTAGGTTAGCTAGATCTTCACTGGAAACACCTGTAGCAGAATATTAGCAGAACTGTGGTATCTGGCACGGACTGCAAGTGACGGCACCTAAGCTTTGAAGTAGCCTTTTATCAGTGATTGTTATCTAAGATTTTGGGGGGGGGGGTTGTTAGTCTTTTAAAGGATTCTCAGAGCCTTTATGTTACTTAGTTGGGAGACAGACTGGGCAAACCAGGAAGTCTCCCATGGCTGAGATTTGCTTAGATAATTGGTAGTTTTGGAATGCGGAGATTGACTTGCTAAAGTTGCTTTTTGTGTAACAATAGAAAGAGTTTCTATGAAGCAGTTGGGGCTTGATTGGCCATCCCACCCACCGCTGCAGAGAAGTCTAAAAGCGGCCTGCAGTGGTTCTCTGGTCTTGTCTTCTATCCCACAGAACACCAACACATACACACTGGAGTATGGCTGAGGAGATGGTGCAGTGGTCCAGAAGCACCACTGGTGAATTCCCAGCATCCTTGTCAGGTGGCTCCCAACTGCCTGTAACTCTCACTCCAGAGCATACAATGCCTCTGACCTCCCTGGGAACTCTCACATGTGTGATACACACACACACACACACACACACACACACACTCACAAATAAATAAAATAAATATTGTTAAAAATTTTTTTGATAAGGAAATGGGAGGGATATTTTTGTATGTGTGGTTAAAAACAAATCTGCCTAGGAAGTGAATGATTTTAATAACATCCTATCTGAAAATACTTGCTATTTTTTTTAAATCATTTTGTATTATACATTCAAAAAGCCATAAAAGTTTACTTGTACTTTTGTGAGTGAAGAGAAGACCTTACTAAAAGTTTGGCTTGAACACTCAAAACTCAATCCTGTGAGCGTCAATATGAGATTCATAACTACATGTAGAAACTAGAGACTAAAAATGGACGTTAACTAGCATCCAAAGGACAAACTGTCTGGGATAAAAACTTCCTTAAGCACCAGAGCTTGCCTGAGGCACACAGATAGGCAGTATTGACTTTGGCAATGCCTCTATCTTGTTAGGCCAATGAAGTTAACTGGCATTGAAAATTGAATTAGCAACACAACCCAGATCCCTCTGCCTCTCTCTTGTTTGGGTCATAGTTTGATCTGGATGGATATGGCAAGACCCTCTTTTTGGCATTCATTCCTGCCTCATGTGTGGGTCAGGACCTGAACAGCCCCTACACGAGAAGAGGCCAGCTCCCCGAGGATACCATTCATCTTGGCTGTATACATCCACAGGCACTTAGTGTCCATATAAGGAGAAGAGAACTTCTATTTACTCTGTAGTAAATAGACTTCAATAAATAGTATTTGTCTAGAGACATGTGTATCCAGTTAATCCAGTTTGTAGTGGGGTGGGGGGAAGCGTAACACAGCTCTAGCTAAAAAGATCCTGCGGTGGGTGAAAACGTTTCAACACTTGTTTGAGCAGCTCATAGGACAATCCTTTGACCCTGCAAAGCTTGAAGGAGACAAGACAGACGTGTCCAGGGGAACCAGGAATGGTGGAGGGTACAGAGGGCACAGGTGTCTGTTGAGATTTAACCTGAGGGGGTCAAGAAAAGGAATGGATTTCTGAAAGCCTTAGGCTGCCTGACCTGAAGGAGCCTTAAAATGTTCCCCAGGAGCAGGCAGGCACTTTTGGGGTAAGGAGGCACAGCAGCTATAAAGAGGAGAAGGCTGCACCAGAAAATGTGGCCAATGGGGAACAAAGCCAATGCCAACACACAGGTTTCCTGACTTCCCATCCTGACGTTCGGCATCAAACCCCACTGTCTTCTTTCTGCCCAGAGCTTTGGACCTTGTTAGGAGACAAAGGATCCAAACCACAGTCTTGCTCCTGACATCTGGCTTGACCTAGAGTTTTTCTCTCTACAGAGGGCACACAGCTCCTGGCTAAGGTGACCTTTCTCTAAGAGCTCACTTTTCTAGGAGAAAGGCGAGCCCTGGGTGCTTTCATTTCTGGAAGGAATGCCATGGAGGGGTGTGTCTTTACTTCTGGGGGTTGGGGGTGGGGAGGGTCTGCATGTTTAGGTTTTTGGTTCTTGGAGCTATAGGCAGTTTTGCTTCCTGTCCACAGTCTATAAGGGCGGCTGCATGCACAGTTAGCAACCCCAGAAAGAAGGCAGATTATTCTTTTGTTCTTTCTTTCTTTCTTTCTTTCTTTCTTTCTTTCTTTCTTTCTTTCTTTCTTTCTTCTTCTTCTTCTTCTTCTTCTTCTTCTTCTTCTTCTTCTTCTTCTTCTTCTTCTTCTCTTCTCTTCTTCCTCTTCCTCTTCCTCTCCTCCTCCTCCTCTTCTTCCTCCTTCTCCTCCTCCTCTTCCTCCTCCTCCTTCTTCTTTTTGGAAACAGGTACTTAAGTTGAATTCCTGATTCTCCTGCCTCTACCTCCAGAATGTTAGGATAACAGGCATTCACCCCTACATCTAGTTTATGCACCCTGGCTTTTGAACCAAGGACTGTGGTGCATACCAAGCAAGCACTCTACCAGCTGAATTATGTCCCCATCTTTTTAGCTCAATTCCTTAAGCATTTGAGCTGATCTCTTTCAAATGATTCTTCGAGTGGCTGAGCAGGTGGCTGGTCCCTGTAAAACTGGAAAAGGGAAAGCATGTCAAAGAGCCAGGCTTCCTTAATGTGACTGAGTTTAAGCACTTGACCAATACAATAAAAAAATACAACACTCAAACATCACTTCTGAGGCTGTAATTGTTTAGCCAGTGCTTGCCACACAAGAGTAAGGACCTCTGTTTGGCTCCTTAAGCACCCACATAAAAAGTTGGTATTTGTCTATAATAACAGTGCTGGGAAGACAGACCTAGGTGAATCTGTGGAGCTCACTGGCCAGTCGGTTTGGCCAAATCACTGAGCTGCAAGTTCAGTGAGAGACCCTGTCTCAGAAAATAAGGTAGACAGACACTGAGGAAAACACTTGACTTTGGCCTCTGACCTCTACATGTACAAGCAGTTACATATGTCTACGCAGGTTTGAAGGCTTTCTGATGTAATCTGAATGCTGAAAGTGTTGTGAATGTTAAAGACAGAAACAGAGGCAATAGGTACAATGAAGTGATTCCTTGCAGAATTTTATTGGCATCCCAGACTACATGATTCAATTTACACATGAGTCGGACCAAGTTTTCAGAACCCATTAAAGTCATATGGTATATGAATCTCTTTCTACTATATTATCGTATTCACCACAAATGAATAGCAATTCAAGTGACCTCTCACTTCTCCGATTGTTAACTCACATTAGATTTAGTTTTCCTTCCTTAGGATAAATTATTTTACTTGCATGTATGTCTGTGCATCACTTGTACACATGGTGCTGGAAGCCAGAAGATGGCATTAGATCCCCTGAAAATGGAAAGTGTGAGCTGCCATGTGGGTACTGGGAACTGAACCTAGGACCTCTGGAAGAGTAGACAGTGCTCTTAACTGCTGAGTTATCTCTCCAGGCCCATAAAGATTATTTTAAAAATGAATCACATATCACTTTTCAAGGAACACATAATTAGGAAAAACAGATACAAATGTACTATCTAAACTCTGCCATGCCCCATTTGATCACTCTCTTGTATATCTCTACTGACTATCCCAGATAAATGTGGTATTAGAATCTATGTGTAATAATAACAACACTGCATAATACTGAAGGCACTATATGATCTATAATAAGATTATCCATACTGTTGTCTACATATTTTACAACATGTATTTTTATCAATGTCTTGTAGATAGTTTTCAATATTGACTATTATTAGTTTATAATGTTATTTTATGTCTGTGTGTGCACACACATTCATACATATTTCACTAGTGGCCTACTGGTCGATGTTCAGCTGCCTTCAAGTTTCATCTGTAACAAATGGCACGTCAGCATACATCTGTCAAAATAAATCTCTGTGCAAGTCCTCAAATGCTTTCTTGTCAAAAATTTCTGAAGTGGAATTGCTTGACCAGAAGGCACACTTCTACTTTAAGCGTCTTATCACACATCACTAAATTGCCCTGAAGAAAAGATGGTCCCCCCAATTCATGAGTGGTTATCTTTCTTTACAATCTCATGTGTACTATCTTTTCACTTCACAATTTATTGATATAAACTTGATAAGTCATGAACTTCACTCATGATTAGGGAACAGTTCAGTGAGTTTCAGCCGGACATTATGTAACTATCAACACTGTCTAATTTCAAGACATTCTCTAGGTAGGCAGCGGCCTTTGGAGCTTATTTGTTTGTGAATATATAACTGAAAGCAGTGTAATGAGTAGGTTTTGAGTACATTTTTCTGGGTATATATCAAAAGGTGGGACATTCAGACATTCTGGAATGATCCCTTGTAACTATTCTCAACCAGTTCTCCCCAGAGAAGCAACCAGAGATCTGACGTCTATCATTGCAGTCCCTGTTTCAAATAAATACAATCCACTACATAGGTAATCTTTCTGAAGCTTCACCATTTTGTTTCATATGGTAAGAGTTTGTTACATTGTATTGCTGAGTATTGCTGTACAATTTAAGTATGTCATAGTATGTTTACCATACTCTTTCTAGATTCGGCTCTCTAATTTTTTAAAATTTCATACATGAATACAATGTATTTTGATCCAGCCTGTTTACCAAAACTACTTCCCCAAGTCCTCCCAGACTCATCTCTACTCCCTCCTAGCTTTGTGTCTTTCCTTCATTCCTTCCTCCCTCCCTCTCTCCCTCTCTTTCCCTTTCTTTTCTTTCTTTCTTTCTTTCTTTCTTTCTTTCTTTCTTTCTTTCTTTCTTTCTTTCTTTCTTTGTTTCCTAACATACTGAGTCCAATTTGTGCTGTGTTTATATACTCAAGGTTGTGCAGCCACCCATAGGAGCCCAGTCAATCTATCGGGACAATACCTTTAAAAACTGTCTGTACCCCCATAAGAAGTTATCAATGGTCAATAGGTCCTCATTCAAGGTAGGAACTCCGGAAGCCCTTTGCTCTCTCTGTTAGAACACAGCAGCCACATCTGCTGTGAGCTCATGAGAGCAGAGGTCCTGCCATGATCAACGGAACAGTGAATACGAATCCTCCCCAACCTCTGCCTCCGAAGATTTTCCACACCTTCTTCTGTGATGGTCCTAGAGGGAGGGAATGGGATCCAGGTGTCTCATTTTTAGGTGAGTCCTCCACAGACTGTTTGAGATGTTGATCCCTTGTGAGTTTCCGTTCTAACTGTCATCCCCTGATCAATTATGCTTTCGCATTAACCACCGTTCACTGCACCAGGAACTTTCTCCGATGAGGTCTGAAGAGTATATGGATTTAAAACACGAGTTTTGAGAGCATTTGATATAATATCAATTTAGCAAGGTACTAGTAGCAGGCTCACCCTTGGGCCTATGAGCTTCTCCACCATGGGCTCTCGATCAGATTATTTCCTCTTGTGGCTCTTTCCTCAAATCCAAGCAGAAAGTAGTTGGTTACTTGTATAAAAATCTGTGCCACTGTGGCACCCTAGTTATCTTTCCAGGCCAGTTGTTACCGAGGCTCACAAGGCATGGCTGGGTGAGATGGAAGGCTGGTCTGTGGCTGCTTTTGTCATTTGTTTGTTTTAAATTAAGAGAGGCAGTTCACCTGGTTCACCTGGTTCACCTGCTAAGCGCTCTTGCCCCTGTTGCAGAAGACCTGAATTCATTTCTATGCACTCACATGGCAGTTCACAACCATATGTAACTCCAGTTCCAGGGCATCTGATGCTCTCTTCTGGCCTCTATGAGCACACACACACACACACACACACACACACACACACACACACTTGCATGCATATACATACAGGCAAAGCAAACACACAAAAAAATTAGAAAATTAAAGGTTTAAAATCATGAATACATTTACTTATTGTGAATGTGCATAGATTTGTGAATGTACATGTTGAAGTCAGATGACAGCCTGTGGAAAGCCATCTTCAGGCTTGGTAGCACATCTCTTTACCCACTGAGCCATCTTGTTGGCCTGTTTCTGGGTCTGGTTATAAATAAGGCTATGATAAGTAATTATTCACAAGGGCTTCTGTAAACAAATTGTTCATTTTTTTCTTGGATAAATAGCTCAGCATAGAATTGTTAGGTCATAAAGTAGATCTATAGATGTTTACCAAAGAGGTTGTACTAGAATCTGGGATATGGTTCAGCACATAAAAGCAGATGTGGTGTAAGCATGAGAATCTGAGTTCAGATCTCCAGAGCCCACACAAAAATCTGGGCACACGTCCCATCATCCTTTGGACATCACTGTCCCTTCCTTCTTCCTCAGTAGCTGCTGTCCTTTTCAAGGCATCATGGTTGCCTTCCTGTCTCTGTCAAAGAGGACCAAGAAGATCATCAGGCACCAGTCACACTAGTATGTCAAAATTAAGCGAACCTGATTGAAGCCCAGGAGGTATAGACAACAAGGTGAAGAAAAGATTCAGGGGCTGCTGGATCCTGATGCCCAACATCGGTTACTGGAGCAACAAGAAAACCAAGTACGTTCTACCCAGCGGCCATGATCACTTATGTTTAGTCCCCAAACCACAAAGCCATCGTAGAAAGAACAATGCAGTTAGTCACCAGGGTCACTAATCCCAATGCCAGCCTACGTAGCAAAGAAAATAGTTTTATTTGTGTTTAAATTAAACCATAAAAACTGTATATGTGTGTGTGAGGGGGGTTCCGGGGGAGTTGGGTGTGGTCTTGCTTGCCTATAACCCCAATGCCACATGATGAGGAGAGGTGGAGACAGGAGGATAACCGACCAGTGCTGGTTTTCAGCCTAGTTGCAGGGTCAGTGAGAGATCCTGTCTTAAGAGAATAAGTTGAAGAACAATGAATCAGGTTACTCAGCATTCTCTTCTGGCTTCCACACATACACAGATGCATGTACTTGCATACACATGTGCATATGCATTACACACACAGTCAAATTCTCAGCTTTTGTACTGATTTACACTCTGGGCAGGGCCCTGCTCATTCTACTTCTTGTCTATTATTCAATGCTGTAAATATTTTTCATTTTTGACACTTTAGTGGACATGGAGTGACACTCCATTTTAACGTTACATCACCCTTAATAGGACATCACATTTTTAATTACTTGATCATCAATGAAGATGAATAATTTCTTGTATTTTCTAATTATTAGATTTATCTAAATATCTTCCTTATAAAATTTTCCATATACATTTTTAAGTTAAAAAAAGACACTCACATTAGGGTTCTCTAAAGGAACAGAACTGATTATATATACACACATATATATATATATCATATACATATGTATATGTATGTTTATATATATGTGTATATGTATATACATATGTATACATATACATATATATCACACACACACACACACACACACACACACACACACACACACACACACACGGAATTCATTAGACTGATTTACAGGCTGTCCAGGTAGTCTAACAACAGGAATTTCACAAAGATCAGTTGTTGTTCTGCTTTCAAGGTTGCATGCCTCAGCACTTCCACTCTGGTGCTGGAGTCTAGAAGGTTCCTGGAGGGCTACTGATCTTCATTATGTATTGAATCCCATAGTTAGTTTGGATACAGCTGAAGGAGTGCCTAAGCAATAGGATTGAGAGGCTTGCCAATTAGGGTGAGTGGGAACTGGCATAAAGCAAATGCTTCCTTCCTTCTTCCATGTGGTTTCATGTAGACTGCCATCACTCGGTTTAGCTCAGATGTAGGATGGGTCTTCCCATCTCAAATAACAAGATTAGGTAAAGCCTTCCCAGGCATGCTGAGCGCCCTAGGTTTTAGTTGATTCTAGATGGCATCAAACTGATCACAGAGTCTTTACAACAACTTCTTATGCCCGTATAAGATTAAGCTGTAATCTAGTTTTAGATTAAATCAGTCTTAGTTTTAGTATTAAATCATGTGACTTAAATGGTTTCTGCTTTCTTTCAAATCTATCGTAAGTTGGTAGAGAAGGGAAACACGTTGAATGTTTCCCTTCAATTTCATCATTTAAGGAATGAAGTCAGATGGGTGAAGGGAATTTCAGCTCTGGGAAGAGCTATGCATTGCCATAGCTAGAACTACGTTAGTTCAAAGATCTTAACTTTGTTTTCAGGATGGAGAGATGGCTCAGTGGTTAAGAGCACTGACTGCTCTTCCAAAGATCCTGAGTTCAATTCCCAGCAACCACGTGGCGGCCCTCAACCATCTGTAATGAGATCCAGTGCCCTCTTCTGGTGTGTCTGAAGACAGTATATTCACATACATAAAAACAAATTAAAAAAAAACAACAAAACAAACAAGCAAAAAACTTTGTTTTCAACTTTAGAATCCATTCCATTAAAAAAACAAAACAAAACAAAAAACCCAAAACTGTTCCGATAGAATGAGCCAAAGAAGAGGTTTGTTCTGTAAGCCAGGGGAGCTTGAGAAACCCAAGGAAGAATTAGCAGGGGATTGGTCAGCCCAGAGCTACTTCTTGTAAGGAGGGGTGAGAGATGATAGAGAAACAGTGAAGCGGTTAACACTGCAGGTTGCCTTCTGTAAATGTTAAAACAAAGAACAGTTTGAGGAATTCGGTCTTTATCTCTCCTGATTCCTTGAAAGGTAGGTGCATTAGCTTGCCTTGGTTTGGTGATGTGGAACTTATGAGTGCAGGAGGTTATTACAAAACAATACCTTCTTATAACTTACATTTAACAAGGACAGTATATGTTTACTTCTTTTCTTTTTAACAGCATGGAGGGTGTGATGGTTTGTATATGCTCAGCCCAGGGAGTGCACTATTAGAAGGTGTGGCCCTGTTGGGGTAGGTGTGGCCTTGTTGGGGTAGGTGTGTCATCGTGGGTGTGGCCTTTAAGACCCTCATCCTAGCTGCTTGGAAGCCAGTATTCTGCTAGCAGCCTTCAGATGAAGATGTAGAACTCTCAGCTCCTCCTGTACCATGCCTGCCTGGACGCTGCCATGCTCCTGCCTTGGTGATAATGGACTGAACCTCTGAACCTGTAAGCCAGCCCCAATTAAATGTTGTCTTTATAAGAGATGCTTTGGTCATGGTATCTGTTCACAGCGGTAAAACCCTAATGAAGACAGAGGATTTATACCATAACCTGTCACTGCCAACCAAGGGCCTACTGTGGACATGGGAACACTGATCCTTGACAGTCTGTGATTCTTTAGAATGAAAACCTGGGATTGAGAGAAACTGGAACAAAGCAGAATACACTTTACATACTAACTGTCTTTGCCTTTTTCAGTTATTTAGATTTCCACATGTGTGTGCCTGGGCATGCCAGGGCACACACAAGCATGTGCATGTGTACATATGTGTTGTGTGTGTGCTCTCTCTCTTTGTGATAGTCTTATTGTAATCTGCCTTCAAGCCTTTCAGGAAAGAGTCACAGAACAAACAAAACCCAATGCACCAGAAATTAAAAAAAAAAAAAAAAAAAAAAAAAAAAAAAAAAAAAAAAGAAAAGAAAAGAAAAGAAAAGAAGAAGAAAAAAAGAAAAAGAAAAGGCAAGCTGAGTAATTGTGGTTGCCCATCAGGAACAGCTGAGCTGGGAACTGATACTCATCTACACCGTAGGTCCCATGAGGAAGCTAACTGCTCTAGTTGGTGCAGAAGTAACCACAGCTGAAGCACCAAAGGCACCTGGACCTTGAGGGAGGGATCCTGGGAGCCTGTGACTAACAACAATGAAGATTTACAACAGATGTTCCTGGGTGCTGGGATGACAGGTAGATGGGGAAACCCAAAAAACCAAAAACCAAAAAACCAGAGCCAGGTGGAATTAAAACGGATGAAAGAATAAAGGAAACCCCGTTAGGAGAAATGATGGCGAGTGAGTGGTTGCAGTAGAATGTTCACGCTGGTCTGCAGGCATTACAGGGACAGGCAGAGACCTGCGAGAGAAGGGTCATGGGAACTGTGTCATTTCCTGATAAAGAAGACCACACCAGAAGCTGAACCACACTCTGTGTATAGATACTTAGGGAATTCTGGAGCAGGGGAGCGGTGAGCTAAAATACCAAACTGGTATGTTGACTCAGAAATAGTTCCCTGTCTGGGATCTAAGAGACCTGAGTTTGTGATGGGGCCCATGATAGTCATGTGGAAACATTTTCCTTCCCTCACCATCTGTCTCTCTTTGAAGCAGGGAGGGTTTCATCAAGTTTCTGACATATCGGTTTTCCACATGCTTCCCCTCACGTGACCTATTCCTATCTCATCAGCATACTTTCCTACAGCTTCATCATCTTTCAGAGAATAAAATGTAAATGCAGAAGGACAAATCCGGTTGCTATTACTTTCAGATTGGATGTCTTCTTCATTTTATGAATGCCCTAAGCAGAGAGCACAGGTGCTACCCACCACCCTGGAGCCAATGAAAGTTTACACCTACTGTTCTGTAAAATACTGTTGCATGCGTTATCATGGGTGATCTGAAGCCCAATTTTGTAGCTAAGGAACTGATAATATTTTAAAAGGAGAATAAAATTATAATGTTGGTCAAGTCTCGAAGTTAGAAAAGTGAGACATATTCTTTGTTTAAAGCACAAACGAGCAAATAACAACAAAAAACCCACAGCCCCAGAGCAACAACAGAATAGTTAAGAAGCAGTTGTGTCTTAACAGTAGGCTACTTACCTAGCTGGATTTAATTCTAAGAGCTTCAAAAATAAAAGGGTTAAACCCATCACACTGAAAATAAAACATTTCTATGGTTATATACTAACTTAAGTAGAAAATATGTTTTAATCTTTCTTTTTATTTTCTTTCTCTTCTTTTCTTTCTTGCTTTCCTTCCTTCCTCCCTTTCTTTCTTTCTCTCACTCTCTCTCTTTCTTTCTTCTGGGAGGCCAACTTCTCTGGAGTGCCCTTTGAAGTTTAAGCTTTTTCCTCTGATGATTTTGAAGATAATTAAAATCTCCTCCTCCTCCTCCTCCTCCTCCTTCCCCCCTCTCCCTGGTTTAACATAAATCCCAAGAGATATGAGAGCAATGTTGCTGGATGCTCATTGCTAGTGAGGTACTGTGGCAGGCTCACCTCATGTGCATCATTCAAAGGCCCTGGAAGGACTGTATGAGCATCAGTTTCATTTGACAAAACGAACAAAGCAGACCCAGGAAGAATGCTTATTACCTTATTCAAACACATGGCTGAGATGTAGGAGCTGAGCCTCAAGCCCAGGTTCTTATGGGATACTAGGCCTGAAACTTTTCTCTTTTCTTGTTTCCTGGGAAGGCCCTGGACACTCTTCAAGAGGCAGGGAGTATCCCTCTCTTCTTGCGTGTCCTCGTGTCTGGTGAGTGACACTCCTGAGCACCTTGGCTAGAAACCGATCCTCAGGGAGAGATGGTATTTCATTCTCTCTGTTGATTGTTTTTTGTCTCTTTTTGCCAGCATAAGTCAATGCCAATGAGAAAGCCTAGCTCATGGAAGAGATGCCCATAAAGCTAGCACAGGAAGATAACCCCCAATAATAACTCTATTTTCTATGTGGGACATAGCATCTAAAAAATTTCAAACAAGCAGGAATTTGGAGGATCCCAAGTCACAGGCTTACCCCTAGAGAGATTTCCCATCCCTAGGAGAGAAGGTGAAGCACAGGAGGAGGACAGGCCCCTGAAGTCTGTCAAGCAAGGCTGGCTGGAAGTTACTATTCCTGACTTTATCTTACTCTAGCACGAGAAGCCAGCTGGTCCCTGGACAAAGTATGGGAAGGAAAGTTCTATCAAGCTGTGTGAAAGCCCAAACCCTCAAGAGATTGTAGGAAATGCACAGACTCAAGAGTCAGACCTCCTGGCTTCTGCCCTCAGGAGCCAAATAACCTCTCCTTTGAAAGGAGAGCAGGATACAAGAGCCCGCTTTGGGAGATTATTTGCAAAGACCGCAAGCTCATTCTATAAGGTGTGTGCTAAAATGCAAGTTAAGTTCCTGTCAGTGATAAACATGTGTATAAAACTCCAGCAGGAGCCAATTTGTACAGCATAAGCTGTTGGTTAGGGAGGAGCCACTCCATTACAGAAAGATGCATTAGTGAGCACATGTCTCCCTCCCTCTCTCTCTCTCTCTCTCTCTCTCTCTCTCTCTCTCTCTCTCTCTCTCTCTCTCTCCAGGTGAGCACACAGTTGACTGAGTTATGTATTATTGTCTCTGTTTTATAAGTGCACCTGTGGAAATAGAATTAATCTGTCCGAGGACAGGTGGAGGAAATCTGTCCTCAAGCCTTTCTGAGTTGCAAGAGATTCCACCACGTGGTGTAGTTGTTTGCAAATTGCAGACCTCAAATTGGGTTCATTTTCTCTTTTAAAGTTGGAGGCTGGATGACGAGACTGAGCAACATGGAAAACTGTTATTCTTGGCCCAAAAAAGGAGACAAAGAGATAAGCCCCCAGAGCAATCTGTTTGGGGTTGGGTAGTTTCAGATTTAAAGTAGCAGAGCAGAGGGGAGGGACAGGCTAGCAAGGGAGGGAGGATATTCTCATCTCCTCGGCGAAAGGACAAAGAATCCCAGGTACTCTGGCACTGACTGCTGCCTGCCTTACCATTTGCTCCAGTCAGGACTCTTCGCAGTCACCTCCTGTTAACCTTGTGGTCCTGGGCTGGGGAGGACATAAGTCATATAAATGACATTGTGACCCGTCTTCCATTACTCTGGTAGTCATCTTAGGTCTAACTGGCTCTGATAAGCTGCCTGAAGAAGACCTTCTGGCTCACAGACATCCTGTCCTCATAGAAGAGAACAGGCCTAGGTAGATCCTTAGGTAGGAAATCCAGGCAGCTGGAGCCTGGGGCAGGGTAGCACAGAGTTCTAGGTCCTTGTTTCCCAGACTTAAGGTCATCTGTTATTTTCACAAGTGTGCACAGTACAGCATCATCGTGTTTTGCAGCCTCTCTTGGAATAAGGAAATGTGAGAGCTAAAGTTACGTTTCAACTTTAACGTATTGTGCTTCAGCAGTCCATAAAACAAAAGAGCCTTTTAACCCCACTTGCCAAAGGACCAATGACTTTCTGGAATGCTGGAGGCTGCTCTTGTAAGATAACGAGCAACCTGCTTTCACCTCTGTAAACAAGGTTGGTTGTCTCAACAGCACAGGATGTCCTTGATCCCACACACAGACAGACAGGAGATACGTACCAGGAAGTACGTCAGAATGTACGCCTGCCCCCAGTTGGACGAAGGCAGGAAGTACATAGCCTTGTGGGGTTTGCCTTTATAGGCACCTGACTGACATAATTCTCAGCCATTCTCTGGGAATGCTGGGTATGGACCTGGCCAGTGCCCATCTTCCTAGCTGGTATTTAATAAAGCTTGCTTCGAATTTGGCTCAAAAAAAAAAAATGTGGTAGAGGCCTTATTCTCAACTGGTGGGATGAACAAGCTACTTTGTATGAAAGTAGAAGCTTCAAATGCTTTACTTTACAGAGACTGGCAGGGGATAGGGCCAGAGAAGGAGAGGGGAGATGGGTGGGAAGGCAGAGACAGAGCAGGAGAGCTGGGTGATACCTGGGAGAGAAACTCCAGTGTGTTAGCATTCCTTCTGGGCTCCACCCCACAATTACCTGGCAACAGCCAGGTATGCTTGACTCACTCTAAAAGAGGCTGCTTGCTCCTCTGCTCTTTCTCTCTCTCTCTCTTTTTTTTTTTTTTTGGTTTTTCGAGACAGGGTTTCTCTGAGTAGCCCTGGCTGTCCTGGAACTCACTCTGTAGACCAGGCTGTCCTCGAACTCAGAAATCTGCCTGCCTCTGCCTCCCAAGTACTGGGATTAAAGGCTTGCGCCACCACTGCCCGGCTGCTCTTTCTCTTGCTATCTTGCTGTCTTACCCTCTTCCCCCTCTGTCCCTTCTCTCCCATTCCCTTCACCCACACCCCCCACCTGCTCATGGCCAGCTCTCCTTCTCTATCTCTCTCTCTTTCCCTCTTCATCTCCCTCTCCCTCCCCACCTCTCCTTTTCTCTTTCTCTGCTATCCCTATAACTCCCCTCCCCATGCCCTAAATAAACTCTATTCCATACTATACCTGTCATGTGGCTGGCACCTCAGGGGGAAGGGATGCCTCAGCCTGGGCCCACAGAGACACACAACCATCCCCTGCACTATACCGCACCTCTACCAAACATATCCCTGGTTTCCTTTTCTTTTTATAAAACACTACACAGTGGACACAATAGACAATATGGCCAACTTAAATGCACACCTGCTTATCCAATCCAGCCCACGGGAGCCTTTTAAAATGCCTTAGCTAGCTCAAAGGCTGGGCACTCCTAAACCTTCCCCTGCTACCTCAGGCCTAATCAGAGAAGTGGCCAGTGGCCACCCACTTGAATTCTCACATGGCTGGTTGGCTTTCTCTCCTGTAGCTCCTATGTCCCATCCTTCTCCCTTGAGTCATGGCGATTCTCTCTCCTTTTTCCCAGTTCCTAGCCTGCACAAGTCTAAGGGTCCTGCCCTGTCTCCCTTTGCCTAGCCATTGGCTGCTGGCATCTTTGTTGATTGATCAAAAACCAATTAGGGACAGGGACCTTCAGTGTTTGGACACACAGATTCCCAATTAATCAAAGCATTTGAACCAATCCCCAACAAGGGACCTCAGTTTTTATGTGAAAGTGCATTAAAATGGTCTATGTTGACCTATTTAGCCGGACTAAAGAGTCCATTTGTTGTTTTCTCCCATCACTAGCACACCTCACCATGATATAATTAGGATTTAACACCAGTACAGTCAAAAGAAAGGGCGTTTTTATCAATATAAAGGTGATGCAGATTGTCCTCTTTTGTCACCTATGTGGCTACCCCCACTACCTCCTTGACTCTTGGCAGCTGTTAGTTTGCTCTTTATATAATTGTATCATTTCTAGAATGTTCTATAAGTGGCATCACCCAACTTCTCTGCATCCTACCAAGAGTGTTTAGTGCTCTCACGATTTTTGCTTTAGCTATCCTGACAGGTATGCCACGACTTACTTCATGTGGTTTAATTTGTACACCTCTAACAGCTTATGGTGTTGAGTACCTATCTATTCATCTTTTATTGGCTATTTGAATGTTGTCCTTGGTAAAATGACTATCCATATAGTTTGTCTATTTTCTAACTGTATTGTTCACTTAGAGTTTTGAGAATTATTATTATTATTTTTTTTCTGAGACAGGGTTTCTCTGTGTAGCTCTGGCTGTCCTGGAACTCACTCTGTAGATTAGGCTGGCCTTGATCTCAGAAATCTGCCTGCCTCTGCCTCCCATGTGCTACTGCTGCCTGGTCTGATTAAGTTTTGTTAAAGTTATACTTTAGTATTTCATTTTTTTTATAATTGTAAGTAATACTCTATTTTTAAATATCAACAGCCATTTATTACTGCTGCTAACTAGATATAAAATTGATTCTGGTGTGTCTATATCAAATCCTGAGACCTTGTTGAAAAAAATATATTCATGTGAAATTTGCCCAGCTGAAGTTTAGAACTGCTTGGGGCTGATGGCTTTCCCACATCTCACTTTAAATATTCTATAGCTCGTTTCTAGCTCCTGTATCCAGTCCTGGATAGAAAGAGATTTGACTCCAGGCTGGTGGGCCATGCCCAGAGCGATTTCCATACCACTTAGAAAGACTTAGCAGGGAGATTGGGATTTCTGAGCTAATGAGATTCTGATGGAGTTTAGATACATGGATTGAGACTCTGGGGTACTTATTCAATACTATGGCTTCTTTTTAGAATATTCCTATGTTTTAGTTGTGTGCAGTGGGGACTATGGAAAAGGATGTTCATTCCCATAGTTACAAAGAAAACTGGAACATTTGAAAAAGACTGTCTAAGATATATAATCCATATTTAGACTAAGGGTTGTCCATTGTAATTTTATGTTAATACAAGGGCACTCCAAGAGTATGTGTGTGTGTGTGTGTGTGTGTGTGTGAATGTATGTATGAGAATGTGTGAGTCTGTGTGTGTGGGTGTGTTTGTTATAGATACTATTTGTCTTTTTCAGGGGTACCATTTGAGTATGGTTTTGTCAAGGGTATTTTAGAACTTTAGTATCTTTAAATTTTAAATTAAGAAATTAGTATTCCTTAAAAGAAAATAGATTTTTTTCTGATTATAGGATTACTATAATTCCACATTGACAAATAAGAAACATTTAACAGGGAAAAGAACATAGTATTTCCTTAGGCCCTTTATTCATGGAGTATTGTTAAAATTGAGGAATATATTTATTTCTTTATGTATCTACTTGTTTTTATGTGCCTTTTGCCTGTATGTATATATGCGCACTGTGTACATACAGTGGCCATTCAGCTCACAAGAGAGCATCCGATCTTTAGAACAGGAGTTACAGAAGGTTGAGAGCTACCATGTTGGTGCTGGGAACCTAACTCAGGCAATCTGCAAGAGTAACAAGTACTCTTAACTACTGTGCCATTTCCCCATCTCCTCCATTTATTTTTAAAAATGATTTGTCCATCTGTGAAAAGAAAATTGTGGCTAAATAATTACTCTTAATAATAATAATAATAATAATAATAATAATAATAATAATAATAATAATATTTTTAGGCAGGGGTTCTTTGTGTAGTTCTGCTTGTCCTGGAACTCTGTAGACCAGTCTGGCTTTGAAATCAGAGATCTGCCTCCCTTTGCCCCCTGAATGTGAGAGTTAAAGGTGTGCACCAGCTTGCCCAGCCTTTTTTTTTTATTTTAGATTTATTTTATTTGTGTGTATATGTCTATGTCTAGGTGTGTATGCTCTGTGTGTGTGTGTGTGTGTGTGTGTGTGTGTGTGCATGTGAGTGCACATACACAGACAGAGCATCAGATCTCTTGGAGCTGGACTTACAGGCAGTTGTGAGACACCTTGTAGATACTGGGGATGAAGCTTGTCTTCCAGAAGATCAGCAAGTACTATCAATTGCAGTGCCAACTCTCCAGCCACGTGGCAACTCTTTATGTACTTTATTTCTGTTTTTTCCTCCCTTCCTTCCTTTCTTCCTTCCCTCCCTCCCTTCCCTCTCCCTTCCTTCCTTCCCTGTTTCCACACCCCAGTGGTGGTTCTGTATGAAAGAGACAGGCGGTCCTTGGTCCCAAACTGTTTCTTAATTGTTCATCGTGGAAAATGGGTGCATATCACCTTCTCTTGGTGGACCAGAGACTAAATATCTTTTGCAGGAAGGAATGTCCGGGAAGGGAAGCTTATTGGCTAAACCCTCAGAGCTTCTAGATATACCTCATTAGTATGGAGAACTCTGTTCTGGGCTACGTGGCCAATATGGGGAGTGTGGTCATGTGTTCCAAGCCAGGAATCTCGTAGGGAACAGGGGGATGCCTACTGTCTCAGGTGGGTGCCTATTGTCTGAGGTGGGTGCCTACTGTCTCAGGTGGGTGCCTACTGTCTCAGGCGGGTGCCTACTGTCTCAGGCGGTTGCCTACTGTCTCAGGTGGGTGCCTACTGTCTCAGGTGGGTGCCTATTGTCTCAGGTGGGTGCCTATTGTCTCAGGTGGGTGCCTGGGTGCTGGGGTCTTAGACCCACTCAATCTTACCAAGTTCCCTGGCATGGTCCACTGTCCCACACCTGCCTTCCTTCCTTCCCTTCTCTTTTTCCTTGTTTTCTTCTTTCCTTTCTTTTCCTCCTTCCTTTTCTTTCTTCCTTTCTTCCTTCCTTTCTTTCTTCCTTCCTTCCTTCCTTCCAGGTACAGGGTCATTGTGTAGGGATAACTAGCTGATCGTGAACTAGCTGGTCATGGAGCTTAGGCTGGTCTAGAACTCTCAATCCTTCTGCCTCACCTTCCTGAGTACCGGAATCACAGGTGCGTACCACCTTGTTCGGTTTTCTCCTATCCTTTTAACTACTTTTCAATTCACTTCAATTCTATCAAAAATATATCTCCCTGGCTTTGAATATTTTGAAAAACATGGTTGTAGTTGGCTTCAGGTGTTCCACAATGCAAAATTCACCAACAATTTCACTGTAGAGTCTTTTTGCCAGTTTTCATTGGCTTCTAGGATTGTGACCACTGGGACAAGGAGAATTTAATTTATATCATCAAATTGGCCTTCTCAGAGGTTACCAGTGCACATCCTTATAGGCTCTGAGGGACGCTCCTGTCTCTGCTGTCGGCTTAGAGGCAGGAGTGCTACTGTTTCTTAGACTCCTTGCAAATTCTATGGGGAAAAAAAAAACTGTCTCATTATCTAATTTGCACCAATTATTCCACGAATAGTGGGAGATATCTTTTCCCTCTTTTCCCTTTTAAAGTTTGTTCCGAGAATTGCTCTTTGTTCTCAGCATTTCCCATTGTTTCCTTCTTTGTCTTACATGTTTTATAAGAATGTCTTTCCAGTTCCTCACTGCTTCTTAAATATTGTTTGTGATGCTACCTGACAGAGAAGTTTACAAATTCAAATTTATTTCTGAGCTCCTGTCTTAAGATCCCTGCAAAGCTTCTATGCTTCAAAGGCCTTCTCTACTGGTCCAGTTATCTATTTCTCATATCATGCCACCTCGAGATTTAACAAAATCTCATAAAGCAATAACTATTTTATTATACACTCTTTATTTTTGTAGGTTAGGGCTTTGGGTATGGCTTAGCTGATAATTTTTGTACATTATTGTGCAATGATCAGTTTATGGCTTGGTCCCTTTGAAGAATCCAAGATGGAGTCATTTGTGTCTCAGGCCTTAGGGTGGAAGCATCTTGAAAGTTCCCTCAGAAGGGATTTTCTACAAAGTATTTTGTGTGGTCCAAGTAGCACAACAGCCTGGCAATAGTTAGAATTCTCACAGGGCAGCTCAGGAATCCAAAGGGGAGCATTCCAGAAAACAGTGTAGAAGCTGGGAGTCATTCTATGACACAGGCTTGAGTTGGCAATTCACTCAGTCAAAACGGTCTCAGGCCCACACACATCTAAGCTGAAAGGTGGGTGTACTGTAGAATGTATGGAAGATTTCATACTATCTCAAGGGCACATGTCTATTCTCTTCTGGTTTATATTCTCTTTTGTTGTTGTGTTGTGTTTTGTTATATTATGTTTGAGACGGACTTTCTCTGTGTAGCTCTGGCTGGTCTCAAACTCAGAAATCCACTTGTCTTTGCCTTCCAAGTGCTAGGATTAAAGGCATGTGGCACCACTACCTGGCTTAATTTATATTCTTTTTTTTTTAAATTAATTTATTTATTATATGTAAGTACACTGTAGCTGTCTTCAGACACTCCAGAAGAAGATGTCAGATCTTGTTGTGGATGGTTGTGAGCCACCATGTGGTTGCTGGGATTTGAACTCGGGACCCTCGGAAGAGCAGTTGGTGCTCTTAACCGCTGAGCCAACTCTCCAGCCCTTAATTTATATTCTTAATAAAAAAAAGATTTACTTATTTTTGTTTTATGTGTATAGCTGAGTGCCTGCACGTATGTGTGTGCACTGTGTACATGTCTGGTGCCTTTTGAGGCCAGAAGAGAGCCCTAGATCCCCTGAAGCTAGAGTTGCAGGCAGTTGTGATCTGTGATGTGGGTGCTGAGATTCGGCCCTGAGTTCTACAGAAGAACAGACAGTGCTGACCACTGAGCCACCTCTCCAGCCGGAGCGTATGTTCTTTCACTTTTTTCTTCTCCTTTTCCTCTTTTCTTCTTATATATATTTTTAAAGTAAGCATCGATTCTGTAATCTACCTGGAAAATCATTTTATATAGATTCAATGAGGGTCAATTTTGAATTTTTCACTCAGCAAATGATTCATCATACTTTCATGGGTAAGCATTAGTGTTTACAGACACCAGAGTCTGAGAGAATGTTTATTCTGTTGCTGGAGAGACAGGGGTGGGGGTGGGGAGGTGGGGGGGGAAATGTAAGACTCCTCTCTCGGTTTCCTAGAACTCTTCCTTTCTCCTATAGTAAAAGTGGAATGCCCTAGTTATGTCCAGCTTGCCATCGAGAAGCAGCCAGCATCGCTAGCTTGCTTTTTGAACTGTCCTTTTGGCTGGACAGGCACTGGGACATGAGGCCTGGAGGTTGACCTAATTTAGAGGGGCTTCTACATTTTAATCTACTTCTCAAAATAGCAGGCTCGCCCACGATGGCAGAGCTGCATGCTCTCGGCTGTTGCCCTGGGATCTAACTGAAGAGGGCCTGTTGTTCCTTAGTGGAATAGCTTTTGGGGACTATTGCTTCTGAGATGAGGTAACTTGACTATTGGACTATTTCTACTGGGGAAATCATTAACTGCCTTCGATGAACATACTTGGTCAAAAGAAGTGGTAAACTCCAGAACCACAGGATGTTTCCCCATAACCTCGACCTCAATCTTAAGATCCCATCTGACCTTGGCTCACTCAGTGCTCCTCCATCCCCAAAGGACCCCATAATCTGGGCCCCAGTTTTCCACCTTCATCACTATATCCTCCATTTCTGCTTAAATAACCAACCAAGAAGTGCAGAATTGAGCCCTGCCTTCTTCTGCTTGGTCCCTGCTTTATTAGTTAGTGCTGATATCGTTACTGTTACTATAGACCTCTTTTTATACCCAGTACTTTACTGCCTTATCTTAATTCCATCCAATTGTTTTATGAGATCTCGCTTTAGAGTGAGTGGATGGAGGTTTAAGAGAGTTGAACAATGTGTTCAAGCCACATGTCATTAGTAAACAATTGGCGTGGGGATTTAAACCTTAGTCTTGTCTCTCATCTTAACTCCCAGCTCTTTAGCTGTGGAGTGTTTTCATTTCTCTTCTGAGAGCATTGAGCACACACAGCCTATGCTCTAGTTGACAGGGTAGGATACCTGCTAGAGGACGTGTAATGCGGTCTGGCAAGGTCACACATCTGAAACTCCGTCCTCCTGACAGTTTACAACCTGTCGCCTCTGCCTTCAGCCAGTTTCTGCTTATCATAGAGCCTCGTGCTCTCAGGCTGCACAGCAAACTAAAGTGCTCAGTGAACCAGGCGCCTGAAAAGATCCTTGTGGGTTTTCTCAGGTGAGGTTTCTGTGCATTCTGCAGGATCACAGCATCGATTCTTTTCCAGAGGAAAGCACTTCCGCGTCTGACCCCAGAGCCTGATCCTTAGTCATTCCTGGAGAGAGGAGTCAGAGGAGGAAGGGATTTCATAACTAAACACTACTCTGTTCATTGCTGAAGAATCCAAGTAGGTTTGCATTCATCTTGTGGGTGGAGGGCCCTGCAGCTGGGGAAAGGCAGTGTGGGGACTTCCCACAGAGGGAGGGGGTGGGGAAAATCAGAGTAAGCTCCCCATATTGTATTCATTTGCTAAGGCTACCATAAGAAAATTCCACAGACAAGGTGACTTAAACATAGCACTAGATGTCAAAAGTCTACCATCAAAGTGGTTTGGGGCTTGATTTTTCCTGTGGCATTCTTGCTTGCAAGGCTTGAAGCTGGCTACTTACATTCCTTTGTACATGTGTACCCCTAGGGCCTTTTTTTTCCTCCAATTTTCTCTTTTTATAAGGATGTCAGTCAAAATGAATTAGGGTATACTCCAGGAAACCATTTTCCCCATTAATTAATATGTTTATTCACTCTTACATCTCCCAGAGCCCCTTCCCATGGCCCCTTCCCCATCCTTTCCTCCCTTTCATCTCTGAAAAAGGTGAGGTTCTTCCTGGGTACCAACTCACCCTGACGCCTCAAGTCACTGCAGAACTAGCACATCCTCTCCCACTGAGGCTAGCCAAGGCAGCTTAGTTAGGGGAATGGGATCCACAAGCAGGCAACAGAGTCAGGTTAAGCCCTAACTTCAGTTGTTGCGGACTTGCATGAAGACCAAGCTGCACATCTGCTGCATCTGTATGGGCAGCCTAGGACCAGCCCATGCACATTCTTTGGTGGGTGGTTCAGTCTCTGGGATCCCCTAAGAGTCCAGGTTAGTTGACCCTTTGGGTTTTCTTGTGGAGTCCCTATCCCCTCTTCAGGAAACTCCCTTTTAACTTGTCTCTTTAAGGATTATGTCTCCAGACACAGTCACATTCAATACATATGTATCGGAGGGAGATTCTCCCTGGTAGCTCTTCTGCAAGTGATCAGGGGTAGAGATCCAGGCTTTCATGCTTCTTCGAGCTCCCCTGAGAGTGTAAACAGGAAAGAGACCAGAGAACCTAAGGCTGGGAGAAGGAATGACAAAGACCTCAGAAAAGTGGCAACCTGGTCCTCATATTTTGTGCTTAATATAAATCTTAGAGAAGGAAACTGACAAATGTGTCTTCAGGACCCAGCAGTTCTCATACACATGTCTGTATTTTTTTTTCCCACAAGGTGTTAGAAGTTTTCAAGTGTTTCCAAAAGAATCTTTGTAAAACCCACACTGGGGTTTCCCATGAGAAGCAGCAGCACTCTCTTCTTGGGAGTCTCTCCTGTAACAGGTGTAACTTGCAGAGGGGGCACAGATGCGTGAAGACCTCTGTCATTGCAAGGGAACTTCCTCTTTAGTTCACTGGAGACTTCTATCTTGCCACAGAACGGCTGTAAAGCCATCTTCAGCTGTTGCTTTCTGGAGGGCTTTAGCTCTTCAACCAGGTGGTAGCTCTGAGTCCAGCAGGATTGTCATGTTATACTTGATGGTCCCAAGACTGACATTATTCTAATTTTACTCACTTCCTACTTAGAGGTTAACCTAGTCAACCTTATCCATTGCAGACACTGTTGACTACCTACCAGAAAACTATCTCCCGCCACCCCTTTCTTCTTTGTTGCTAAGATCTGAATTTAGTTGCCCTCCTCTGAAGAAGCAAGCCCTTTGAAAGCTCAACCTTCTAGCCAGGCAGTGGTGGCACACGTCTTTAATCCCAGCACTTGGGAGGCAGAGGCAGGCGGATTTCTGAGTTTGAGGCCAGCCTGGTCTACAGAGTGAGTTCCAGGACAGGAGAGGTCCAAGGCAAGGGCACTTCCTTTCATCATTAGGTTTTTTGTTTGTTTGTTTGTTTGTTTTTCGAGACAGGGTTTCTCCCGTGTAGTCCTGGCTGTCCTGGAACTCACTCTGTAGAACAGGCTGGCCTCAAACTCAGAAATCTGCCTGTCTCTGCCTCCCAAGTGCTGGGATCAAAGGCGTGCGCCACCACTGCCTGGCTATCATCAGGTTTTTTGACAGTATGTAAGACTTGACCCACAGCAGATCTTGGAGCTGTGGAAAAAATTGCAAGGTAGACTTGATTTGTGATATTTCTACGTCAAATGAATCCTCCTTTGATTCAAGACTTGAGGTTCTAGCTCAAGACTTCTCATTATACACAAATTTTCTTAAATCTTATTTTTAAAGCTGCTATTCTCATATCACTTGCTGGATAGAGTATCCAACAGGGCTTTTGTTTGCCAAGTGAATGTTGATTGAAGAAGCTGAGCTGACAAACTCTTTTCTCTCTCACATATGAAAAGAGGGGGGAAAAAAAAGACAGGTATATATGACTAGTGGTTCTGGCTGGACTTTCTCCTAAAGATGCTTCAGTTCTTCAAAGATCTGGTCCTTATGAGAGAGGCCCTTATTTCTGAAGACTGATCTGGTTCAAGAAGAGTTCAGTCAAGAGGTTTATAAGAAGCACTTTCTCCTCTCTGATGGAACATAGGGTTCCCTGTTGATCCCTTGTGGATAGCAAGGAGAGATTTGAGTGTGCCTTAGTGGCCTGGAGTTGCTTTGCATACACATGATTTCAGAGTGTGACTAATCATGCCAAGTTGGGCTTGAGTGAAGACTTGATCAGAGATCTGGAATATCTGGTAGCAGTGGAAAGAGTGTGGGGCAGGGGTTTTGTACTTAGGTGCAGGGGAATGCTGATAGGAACACCTCTGATATCGGGGTGGTGGGCTCGAACATGACATAGTTCGTGACTTTCTATGCCAGTCATTGGGCACAGTGTTTGTCAGACGCTATACCAGGGGCTTGGGAAACAAGGAAACAAGATCATTCCAATGAGGAACATATAGTTTACTGCACAGGCCAGCCTTCAGGCAGCCCCTCTCTTCCCACTCCTGTCTGTCAGCCCCAATCTTGTTGCCCTGATAATTTGGTCATCTCCTCCCACTCTTAAATGATAGTGTTGCTGGGGTATAAATTATGTACACCATCTGCTCTCTCTCACACATGTTCCATGTGATTTCCTTGTTATCAAGAGTCAGAAATGAAGTTAGTTTAAAACTGTGAAGAGTTCCTGAACATCTACTATGAGCAGGCAGAGGGTAGGGGCATACTAAGGTGATTAAGATATCAAGCATATTCGTAGAACAAGGGTCAGTTGAAGTTAAGGGCCTTGCATATTCTTAAGTTAGAGCAAGCAACTGGATGACAAAAAAAGCATTTGAATGGCGCAGGCTACAAGTGCTAGGGAAATATGACTCAATTCAACACATTTTATTTTTATTGAGTATTTCTCTGTAACAAGTGTTGAATTAAGTTCCTAGGACACAGGAATAAACCAGTTCAAATCCTTCCCTTCCAGGAGTTCACAATGCATAATGATGCAACCCTATTAGTCATCTCAATAGCATTTATTAAGCACTACATTTCCATATAGCACTTCACATAATAATTAACTTTATTGTATGAGGCATTCAGGGATTGAGTAAGTTTCACAGAGTTAAGATGACAGGTGAGAGGTAAAAGAATAATCTATTTATCAGTCTTATGTATGGCAGGTGTAGGATGGAAAGACTAGGATTTTTAGGTAGGCAAACTGGGATAACAAACAAGGGGATAACCCACTACAAGATGATCATATGGGCAGGTGGATAGGGAGTCTACTGGCTCAAGAAAGTGGCAGTTGGTAGGTTCTTCTCCAGAATCTACTATGTCCCCAGACATAGGTAGTTGGCTAGGTTTATAGTACCAGGCATGAATCTCCTCCTCTTGAGAGGGATGTAAGTCCAATTAGACAACTACTGATTACCCCAAAGATATAAGTGCCACTAATTCCCCACGGGGCATATCATTGTTGTGGTCATAGGCTTTACTACTGGGTAGGATTACTGACTGACGCTTCTCCCTTGATAGCTTACATAGCAAATTCAGATACTTCCACCTTGATTCCTTGAGTCCTTTGTCTGCAGGGCGTGGTGTCTTTAGCAATAGGGTCTTCCCTTCAAGTTCTGGCAGACAACCAAGGGCAACGGCAATAGCTGCTACTATTTGGGGGAGTTTGGTGGACTCCCTTGAACATCTCTAGATAGGACGTTTCCCATTCCTGGCACTGGTGTTTTTGTAATATGGTTCATGGCTCTTGTAGGAATACTGTCTCCTTAAGTCATCCAACTGTATCATCACCCCAAGTAGTCTTACTTTACATAAACTCCATGCGTACATACACACCTTTGCTATAAAATATTCCCTATGGCTTTTTCAAACATCCATAGTGTTGGTCCTTCATCTCTCCCGCTCTCTCTTAGTATCCCTCATCTCTCCTTTACAGTCACAGCCCCTAACCTGTTTTCCCCCCTTCATACCTCCTGTGTCCCGCTCTTCCCCTCCCCAGAGTGCATGCCTCACAGTCCTTTTTTACTTTCTTGGCTTCTGTGGTCACTCCAGGTTCTCCACTCACATTTGAAGATTTGGAGCTAGGATCCACAAATATGAGAGGACACGTAGTGTTTGCTTTTCTGGCTCTGGGTTGCCTCACTCAGCATAATAGTTTTGAGTTCCACTCAGTGACTTGCAAATTTCATGATTCCATTCTTTCTTTTTTTTTTTTTAACAACTGAATAGAATTCCATAGTGTTTATGTGGCCTGCAGTTCATTTCACCATCCATTCATTCGTTAAAGGACAGTTATGTCTTTTGTTTGGTAACTTTTGTGAACAGAGAGAGCAGCAAGGAACACGGATGAGCAAATACCTGTGAAATAGAATGTCCAGTCCTTTGGGTGTATGCCAGGAATGTTTTGTGAGTTCTTTGTGTATTCTGGATACTAATTCCCTAGTAGGAAAAGTTTTCTATTTTAATTAATAAGATGAACTTAAATATTCTGAGCTGTTCAGAAAAATCTAGTAGCATGAGAGATTTGGGTAATTCCCAAAGTATTATCCATATGAATCAGCCATCCAAGGTAGACTGCTGAAGAAGGGGACCAATGTAATACCCTTCTGGGGCTCGGCAGCCATGGCTCCCTCAAAGGTTTCTCAGTCTCAGACGATTCTTAGCTTCTTATTTTACTCTTTTGATACGGTAAGCACAGGCCCCGGCTCAGAACTCTTCAAGAGTTCTTTCAAAACTTGAGACATGGAAAACATGTAAACCCACATGGTGAACCCTAACGTCTCAAAAAGAAATAAACATTTCTAACATTTACTAAATGCTTCCTTGTCAATTAGTCAGCATGAGTATATGACTGGGCTTTGGCTGAGTTTATTTTAAACGTATGAGCACGTGCATCTTTTATGCTTGATCTGATGAAGTGTGAGACTTCCAGAGGAAGCCAGTGAGATGTTTGGGTAGTCTTGAATATCTGCGGAGGATATCAGTAAGCCACAAAGGTATTTGTTCCTTCTGTAGTTCAAACCTAAGTTTATTTGTTGAAGCATCGTGTTTATTTTCATCATTTCATGTAAATGGTTGTTTTTACTTTTTTTCCTTCCTTTGCTGTTTACTTGTTTAAAATGAGCTGGCTTATTGTATTCGAGGAAAGGATTAAACAGACCCACTTTCTATATGCCAGGAGGGCCACTTTCCATTTCCTTCCCACCACAACAGCCTTAGCCTCTGTTCTCTGGTCTGTGTTATAGGAATCTGTTTACTTGCCAGCATCAATGGGCTTGTTTGTCAAAAGGCTCCTTGTGAGGCTGAAGAGACAGTTCAGTTGCTGGCTTGCCAGCACCCTTGTAATCCTGCACTCAGGAGACAGTGGGATCCCTGGGACTCACTGGCCGGCCAGCTTAGCCTTAATTGGAGAGCTACAGGCTAATGAGAGAACCTGTCTCAAAGGAGGCGGATGTTGTTTCTGAGGATACACCTGAGGTAATCCTCTGCTAAACACATGCTCTCTCTCTCTCTCTCTCTCTCTCTCTCTCTCTCTCTCTCTCTCTCTTTCTCTCTCTCTCTCTCTCACACACACATACACACACACACACACACACATCTGGGCTTGGGAAGCCCTGTCCTGTCTGCTTTTACCTTATCTAGGGAGTGTTATTGACAAGACCCAGCATTTATGTTCGGTGCCTCTGAGCATCCGTGTCCCGATCCTGGGGGAGGAGGTGTATGGCAACTGCTAAGCGAAAGCTTGAAAACTTGCTTTGTGAAAGATCCTGCTTCAGCCTGGGCTTGGCTCAGTCCTTTTTTCCAAGCTGAAAAAACTTCAAGTTGGAAAGCAACTGATGGATTCACCTGGTGAAGTGTGAGTCAGATGACTAAAAGCAAAACCAGAAACGGAGCTCCTCCATCTCAGAAGGGGAATGCCGACTGACACTACTTCTTTCCAACTAATTACTCCATCTTCCCACAGAGCTATCTCCATTGGTGGGCGATGGGAGATGGGAGTGGGTGCCGAGACATGACTAGAACTCCCCTCGTTTGGTTCAGTTACAAATGACTGCATCCTTTAGGGAAAGCTAGGTCCCCCTCTTGCTCCAGGACCAGATACTCCTCCCATATAAATCTCACTCCCCGTGTCCACTAGTCCACTAGTGTTTGCTATAATTCTATCTGTTCAGGTCTGAGGGGAAATCTGTTAGTGTGAGGAAGCTCTTAGGAAATTCTTTCTTACTCTGAAGAAAGCAATTCAAGGTAGGAATGCTCCCTGTTGCCCTGTTCCCACATGCCATTATGCAAATAGACTGGTTGGAACCATGGCAGCCATCTTAATGTCATGAGTGCAAGTGTCAATAAACTCAGGAGGGCAGAGAGAAAACGGGGGAGGGTCTGGGCCCTGGGTGCTCTTTCCCAGCTGGTCTTTTACACCGCTTGGAGCGTCTCTTCTTTGGAAGCTGCTGCTTGGAGAGAGAGAATTGTCTGTGCCAGCCGCGGAGGGTTCTTCTGGTTGGGTTACTATTGTGAAAGCAAGTGAACACCTGGGGGAAGCAGCTGTCTGGCTGTCTGATTGTCTGGCCCACCTGCTCTCTCTCTCTGCTTGGGGAACTGCTGGGAGAGGACCGGGCGGGAGCACTGCAGAGCCTTTCAGTCAACCTACAGGGTGGAATTAGGGAGTGAGGAGGGGAAGCCCTTGAGGACTGGTTGTGGTGAGTGTGTGTGTGTGTTTGCTCGCGTGTGTGTGCATGTACATGTATATGTGTGCCTGATGTATATGTGTGGTGTGTGCATGTGTGTTATGTGTGTGTATTGCATGTACGTGTGTGCATGTATGTGTGTATATGTGTGCGTGATGAGTATATGTGGTGTGTGCATGTTTGTATGTGGCATGTGCGTGTTTGTGTATGTGTGTGGTGTGTGCACATGTGTGTGATATGTGTGTATGTGTTTGTGTGGTGTATATGTGTGTGTGCGTGTGTGTGTGCTGAGTGTGTGTGCTTATGTGTAGCTGCTTGTATTACAAATGCTAAGTATGTCCCCCCACAGAGCTGTTTACTGTGCTGTTTAAGGCATATTAAAATGTAAAGGCTGTGTGTCTCTCATTTGGAAGCATAAACCACTGAGGTGGGGAGTGAACCATGCCAACAGGAGTTATTAATTAATAATACAGTGTATGTGTATGTGTGGACTGTGTGTGTGGTGTGTGTATGTATGGACTGTGTGTGGGGTATGTGTGTGGGGTATGTGTGTATGTAGGGGAATCTAAAGCTGCCAGGCCAAGAGATGTCATATGTCTTTAACTTTAAAATTCATGTGAAAATTTTATTCTGGTTTCTAAAATATCTTTTTCTTAATGTAAAATTCATTAAAAAACCTTAACAGTTAGATTATTTAACACCTTTCATGCTGCAAATTTTCTCTTGGAAGTGACACTTCGTCAATCCCTGGCGAGGTTTTACCCCACATGATGCCAACTGGTCAGCACCTGTTTCCAGAAGCAGTCTGTGGACAGAACTTGAAAAAGATCACTCTTGCCAAGACGGAAGAGACCAAAGCAAGGGAAATACCTTGGGTGGATGCAGCAACTTCCCTACCTCTGATCCTCCAATTGGAAACTCCAGGCTGAGCACAGACCCGACATTCCTGCTACAAATAAATTAATTCCCCTGCTGTATGGGTCAAAAGGCTGTCAACGTGCTGAGAATCCAAGTGACCTCCTGCAAGCCACCGCTCAGTACCAAGGGCACTGTCTTAGTTTCATGGACCATGGCAGCATGTGCTTTCAGTGAGCTGTGACAGGAACTTGCAGATAATATTTTGAGGAGGTCCCTTTTGTCTTACCTCTACTTACCTAGGTCTTTTTGGGGGAAGAGGTGGTTGTGGTGGTGAAGAGTAAAACTCCTTTTGTGAAAACTCCTTTTAAGCTCAGAGAAGTGGAGACCTCTTGTGTTCCAGTACTTACTCTCCAGTTCTAGGACAATGTCTGGCACATGGGTCATGCGCTCCTTAAATATTTTTCTAATGGCTGACTTTGAAGACTTAGAACTAGGAGTATTTTCAATACGTCACCAAAGCTGGAGAGTAGAAAGCATGGGTGTGAGTGGAGTCCAGACTAAAACACAGAAGGATGGAGAGGAATTAATGAAGGCAGACTGCCAGACATGAAAGAGTATTTTCAAAGGGTGACTGAGGAAGCCAGACATGAAGGAACAGAGTTGTGTCAACCTGAAGTGGGTCGCTGGGTGAGGTGATGTGTGCATTCTTAGGATCATGTATGAGGTCGACCAGTTGTCCCTTTTATTAAAAGTGAGTCATGAAATCACCTGCACCTGGGCAGATGTCAGCTTTTTAATTGTTGCTCTAACAGAAACAGGAATTCGGCAGGCAGACCTTCGAAAAAAATTCTATATGAGGTCAACCAGATAGATGTCCTTGTTTAACAAAGTCATCCAGTAGATATTCCCCTGTGGTGAGCACCCCTCCTCCCACCACTTTATGCAGATATCCCACCTCTCAAGTTAGAAAATCAAAGGGGGTTAGAAGTGTGGATCAAGTCACAGGTCTCTGAGCTGTTTGCCTCCCAGCTAGGGTGGTCTTTGTAGAGTATGCAGTGATTAGGCTTGAAGGAGCTCAGGTCTGGTCATGTGTTTTTATTCTGGTTTCTGTCTTTAATAGCTCTCTAATCCTGGATAATCAATTTAGTATTTGTAGGCTCCAAAGTTCTCCTTTAGAAAAGAAGTTCACAGAGGGTTGTTTTGAGGATTAAAATTGATAATGAGTGTTAAGCATTTAACACTGGGCATGGCATATAGCAAGTGCCAACATTATCTTTGTTTCTCTTTTTCATTCTTTTAATTCCCCTTCTCCCCCCACCCCCCAATGGATAGTTTTATCCCAGCAAAGGCAGATGATGCTCATCTGGCCACCAATTGCCTGCAGTCTCACATCAGCCCCAAGTCACCCTACCTCAGCTTCTCTCAGACTCATGACCTGGAAAACTCATGAACTACAAGACCTAACGAAGAGAACTCTTGCCTTTGCACCACAGATTTGAGCTGACTCGCTATGATTTTAACAGATAACAAGCATATGTTTGCAATGATCTCTGTGACAGGCGCCATGATCTCTGCTTCACCAATATGGAAAGTAGGCTTTAACTTTAAACACATGTACTATCATAATGAAGATGCTGAGCTTGGGTACAGGCATGTGTTCATGCTTCAACCACAGCACCTGTCTTAGGGTTTTACTGCTGTGAACAGACACCATGACCAAGGCAACTCTTATAAAGGATACCATTTAATTAGAGTTGGCTTACAGGTTCAGAGCTTCAGTCCAGTATCATCAAGGTGAGAACATGGCAGCATCCAGGCAGACATGGTACAGGAGGAGCTGAGAGTTCTACATCTTCATCTGAAGGCTGCTAGCAGAATACTGACTTCCAGGCAGCTAATATGAGGGTCTTAAAACCCACGCCTAGTGACACACCTACTCCAATGAGGCCACACCCACTCCAACAAGGCCACACCTCCAAATAGTGCCACTCCCTGGGCCAAGCATATTCATACTATGACAGCACCCTTGATCCTGCATGAGGTTGGGAGGAAGTAACTATGTGCCTCTCTGGATCTGCCCTGTAGTCTTTTGATAATCTGGGATTAAACAGAGAATTCTTTTGTGTTTGGACGAGCAATGTCTGTTTACAGCACTCCAGTCTGTGAGTTAACTGGTGACGGCAGACCCAGAAGTTAATGTTAGCTTGTATCTCATTGGGAACAGGCCTGCTGTACCATGAGCCCCAGACAGTACTGCTAGTTGGAGGGGGTGGATGGTGGGCCAGGGATCCCTGGCTGCCCTGGTGAGATCTGGAGAGGGCTGTGGAATCCCAAGCTCAAGGCAGACCAGAAAGAACCAGATGGTGTGTGGTGGAAAATGGCGAAGGAAAAGGGAACAAACAAGGCCAAGGAGTGGGAGAGCAGCTGAAGAGGAAATGAGAAACGGTGCAGTGACAGACGGTCCAAAGAACAAGGGGAAAAACACTTAGGAAGACTGACAACGACTCAGCAGAAATAAACAATAGTGGCTCTTCTGCAGGAACACCGAAGGATGCTCTGTCAAAACCCATTTCTTACTGGGACCACAGAGTAGTTAAGAGCTCTTGCAGCTCTCCTAGGACTGGAGTTTGGTTCTCAGCACCCGTGTCTGATAGCTTATAATCGCCTGTACCTTAGTTCCAGGACAATGACACTCTCTTATGACCAGTGAGTGAGCAAGTGGCATCAGTCATCTTGTATCCCTGTTGCCTAGCACCATGGATAGAACTCCCCATTTTTCCACCTCCTATCCAACCTCCTGCCTAACACACACACACACACACACACACACACACACACACACACACGCACACACACGCGCGCGCGCACACACACACACACACACACACACACACACACACATGCACGTACTCAGGTACCCACATACGCACGTACGCACGCACTATTGCCTTCCGACTTTTAGTAGATGTACTATGTACTTCTAAAATGCAAACATAAATATTTCTAAGAAAACAGAGCCTATTTATTTAGTTCAACACCTGTCCACCGTCTATAAAACCTCAGGGATCAGTTAACGATAGGACATCCATAGTATAAATAAAACATTTTATGACTTCAAGAATATTGAAGTCTGGAAGAGATTAATACTTCTTAGTGACTTGTTGAGGGTTAGGTCCTATACTGGATCATTTACTGAACTTATTTATTCTTGACACAGTGCTACAAAGGAGGAATTATTATCTTAACAAGAAATGGAGTGTGGAGAAATCAAATAACTGGCTTAAAGTTATATATGGCAAGCGAGAGCTTGGGTTTTAACTCACATTAATCTAATTTTAAAGCTCGCAGTTATTCCTCTGTACACCCTGACTTTAAGGCTTATGGGTTCATAATTATATTTCTATGGAGGTTTAATGGAACTGTGTACACAGAACTTAGTCTCCAAAGGGGAAGTAGTTCGGTCTGCGCTGAATGAGCTCCGGGGAAGGGATGTGATTGCGCGGAAGTCATTAGATTTGAGCTGTGATGGAGGAAGAGGAGTTCCACAGAAAGAGGGCATTGTGGGTACAGTCAGAGGGAGGGAATGAAAGGAAATGGACCTGAAGAGGCAGACTTGGCTGGGTTACGCGGGGTTCTACATACTGTGGGCGTGGGCAAACACTGATCAGATCTGTTCTTCAGAAAGGCAACCTGGAAGTCACGTGGAATGTCCTGAGGTTCAGGAGTGCTGAGCTCCGTTACTGCACCCACGCAGTGACGATGAAGCAGGATGTTCTCAGGTTCAGTGCTGGACTGGCCCTCATACTGAGACCCTTTCTCCAAGATAAAAAGAAAAAAGAAAAAAAAAGTGCCGGGTAGTGGTGGCGCATGCCTTTAATCCCAGCACTTGGGAGGCAGAGGCAGGCAGATTTCTGAGTTCGAGGCCAGCCTGGTCTACAGAGTGAGTTCCAGGACAGCCAGGGCTATACAGAAAAAAAAAAGTTAATCAGCTAAGATCAGAGTTGAGTCATTTTCTTTCAAACTCCCTCTAATTAGGCTTTTGCTTGAGTCTTTCTCTCTGCTTCTACCTCTGGTACTGGGTACTGTATAACTAGAAATTCTTCTAAAATGGAGTCAGTTCCTGCCCACCCTTCCTCTACTCAAAACTCTCTCATAATCCTCACTGCTAGGAAGTGTTGATGCGTCGTGGTGTCCCATGGCACACCACACGTCACACACTACTGTCCTTCACATAGGTCTAGGCATACTGTTCAGACCATCAGTCCCATTGAGGCCTCTCGCACGTGCACGGTTGTGGGCCCATGCCTTCTGTATACTTTCCATTGATGTTCACACATCACGCACCGGAGAGTTCGTGTTCATTGAGTCTCGCCTTTGTTAGGTCCATCCTTGCCACCATCTTTGACCCTTAAGTCTTTCCTGACCCTTCTCTTCTGAAGCCCAGACCTCCTGTATTTTCAGAGATTTGTGCAGCCTTTGTATTCATCAATGCTTTACTGTTTTATTTTGATAAATTATTGACAATTTTAACGCTTTAGAGAATTTTAAAGCTAAGGAATAATTTTCATATCTCTTCCTCCATTTAAATGTTTTTCCTCCAGTACTGATTATTGAACACATGCTAGGCAAGTATTCTCTTGCTGATCTATATTTCCAGCCCTGTCACTTTCTTCCTTTAATATGTAAGAAGACTGGGTTCAGAATTAAGTGGCTTACCTACTAGTATCCACTAATTGGGATACCTCTGTGCCTGGCAAGTGTATTATGGCCCATTCTGAAACAGCCTCACAGAGCATTGCTTCCTGCTCCTCGCAGTGACTGACAGTTGTGTTGACACCCAGGTCTACCTGATTATAGAGTCCATTCCCCCCCTGCACCCCCCCCCCAGTGTATTCTCTGTTCATGCCATCTCTCCATGATCCTTTCCAGACGTGGACCCAATGAAGGAAAGTCTTAAGAATTTTCTATGCATTTCTAATTAGCTCACAACTTTACTCCAAAATTTTGTGTGTTTATGTGTTGGCAGGTGTGTGTGTGCACATGTGTGGAGTCCAGATGACAACCTTGGGAAGCTATTCATCTTGATTTTGGGGACAGAGTCTCTCACTGGTTACTTAGGCTAGCGTGACTGGCTCTGGCTGGACAGTGACTTCCCAGGAGCCCCCTGCCACTGCCTTCCCAGTCCTGGGATTGCAAGTGTATACTACTACATTTTTTAAAAAAGTATACTACACATTTTAAAAATGTGGTTTCTGGGGCTGCAACTGAGATCCTCATGCAAATGTTTTCCTGACTGACCTATTTCCTCAGCCCCTTATAAAGTTCTTTACTAGTTAAATATGGTATGTCTCCTCCTTAGTAGCAAATGTGGACTATTGTAGGGTTTTGTTTTTGTTTTGTTTGTCTTAATTACATGTGGGAGGGGACATTTTAAGTAATCCAATGGATTTCTTCTAGAATTTCATTAGCTAGATTCTCCAACTGTGGTTTTAAATATTTTTCTTTCAAGGAGGAAATATGCTTTGCAAATATTATTGTGTCTATAATTACAAAATAATTCAGGTAATTCTGAGGTGGGTGGACCTTCCTTGGTACCAGCTAGAGGGCTACCAAACAATGTACTTGAAAAATTAGATATGCCATAAAGAAAAAACCTAGAAACTACTAATAGTGAACATTTTAAAAAATGGACTGGAGAGGTGACTCAGCAGTTAAGAGTGCTTGTTGTATAACCAAAAGGATCAGCGTTTGAATCCCAGCACTCATATAATAAGATGAGCATCCCACAGGCCTGTAGCCACAGCTCTGAGAGGAGACAGAGTTAGGAGAATCCCTGGGGCTTGTAGCCAACAAAATTCAAGCACTAGGTTCAGGGAGACATTCTGGTTCAGAATAGATAGTGAGTGACAGAGTAGTACATATGATCTCTGTCTGGTCTCCATGTGTGCACTGGAGCATGCCTACACACAGGTACGTAATCTTACAGACACATCTATCACATTAATTAATTTAAAATCTTTCTTTGACAAATAAAATTGAAACAATAAAAGTATTCTTAGCTTCGATGTCCTGGGATTTATTGCTGTGCAATTAACAACATTCAGTTCTCTGAAAAATTGTGTCAGTGTCATGGTTTGAATATGGCTTGCCCAGGGAGTGGCACTATTTGGAGTTGTGGCCTTGTTGGAATAGATGTGTCACTGTGGGCATGGGCTTTAAGACCCTCATCCTAGCTGCCTGGGGGTCAGTATTCTGCTGGCAGCCTTCAGATGAAGATATAGAAGTACTGTCAGCTCCTCCTGAGCCATGCCTGCCTGGATGCTGCCATGTTCCTGCCTTGATGATTATGAACTGAACTTCCGAATTTGTAAGCCAGTCCTAACTAAATGTCCTTGTAAGAGTTGTCTTGGTCATGGTGTCTGTTCACAGCAGTAAAACCCTACCTAAGACAGGAAGAAAGTAAAACAGAGTCTCTAGACTCTAAAGCAGACATGGTGCTTCCGCTCTGCCCAGTTCAGTGGGCATTCTGAATTTGCCAGGCTCAGGGAAACCAGAATCTGTAGTCCAAGTCAGTGTCACAGGAGAGGTGCCCTCTTGGCTGCAGTCTGGGATGGTTGGTGGAGAGCCTTGGTTAGTTCTAGGAGGTCACTCCATCATCAGGGGTTTGAAGCCACATCTGTCAGTATTTCTACTGCGGTTGCCTAGTCAATGGTCACTATATCTTGGGAGGTTTTCTTATCTTTTCACACTGTCCCCCAAAATTCTTTTTCATCTGACAGACTGAGTCTCCTTTCCTCTTAGAAACTGCCTGCGCATAAAGATTTTTTTTTTGTTTAATATAAGATTACAATCACATATGGGATATATATCTTGGATACTGTTTTCCTATATTGCCATCTCTTCCCTTCAAAGGTTTTCTTGCATCTTATTATTTGTATTATTTGCATGATTTGCTTAGTTCCATGATGAAAGGCTTTTATGTTGTTATCAAAAAGATGCTATAAACACTATTGTCATGAATATCATGATACATTAAACATTTGGTTTAGATTTATTTTATTTTATGTTTGTGAGCCTGAGTTGTGTGGGTGTATACCATGTGCCTACTGTTGTCTGAAGAGGCCAGAATAGGGTGTTTGATTCCCTGGGGCTAGCGTTATCTGTGGTTGTGAGTCTCCTAATGTGGATGCTGGGAACTGAACCTAGCTCATCTATAACAGCAGTATGCTCTCTCAACTTCTAAACTGTCTTTCCAGCTCCCTATCATGGTTCTATCATTCTGATATGTTTCTCCCAGGAGACATGCGGTATCAGATATAGTTCTTGAGTTAAAATGCATATGAATTATATGTCATTCGTATTTATGAATTTTATGAGAGTCCCTGACCAGCACTGGGTATTATAAATATTTAGATAGAACTTACTTGGCCTGCATGTGTTAGGTTAATACATAGTTATGGAGGCATTTAAACATAAATAGACAATAGACAAAGTGTTTATGCTCCCCTTTCCAGTCATATATTGAAATTTAACCCCTAACCTGATGGTATTTGGAACTAGGCCTTTGGGAGATGATCAGTTCTTGAGAGTGGAGTTCTTCTAGGTCGATTAGTCCCTTACTAAAGAGACCCCAGAGAGTTCCTCATCTTATCTACTATTTAGACATGCTAAGATGACCACCTATGAGCTAGGCTGACACCAGACACCAAAAAGGGCCAGAGCCTTGATCTCAGACTTGCTGACCTCCAAACTGAAAAATAACTTTATCATGATTATGGGCCTCCCAGGCTAGTCTGTCATAAGAGCCTGATCCGAGACAGCTCTTTTTCCCTTTTTCTTTAAAAAGAGGACTTTCTAGGTTTGTGACACTCAAGAAAAACCACCTGAGTCCCAGTTTCCTTCTTTGAAAAACAGGATTAAGAGATTCTGCCTCACCAAGTTGCTTAAAGATTAAATAACAAAGTAAACAAAGAATTTTGCCCAGTGTTTGACAATGCCTAACAATTGGCAGGAACCTGATCTTTGTGCTCTCTGTAGAGCTGAGTACACACGGCATTGCAATGAAGACCAAGCAAGGAAGGTGAACAGACACGGACACACAGAACATCTTGGGGTTGTTGAGCACACCTTATTGCTTCTGTGCTTAGCATCACAGCAGAGTAAGTGGGGTTGGCTCCCTATTTTACACCAACTTAAGTTTCCAAGTTAGTTAGCAGTAGATTTTGGAACTGTGACCTTGGGATTGGGAGCAGTCTATCTCTTGGAAACCAATCTGTGCAATAAGCCGTCACCTCTTGTTTATGTTGGGTTGATATGTTTCCATCATGGTCTCCATCTTGCCAAGGCCCATCTACTTCTTCAGAAAGCATTTACAATGCCTTCCCTGGGTATCAGGGCATATTTATAAGCATCACTTGCTGAGGTTCAACAACAACAACAACAAAAAACCCCACTATAATTAACAAGACCAGCCAGAGGAAAACAATAAGCATGTTTTCTCTAACAAGTACAAAAACGATGGTTATTGATTTTTTTAAAAAAATCAATACATATTTTATACATACTAGATATTTTAGGAAGCCCTACACCTGAAACCAAGACTCCCATGAATCTTTAATAAATAAAATTTTATACGAGGCCCTTACCAGTATGCTTTACAAAATTTTGGGCCAGTGTGTTTTCAGGTGACTATGTAACAGGGTATTTTAAAATACGTGCAAATATAAGCCGGGCAGTAGTGGCACACATCTTTAATCCCAGCACTTGGGAGGCAGAAGCAGGCGGATTTCTGAGTTCGAGGCCAGCCTGGTCTACAAAGTGAGCTCCAGGACAGCCAGAGCTATACAGAGAAACCCTGTCTCGAAAAACCAAACAAACAACCAACCAAACAACCAAACAAAAATGTGCAAATATGCACTGCCTTTACTTTAGGTGATCCTTATCCACCTGCAAGCAGGGAAGACTGTAGAAAGAATTAGGCCCTTTTAATTATGAATAGAAACCCACCTCCTAACCCCAGAAGATAGGGATAATTTTAAGAATAAGTAGCATTCTTGTTAGTAGGGGTGATAGACTTGATTGGCATCATAGTCGACAAGTGACTGTTGAGGCTGCTTGTGTAGGGCAGCAGGATCAAGCTTTTGCTGTGCTGCTGCTGGGGCAACCTGCGACAGTCTTCCGGGCCTCCTCTCAGACTGGCCCATCACCTGGTGCCTCCTTTCCAGTCTGGGGCTCTTCTAGTGCTTCTGTGAACTGCTGGGGCCACAGAGCTACAGCGGAATGGGAAACGCCAGTTGTGTTGTCTGACCTTGGTCTGCCCCTTCTGTTTAGCACAACGCCCCATGCCAATGCCAGTCCTTCTGGCTTTAGAATCACCGTGGCTGGGAGTTCTGCTTAGCCTCTTTGGCAGGTTATTTAATCAGTCTGAGTCACTTTCCTTTTCCACAAAGTGTAGAGAATAATGCTGCCTTTTGGGGGCTGCTATTGTGTTATATATCAGCAGTGATATGCATAGTGTTTGCCAAAGTATCTGGCCTCTGCACACTCAATACAGTCATTCATTGTCCATCTATTTATTGGCTAAGCACTCCTTTGGGCGCAGGTATATATATATATATTTTAACTCGTCACGTAGTCTGTGAGCATACTCTGCTCAGGACTTTTCAAGTTACTGGTTTTGTGGATGATAAAGCCATGCGTCAGAATTAAGATATCAACTCTGGCCCATGGAAGGTACAGGTGTTTGCCCGGTTAGCCATTGTATATTATGAGGGTTTGCTTGTCCCTACTTCCCCTACCCCCAATCTCTTTGAAAGCAAAATGAGGCAAAACAAAAACAAACCAAACCAAGCACCCTAAAGGCAGAGCGTTTCCAGCACTTTGGCATTACAGGCATGCGTATGCTTTTCTCCTGTTATACTTTCCAGGTAGCAAGGTTGTAACTTAGATTTATAGAAACGTCCAGAGTCTCTAAGATGTGGACTCTTATAACTTTGTATGCAGTAGAAATAAGAAAGACAGAAGAGAAAACAGCTTTTGAAGGGAGTTGAAACAGAGAGAGGCAGAAGCAAAGCCATCAGTCTCTACAGTTCTTTGGGGGAGGGGGAATTAAGTTAGCAACGTTGCTTTTGTTTCATTTTTTGTTTTGATTTCTTGAGACGGGACTTTTCCGTGTAGCCTGGTTAGCCTTGAACTCTTCGCAATCTTCCTGTCTCCGCCTCCCAGGTATTAACATTATAAGACCCCGTCGCCCCATCCAGGTTTGTTCTTCCCATATCTTACGTTCTCACTGTCACCTCCAAGTATGAACAGATTTCACGTCTGCACCAGGACGTTGTCACCACCCCTCCCATCTCAAAGATGAGAAATCTGAGGTGTGGAGGGCTCGATGGGCTATGCTCCTGGTACGACACAGAACTGGAACCTGACCGAGAAAGCTGGACTACAGAGGTTGCCCATGAGTGCGCCAGACTTGCCAGCCTCTCTGGCAATGTGGCCTAACAGTAGCCTTGTGAACAAACAAACTATCAGCCTTTTTTTTTCATTAGATATTTTCTTTATTTACATGTAAATTTCTCCTTTCCCAGTTTCCCTTCCAAAAATCAAAAAAACAAAAACAACAAGAACAAACCCCTGTTGCCCCCCCATGCCTGCCACCCCACCCTCTCCCACTTCTTGGCCCTGGCATTCCCCTATACTGGAGCACTATCAGCCTTTTTAATGTGACCTGCTCAGTAGAAAAATTTCTAACTAGTTGTTAACTACCAGAGATAGAAGTTGCTTGGCCAGAAAGCACCGTGAAGAACCTGCTAGTCTTTTATTTGTTTGTTTTTCTTCAAATGAGATCCAATGGGTAGAGATTCTGTGGAAGAGAAAAGCTAGACATCACAGAGAGTCTATTTTGCAATTCCCTTTAAAAACTTTGCCCAACTTTGGCCAAAATTTGAACTGAATTTCTTAAACCAATTTTTGGATTAAAAAAGTTCAAAGGCCCTTTAAGATACTTCAAAGAGACAGAAAAATGCTTAAGTGTTAATACTCTGGAAGGGAGAAGTAGTCAAGGGGGATAAGAAATAAGAGGAAAATTTGGTTACCAAAAATAATCTCTCATGGGTGAGGCATTTTGGGAGAGATCCTGCCTATCAGTGCTTGCCTCAGGAGGAGGGACTTCACTAGGACTGACAGACTGTACTAGACAGCACTTAGTCTAACAGCACCTTAATTCTAGTGGAGGTGCCTGCCATGGAGCTGCTATAACAATACATTCAATGCTTCTAACACGTGCAAGAAAGCCAACAGTAACCTCGATGCCTTGTCAGGCCCCTTAACTAAATCACAGTTAAATTAGTCAACATTGACAGAGGGCATTTGACCCAGGGGCTTACATTCTGTAGATCTATTCTTTAGGTTTATCTCTGTTTGTAATTTTGAAAATAACTTAAGTATTTTATTGCCTTATATTAATATATTAATAATTATTTATGTTTTTTAAAAATATTGGTTTTTATTAACATGTTTAAGGTATTTACTTTTAATTAAAGTATTTAAAATGTTAATTGACATACGATTGTATATATTTATGAGGTATAACATTAGATTTTTGAGATATAAGCATTTTGGGGTGGCAAAATCAAGCTATTTGACCTACATATCCATCTACCCACCTTTGGTATGTGTGCTGAGAGCAACTAAAGTGTGCACTATTAGTAGTTCTAAAGTCAGATATGTTATTGTCAACTCTTAGTCACTATGATCCACACTAAATGTCGTAAACTTACTCCTCTAGTTTAGCTGAAATGTGTGTTCTTTGATCAGCAGGTCTCTCTTCTCCCCAACACTCTTCCTTCGGTAACTTCTCTTCTCTTTCTGTGCATTAGACGAAAGAGTTCTCACGGGAGTGAGGTCGTGTGGTGGCCACCTTCTTGTGCCTGGCTTTTTTCACTTAGCACAAAACATTGGGCTTGTGTCTAAAAGTGAATGTTAGTGGTGTTAGTCCCCAGACTAAGAGGAAGTATGCCAGAGATGGACCACTCAGACTCAGCACTGGAATTAGGAATGCTCCCCACGGACCCTCACCTGGATGATTGTCCAATGGTACTGCTTTCCCTTCTACCACGTTTTGAAGGTGTCTGAGATTATCAGCTCATCGTGACTTGAAGTCATTTTGTTGAAAACTTGGAGTTGTCATGTTGGCAGTCTTGCCGTGTACTGTGCTACAAGCCATCCACCCTCTTCCTTCCCTCTGTTCTCTCCTGAGTAGGGGTGGCCTCTCTTTTTCATCCTTCTTGGGATAGTTTATTGTAATTTATCTTCCCTCTTCCTGGGTTGGTCTCTCCCTGTCTAATGGTTCTGTGGTTTTATGCAGGTTGATCTCTATTCTACTCTGAGTCATTTGGGAAGAGGGACTTCTGAGTTCAAGGCCAGCCTGGTCTACAGAATGAGTTCCAGGACAGCCAGGGCTATACAGAGAAACCCTGTCTTAAAAAACAAACAAATAAACAAACAAAAACCCAAAAATAATTAAAAAATTAAATTAGTATAAAATATTGAATTTAACTGTTTTGTGTTTGTGAGTGCATGTTCATGTTGAATGACTGAGTACATATACATATACATATATATTTATATATATATAAATACATATATATGTATATGCAGAGGGGTCAGAGAACAGCCGTGGCTGTTGCTCCTCAGGCATTGTCCCACCTTTAGACAAATGTTAAATTGAATATAATTTGATTGAATTTTCAAAAGACAAGCTCCTCTCTTACTAGCCTAGAACTTGCCAAGTAGGCTGGGCTGACTGACGAACAAGCCCAGGGGTCCATCCACCTAGGCCTGTTTCTACAGCACTGGGATTACAAAACACTGGGATTATTACACTCCACTTTTTCTTTTTTTTTTTTACATGGGTTCTAGGGTTTATCTCAGGTCCTCCCACCTGAAAGGCAAGAATTTTTAGCGACTGAGCTAGCTCCATAATGATAGTGATGATAACAACAACAATCATACTAAACTTTTATTCTCTTTTGTTTCTTCACTCTGACTAGATAATGTGAACAAAAGTTCCTGGAAAGAGGCTGCGGCAATAAAGGCTGATCGGCTGTTTAGGACTTTAATGCTGTGCGATGTGTAGATGCTTGCAAATTATCTTGGGCTGTCTTCGTCCTCCTTAGTAGCCTTCTAGGGACCACCTCTGGGACCTAACACCCTGGTGACTTAGATAAATCACTGGGAATGTGCTAATAGATCTCTAGCTTCCGTGAACCCCAAAGCTAAGTATGTCATTAGCAGCTGGGGCTAAAGCAAAGGCTGGTTCATGGCAGCCTGGTTACCTGGTGTCCCCACCACTGTCTTGGGAAATGTATTGATCTATGGGCTTTTTTTTTTTTTTTGGTTCTGTTTCTATAAAAATCTCATGAAATTGCTACCTCATCAGAACACTGAATTTTGGGCAACCCAATTCTGTGTTTCCAGGCCATAATCACTCATGTTTGGCTCCAGAATAAATGATTTCTTATCCCTTTTGAGGTAAGAGTTGTGTCTCTTGCATCATCAGTAAAGGGACATTGACCCTAACCAGATTGCACACTTCCCTGAGTGCTGAAGTCCCTTTGTGATGGTACTAATGACTCGGCTTTTTTTCTTTCTGTCATAGAGATTGTCCTGAGCTTGGAGGGCGGGGGAGGAATAGGGGAGGAGACCAGGGCATTCTATTATTATTGGTGGGGGTGGTGGTTATTGGTAGTTTTTCAAGACATCTCTGTGCAGCCTTGATCTCACAGAGATCCACCTTCTTCTGTCTCTCCAGTGCTGGGATTACAGGCTACCTCCACCAGCTTCTTTTTACTACTATTACAACCACAATGACTACTATTTGAAATAGAGTCTTGCTAGAAACCCCTGACTGGCTTCTGACTTGGAGCAGTCCTACCTCAGCTTCCAAAGTGTTGGGATTCCAGGCATAAGCTTACCTCTATGCCATTTTTCCCCCTCTCACTCTAGAGCCTAAATTTTCCACAAGATGGAAGCAGAAACAGAGCTACCATCTCCACATTGCAAGCCTCTGTCAGGGCGCAGAGCCACCACCTCTGTCAGTCCTCGTGGTCTCCCCAAGATCTAGTTGGAAAGATCTGGAACCTCCCATGAATGCTTCGTGCACGCATCCTTCTGTAGTATGCAACTTGCTTCTGATAAGACTTTGGAATTATAAAATATCAGCACATGCCAGACTATTTCTCAAGATGGTGGGTATCTCTCCCCCAACGAGCCATTTTAGGATACCAAAAAGTGTAACAGATGATTCTAAAAGTGCTATCTGATATGCCACATACAAGATCTCTCTCTCTCTCTCTCTCTCTCTCTCTCTCTCTCTCTCTCACACACACACACACACACACACACACACACACGTAACCCTCCTGACCTTGATGACGGGTAAGATGCCGTTCAGTAGTATATTCCACAGATTATAACCTTCAAGCACCATAAGGCTTTCTGTACAAGATTGTGCCATTTGAATATGCCATTAACCTCCTGTTTTCTAATAAAAAGGGAGGAATTGTAACCCTCCTGGCTTGAGGGCTGATTCTTCAGACTGCCTGCCTCTCATAACCACACCTCTCTGCCCACCTCCTGCTATTTGCCACACCTCTCTCCTGGTTCCAGTTACATCAGAAGTCCCATCTCTACAGAGACCAAAGAAGCTACTGATTGGGCCTATATGCTGACAGACTTGGGGGAGGGGTTCTGCCTCACCTATTCTACCTGTTGGCTTGTAACAAAAAATTCATTAAAATGCAAGATGGCTGGGTGACCATACCTCTTGAGTGCTGTCTAATTTTTAAGGTGCCTTCCACGTGGGTAAGATTAATTATGGCTAGCCAACTTTCTCCTGACTCCATATTTCCAAAAACCCTTCCCTATGGTTACCGCTGGGCAGTAACACACACATACACCCCACAAGCTACAGAAGCACAGCTGGAAGGCAGTCTCCTCTGATTAAAAGAATCAGGAAGAAAGTGGTCAAGTACGAATCCAGAACCTGGGAAACCTTAATGGAGATGCCTGTTACTGAGGAAGAAGAAAACAGCCATACATCCATCAGTCCTCTGGGCCTTAAGGCTGTGTGAACACAGACTGCGTACAATATTCTTCTGGCTTCATAGTGGCCTGCCCTTAGGTGACCTCCCAGGCTTTCAAGTGACACTGTGACTTGCCATTGACATAAGTTCAGGTTCAAAGGACTGAGCAGTGACTGGGACAGGCCAGTCTGGTGGCCTTTACAGGAGATGGTGGCAAGAGAAAGATGGTGGATGGTTGAGAGCCTCTGAAACCTGAGACAAGCTCTACCCCATAATGGGCTAAGCTGGTGTCCCTAACATTTACCCGAGGCAGAGTTCACCCTTCCTTCTTCTCTTCCCTGGCTAAGCTTTTTAAGCGTTTGCCAAGGAAAGCCCACAGAAAATGAGCTCCATGCCACTGCCCTAGCACACCCAATGGCACTGCGTCCATCTGTATGTTCTCTTCCTGAGCTCATCTCCGATTTACATGACTGATTGATTAGCGAAGGCTATTTTTCATGTTAGCAGGAAATGTGTGCAAAGATGTGTCTGAAGTCCAGCTTTGTGGTCTCTGCTTATTCAACATGTTATTTACCACTTTTCTCTGAGGCCTTCGGAGTTACCTCACCATGCCAGGCCTTTTCAGAAGAGGGTAATAAAAGGTCTTGCTTTGCTAGGCAGAGAGGAATGGCCCTCTCAAGGGCAGGAGATCCTGATGGTAATGAATACAGCGTCTTCTGCTTTTTCTTTGTGGCTAATGTTTTCTTCAATCTATTACTTCATGTGCTTTTTAATCCAAAGCCATGGAAAAGCTGCATTTGCCCATTCTACTCACTGTTTATCTAGAGTAGTTTTCAACCTTCCTAATGCTGTGACCCTGTAATATAGTTCCTAATGCTGTGACCCTGTAATACAACTCCTAATGCTGTGACCCCCCCCATTTAATACAATTCCTAATGCTGTGACCCTGTAATACAACTCCTAATGCTGTGACCCCCCATTTAATACAGTTCCTAATGCTGTGACCCTGTAATACAATTCCTAATGCTGTGACCCCCCCCCATTTAATAGAGTTCCTAATGCTGTGACCCTTTAATACAATTCCTAATGCTGTGACCCCCCCCATTTAATAGTTCCTAACACTGTGACCCTGTAATACAG
>NW_022196891.1:61978366-61986218 GCF_008632895.1 Mastomys coucha
TGTGACCCCCCACTTAATACAATTCCTAATTCTGTGACCCCCCCCATTTAATACAGTTCCTAATGCTGTGACCCTGTAATACAGTTCCTAACATTGTGACCCTTTTAATACAGTTCCTAATGCTGTGACCCTGTAATACAGTTCCTAACACTCTTAATACAGTTCCTCATGTGATGCTGAACTCTGACCATAAAATTATTTTCATTGCTACTTCATATCTGTACTTTTGCTACTGTTATGAATTGGAATGTAAACACCTGTGTTTTCTTGATGGTCTTAGGTGACCCTTGTTAAAGGGTCGTTTGCCTCCCAAAGAGTCATGATTGGCAGGTTGAGACCACTATCTAAAATCACCAGCTTTTAGCACTTTCCACACTAGCCTTTCCATTTTCCTCTCACATTTGCATGCTCACACTATTTCCCGATGTACCACTGAAAAGTCCTTTCATGCAGAATTCAATTACTGTCACCTGGAATATCTTAGTACATGTCTCCAAAGAACACAGACATCCTCTGATGTAACAAAAACACACGTGTCAGATTCCTAAAGTTCCCCATGGAAAACACAGTATTATCTAATATGTAGGGTACATTCAAGTGTCTTTGACTGCTTTCATGAATTGCTTATGTGTGTGCAGCTTAGGATGTATGTTTATGGGCGTGTGTGTATATGCATGCACATTTGTGTGTCTAGGTGTTGGTGTGCACAAGCCCCAGCACAGGGTCAGTTGTGTGTGAGACAGAATCACTTGCTGTTCCCTGACCCAAGAACTTGCAAAGATTCTCCCGACTCTGGCTCTCATTTCCCCACAGGAGCTCTGGGATTACAGACACAAAGGACAGTATCCAGCTCCACATTCTGGAGACAGGAACTCAAGTCCTCATACTTTCGAGGGACATGCTTACCCAATGAGCCATCTCCTTAAGCCTCTGCTCCAATAATTCAAAAAACATTTAAGAAAAAACAACAACCCATTGTTTTCCTTTGTCAATTTGGCAAAAACTAGAGTAAACTGAGGAGGGGGAAGACAACTGAGGACCTGCCTTTACTGGGCAAGTCTGTGGGGTTTGTGTTGACTCATGGTCGACATGGGAGGGCCAGATCACTATGGGCGATACTTCCCTTGGGTCCTTGGTTGTATACAAAAGTAAGGTGAGCGAGTCATGGGAAGTAAGCCAGGAAGCAACAGTCGTCTCTAATCTCTGCTTCAGTTTCTGCTTTGTAGGCTCCTGACTTGACTTCCCTCAACCGTGGACTGTGACTCTTTAGCAGAAACGAACCCTTTCCTCCCTAAGTTGCTTTAGGTTGGTGTTTTATCACACACTAGAAAAGCAAGCTAAAACAATGAAAAGGTATTTTCTGAGTTCCACTTAGGAAACGCCATCCTAATCTTGATGTTCTGAAGACCCCACGCCAAGCTGTTTCTTCAGTGGGGATTCTCCTAAGCATTTCTTCATGATCTGAACCTGCTTAATAATTTTGGGAGGAATGCTGCATATGTGTCCTTGGGTGCTCCCCGGTGATCCCCATTGGGGGCACTGTTGGCACCACATACAACATTTCTCCATTTCACTTTCCCACCCCCTTTCCTGCTGTTAGTGAAGAAGCAGTTTGTAGGGCGACAGCTAATGGCTTTCCACTACCACTGGTTTCTTGTACATTGCACTATGTCATTTGAAATTACCTATCCTTAAATACTTCATTTATGAAATTTTATTTTCTGGGTCAGAGAGGTAGTTCAGTTGGTAGAGTGCCTGCCTAGTATGCAAAAGGTCCTAAATTTGACATCTAGCATTTTAAAAAGGAAGAAAGGAAAAATGAAAGAGGGGGAAGAAAGGAAGGAAGGAAGAAAGAAAGAAGGGAAGGAAGAAATAACTGAATATACTGGCATACTCCTGTAATCCAACCACTTCGGTAATATAGGTAGGAGGCTCAGAAGTAGCAAGTTGGAAGCCAGCCCAGGCTACCTCTCTGTCTATGTCTCTCAGGCTCTCTCTGTCTCTCTCTGTCTGTCTCTGTCTCTCTCTCTCTCTTAATTTGACAATCCAAATACTTGCAATTGTTAGTTGACAAAATATGCTGTCACTAGTGGTTTGCCCTCTTGTTTGCTTGACCATCTTCATGAGTTCTCAACCCGACTTTAATAATCTTGGGGTCCTGTGGTTTGGTCTTAGTGAAGCTTTTTCCCAACGACAGTTTGAGTTTGGGTTTCTCAAGCAGAGGGGAGGTCCAGCCTTCAGTGTAGCTTTTGACTTGGAGCAGGAATAGGTTTAGCATCCCCATGTCACTGTTGTCTAAGATGCCACAGAAAAGCTGGCAATGTCTGACCTCTTCTGTTTGGCAATAGGATGTCTAAAGATGTTATGGAGTCAATGGCCATGGCTTACTCCTGTAATTCCAGTGCTCACGAGGCTGAGGAAGGAGTTTCATGAGTTCACAGTCACCCTGAAGACTATGTAGGAAGACCCTTTCTCAAGAGAAAAGAAAAAGAAAGAGAAATGGTGGGATGCTGGTCAGATGGCTCAGCAGGTAAAGCCACTTTTTGCCAGGCCTGACGACTTTGTTTGGCCCTAGGACCTGCATGACAGAAGGAGAGAACCAGTCATTGTTAGCTATCCTCTGGCCAGCACATGAGGGCCCTGGCACAAGTGCACCCACCTCAAACAAATAAACAAATGTAGCTAAAAGAAAAAAAAAAGAAGCAAAAAGAGTCTTAAGGATATCCCTGCCTTGTAAAATATCACAGGGACCCCAAAGCAGGGAAAGCAAAGCCAGTCACAAGGAGATTGTGGTCAGGCTCTTAAAAGTCTGGCTGAATAAATTATAAATTGATAACCCCAAATGCTCACAGAGCTTTCAAAGGGATTGCATCAGCTTACACTGAAAGGCTCACAACCAGCACAAATGAAATGGGACATTTGGACTCCTTGATACATGTAATGAGCTGGCTGAGAAAATTACTCGGTGGTAGAGCCAAGGACTCTCCAGGCAGTGCCAAGAGCTTCAGAACAAGCAGCAGACCCAAGAGCCTTAGTGAACACGGGGCAGTATGTCCCCCTCTGGGTTTCAGAAAGATGTCTGGACCTGTGACTGCTATGTACCTCATGTGCCCTTCCTTTATGAACAGGCGGTGACATGAGACGGGACAGTGTAACAGTGACCTGGGCAGGCCAGGCCATTGAAGACAGGACTGAGTGACCTTGAAAAGCAGGCCAAGAATAAGCATCTGGTCTGGGTTTACCTTCAGAATATACAAATCTATCAAAGTAGACCAAAATGGTTACCAAATATCAGAAACTCTGGAATTTTTTTTCAACAAAAGGGTCGTTGGAATTTCTCTAACCTAACCTCTGATGTCACAGTCTAGAAGATTGTTGTAAGCAAGCACCTGCCCCATTGTCAGACTCAGAGAGGCACCTGGCACACACAATTGGATGCCACTGAGCCCAGTTCTTGCATCTATGGCCAAAGCAAGTAGGTGAATCTCAAAATAGAACATTTGAAGTTTCAGATTTGGAGGATAAGTGTTTCAAAGTTTCACAGGCCACGTTGCTCCCTCAAAGGATATTTCCAACTCGAACTGGTTTTCAACTTGCTGTATGGTAGAGGATTACCTAAAACTTTTAATCCTTCTATCTTGACCTCCAAAATACTGAGATTATGTGCGTGTGCTGCCATGTCTACTGGATTACATGCTGGAGTTCGACTGAGGACTTTGTGTATTCAAAGCAAGCACTGTGCCCACTGAATTACATCCCTATACCAGGTGCCGTGTATTAAAACAAGCATCCCATATGATTTTTATATCCACTGATCTTCAAAGATCACTACCCCAGGACAAGTTCTTGCTTAAACCATCACTTATAGCTGCCTTTTCCAACCTTTCTCTTTTGGCTTCCTGGCTCCATCATCTTCAGTCTTCAGCCCAGTGCACAGAAGGCAGCCTTAGCTTGCTTCTTGCAAGCTTTCCATTCTGTGCCATCTGGCCCTCACCACCTTTGCATTGACAGGGCATTTCCCCACTAGCTTCTCTTCCCCTTTCTTGGGTGTTTTTATATACTTCCTCTTTCTTAGTCCTCTGCTTTCTATTTTTCAAAGAAAAAAACCAAAACCAAACAAACAAACCAAACCCGGTGATGGTGGGCTCTACTTCTTGTCTCCCCCTGCCCAAACCATGGTACAGCAACGTGGATGGAGTTCCAACCACAGAATGGGAAGTGCCTTGGGCTTAAGTGTTGAGAAAGCAAAGCTCTGATCTAATGAAAGCTCAAACAGCTCAGGGCACACCTGGGGATTCTCAGGCTGGACGCTGCCCCTGGAGGACAGAAGATGCCACAGGACAGGGGTGGGGTTGTAGTGGGAGTGGGTGGGAGGAGGGAGGGTCAGATGATACAAGAAATTTCATGAGGAAGTAGATCTAGGAGACCAATGTGGATGGCTGGGTAGGGCAGGGCAGGGCGGGGCTTTCAACACTGTATACACCTGTTCTCTGTCTTCCCTGGGATCTGTGTGTGGGTGAGCTAATGATCAACTAAGTTATGAGTGCGAGCTGTTGCCTGGGTACCTCCCTAGGCATATTTCTCCAAGTGCTTGCTCTAAGGCTCCACAGCCTCCATTTTTATGCCCCAGACTTAAGGAAGCACTCAGTAAATCCCACAGAAGAAAATCCTTAGTCCTGCAGGACCTGGGCTTTCCCCAGACCTTCCTCACATGTAGAATTGTGGAAGTCGGGATTCCCACTGAGAAAGCCCAAGGCAAAATGCAACATCAACTGAGAAGAAAGATGGCTTTGTTTGTGCAATATGATCTAACCAATGCTTACACTAAAGGCTTGGTGCTTATGTGTATACCCAGGTTCTGGCACATGTAGGTGCTTTGTGCACACTCACTTGTATTTCTATATGCCTTTACGTCCCATCACTTCCCACAAGGCACTAGGTTTGGCCTTTTGAGATCCCTTGCAAGGAGGTCTTTCTGTCAGAACCCCTCAAAGGAAAAGCAAGGGTAAGAGAGCTCACAGAGTACCATCCTTCTAAGGTGCAGACAGGGTTGTTAAGAACCCAGGATGCATGACTGGTCTTAAAGGCTTGGTTTGGCAGTGCTCTGTATTTGCTATAAGAACAGGTGGCTCATAAACAAATCCCCAGGCAAGAGGTACAAGAGAATCCACCATGGGTTACTTCCTGAGCCATGCTGAAGATCTGGGAGCTGCTGGAGCCCAAACTGGAGTCTGTGCCTGAAGGAGTCAGGCATCCGGTTCATCTCACTTCCTTCACAGTCCCAGATTTCCCAGATATTCCAGGTCCACCAACCCCTCACCCAGAAGAGTGTATTCCTCAGGGTTAGGGTATCCCTGGGAGCAGGGCCTGTCTAGCTATCCCTGCCCTGAAGGTGGGAGCCATTACTTGAGATTTCCGACAGATACGGACTCTAAATTTGAATGTGAATTTCCTGATCTTTTGCAAGCTGTCTTCTAGAAGGACCGGGGAGGCCTTGACATTCCTGTGTTGCCTGAGCACACTTGGGTTGAACCACGCCTCTTCCTGGTCCTTCTCTCTCCACCTCCACACTACAGTGCCAGTTACACCTGGCCTCCTCCTACATGTCCCTCCTGCTCCTCTGTTTCTGTTTTCTCATTCCTTTGAGCCACTCTTGCCCATGCCCCTTCTTTTACTCTTCCAAACCAGTAGAGTTCAAAATAAGTCCAAGCTCTCTTTGTTTGTCTGCCACCTGCTTTCTGTCCATCCTCTATGTTTCTGTAGTCTCATGTCCTCAGTCCTGTGACTGTTCCGTGGGTCATCATCAGGTGTTTACACCTATGCTCCCAGAGGTTTGCCTAGGGAAGGAACTCCATGCATTTTTAATGCTGTCTCCAGGGCCTGCCTCTAGGTGCTAGCACAGTGAGCTCCCAGGAGTAGCTGCGTTTTATCCTGCCCTTGTTTCCAGAATCTTAATCTGTCCCCTCTCACTGACCCGCAAGCTAGGGAACTAGAAAGGAGACTTCTGGATAAATTAGTCTGCCTTGCCATCTGCCTATAAAGTCAAGCTTAAGTCTCTGCTGCTAGTTGAATTCTGAGTGACAGAAACTCTCCCAAGATACAGAGACCTGAAGTGATTAGGCTGTACTGTGGACCAACTTCACTGTGGCTATTATCCCATCCGTCCACCCATCCATCTGTCCATCCATTTCTTTTCCTGTACTTCTCCTGGTTACACTTCTTAAAGAAACATCCCTCTGTTAATGTTGATCAAAGTACTATTTATTTCCTTCATGAGCTTAATAATAACCAGGACCTATTTACTTGGTTACTGTCTGCTCTCCTTACCTACCCTCCACCCACAGCCAATTATAATGCAGACCCCTTGGGGGCAGAGATCATGCCTGAGATTTTGCTTTAGTAGTTTTAGTGCTGGCTCCAGTATGTGGGATGAATAAGCGAGTGTCCAAACATTCATTTTATGATGAGCACGTGTCAGTCGGAGCTAAAGACAGGCAGTACTGCAGATACTAGACCAACTTCTGTTTTCATCAGCACCCTCCCCCCATAGCAGGTGGGTGAAAGGGGAGGGAAATTGTAATTACAACACAGAGTGACAAACATGCTGGTTGTGGGAGGTAGAGGAAGAGGAGGAGGAAGAAGAGGAGGAGGAGGAGGAGAATCAATTCAGACTGAGAAGGGGATGGGATCAGGCAAGTTCCAGGTTTGGGTTGAAGGTTGAAAGGAAAAAGACTGCCTGGTAAATGAGGTAAAGAGGGCATTGGAGGAAGGATGCCTCAGCATCATGCTTATAAGCTCAGGGAGGAGATAAACAGAACCATGGCAATGCCAGAGCCCATGCCAGGGAGGACCATGGAAGAGGTAGCCTCTGGGGTGGAGACTGGCTGTCCTGTGGGGAGGGATATGGGCCAACATAGAGACCTCAGAATGGAATCCTGACTGAAGAAAGTGAGGTGCTGTCTGTTTCATGACTCCTGGTTAAACATACTCCCTTCTCCCCACATTGTTGTGGGGTGAGTAGAGGAGAGAAGGTTTTGGGGTGATCCTGGCTGGTGGCCCAGAAGCATATGACATAAGAAACATTGGCTCTCCCTGTAGGATGTGCCATGCTAACTAAAGCCTTGATGACAGGCCTATGGCCTCGTAAAAACAGCCTGAGTCAGGAGTCAGCTAAGGGGTGGGAGATTAGCAGAAAGTACAAAGTTGGTTCCTGAAAGAATTAGGATGACAAGCTTTGGGTAGTGCCTTTTGAGACTCTTGGTGCCACTGGAAGTTTGGAAAGCTGGGGTGGGAGAGGAATGACCAGACAACGGTCCCCTCTGCCCCTCTATCACTTATTGCTTCCTGTCTAATACTGAAGTCATACATGACATACTGTAATCACTAGGAATATGACAGTGAACAGTCCAAACCCATGCCTGTGAGTGTGTGTGTGTGTGTGAGTGTGAGTGTGTGTGTGTGTGAGTGAGTGTGAGTGAGTGTGAGTGAGTGTGTGTGTGTGTGTGTGAGTGAGTGTGAGTGAGTGTGTGTGTGTGTGAGTGTGAGTGAGTGTGAGTGTGTGTGTGAGTGTGAGTGTGTGTGTGTGTGAGTGAGTGTGAGTGAGTGTGAGTGTGTGTGTGTGAGTGAGTGTGAGTGTGTGTGTGAGTGAGTGTGAGTGAGTGTGTGTGTGTGTGAGTGAGTGTGTGTGTGTGAGTGAGTGTGTGTGTGTGTGTGTGAGTGTGTGTGTGAGTGTGAGTGTGTGTGTGAGTGAGTGTGAGTGTGTGTGTGAGTGAGTGTGAGTATGTGTGTGAGTGAGTGTGAGTGAGTGTGTGTTTGTGTGTGTGTGAGTGTGAGTGAGTGTGTGTGTGTGTGT
>NW_022196891.1:61986643-61998771 GCF_008632895.1 Mastomys coucha
TGTGTGTGTGAGTGAGTGTGAGTGTGTGTGTGTGTGTGTGTGTGTGTGTGTGTGTAGTGGGTAAAGAAGAGCAGAGAGACAACAATATAAATGGGTGAAACCAAGCAGAAGACAGCTGATAGGATGGTTACAAAGGTGATGGGTGTGGGAAGGGGCCGCTGAGGAGAGGGAGCAGGCATGGCCTCACTTGAGGAGGTGACTTAAGAACAGAACACCAAACACTGGAGCTGTTTTTTTCCCTCTTCAATTCCTCATCACCTCTGGACTTTACTCTCTATTTACTTGGAAGCATGGTCATATAGGACAAGGATTTCATAAAATGCAGTTATGTTCCTGGGCTCTTGTGTTCCCCATATAGCTTGCTTCACTAATGTTTCTCTTATAGAAGTGAGTATAATTACGTCACTTAAGGGGAAAAAGCAGGAGTTTAGAAATTCTTGGAACCAAAAGCAAAAAAACACTGGTTTTATCTAAATCTGTTTTAACCCAGGATTCTTCAGGGAAGTATCGAAGGTCACAGTCCTTTCCCAAGGCCTGTGTACAGAGAAAGGAAGCCGAAGGGAGAGCCATCAACGCTTTATCTAAGGGGGCTTTGAGTGTGCCTCTGTTCCCAGGGCTGGGGACTGAGACTCAGAGTCAAAGGCCATCTCTTGCTGTGGGAGGAGAGGAGGAGAGGGAGGTGCAGGGAGGGAGTTTAAGGCAGCAGGCTTTTGCCACAGAGTCTTCCGGGATTGCAGCAGGGCACCAGCCTTCGTGGGTGCCCATGCCTGGTGTTTCTGATGCTGTCTTGTCTCTTCCTGACTGAGCCCCAACAGCTGCCGCTTCTTTCTTTTCTCTCTCATAAATGGCTGTCTTACAAACTCCATCTAAACATTCTTGACATTTATTTTTTTTCCCAGATCGATTTTGCTATTATTATTTTTTAATCCCAACTACATTGACCCTTCTAATAGTGTGTGAATATGTGTTTGTATGTATGAATGTATATATGTATGTATGTATATGTGAAAGTATGTGTGCTTGTTTGTGTGTGTGCCTGTGTGTATATGTGAGTGTATGTGTACATGTATATATGTCTATGAGAGTGTGTGTGTCTGTGTGTGTATGTTTGTGTTTGTTAGTATGTATGTATATGTCTGTCTCTCAGTGTGTGACTGTGTGTGTGTGTGTGTGTATATGTGTCTGTTTCTGTGGATGTAACTGTTTTGTATGTGTGGGTATGCATTAGTGTGTGTTTGTGTGTATGTGTGTGTCTGTGTATGTATGCATGTATATGTAAGTGTGTGCATGTATACATGTGTCTGTGTATTGCATGTGAGTGCATGTGAATATATATATACATATATATGTATGTATATATATGTACCTGTGTGTAAGTATGTGTATGTGTGTATCTTTGTGTGTGCACATGTGTGTGTGTGTATGTATTTGTTTATGTGTACTGTAGTACAAAGGATTAAACGCAGGGTCTCTTCCTGCCTAGATGATCTTTTAGGAGAGTGGGCCCAAATACCCTACCAGAAGGTAAAAAGAAACTCAGAATTATCCAAGTGATGGCCTCTATATGTAGAGATCTGGATGAAACAGAAGCAGAGGAACCAATGTGGACCAAGGCTGGAAATTAGATAGAATCTCAGATGTTCCAGGAAGTGCCAGTGGCTACAGATGTCTCTGATAGAGTGAGCAAAGCTACTACAGGCCCCTTTCACTCCAGATCATCCACCGTGGAAATCTCCCAACCCTTGACGCTGCTTAAAGAGTAGGGAATATGGAAATGATCACATTTAAATATGACTACTGTTTTTATCTCAATTGACTGGATCAAGTTTTCTGCCAAGGAGAAGAAAATTGGTGACTGAAATAGAAGTGGAGTTAGAAATGAATAAAAGAACTCACATTTTTAGTTTTGCATATTTGAATCACGTAGTTTGCAAATGAAGCATTTTTCTAGCCACTGTACTACTGTCAATGAGATGAAGAGATGTGGAGTTCTCTGGGAGCGGGTCCAGCTGAAAATCCATTATCAGCTCTTGTGTTCCATGACCCTAGAAAATGTGGTCAATGCTCCTGCAAAGAAAAGTTCCTTAGATGGTGGCTAGAAATATACAGTTCAGTGTTAGAAGGCTTGCCTAATAGGCATGAGGCTCCTAAACTAAAACGCACGCACGCACGCACGCACGCACGCACGCACGCACGCACGCACGCACGCGCTCCTTGAGCTGATTACAATAGTGCATACTTGTAATCCCAGAACTCAGGAAGTAGAAGCTAGAAGATTGCTAGTTCCAAGTCAGCTTGATCTACATAGCAAGTTCCTGGCCAGCCTTTGCTACATAGTGAAACCCTGTCTCCTAAAACAAAATGACAAGGCAAAACAAGATGGAAAAATAAAAATAAAACCAAAACCCCATGGTTTGGAGACCAAGGCTGGGAGGTTGTTCTCTTCTGTGCTTCTCTGCAAATATTGTGGTCATCACCAAAACTCAACTCACTGAACCACATTCTCAGGTCCTGGGTACTAGGATTTCAACACACACACTTGGAGGGACACACTCCAGTCCATGACAGGGAGTACAGGAAACAATTCGGCAGATAAGAGGTCCCTTGATCATGTGAATTCTTTTCTCCATTTCCTTAGGTTGTAGTATGAGACTTAAGCTATCAAGGATGCCTACGTTAGTTAGAGGAGTCGGAGAAACTAGTGAACAGAGACTTCAAAGACAATGTAACCTTGTTGCCATTTTCTAGCTGTTTGAACTTGGCACAAGCTATCAATTTCTGATTCACCTTCTGACAACAATCAGCTAACACAATATCAAAATTACAATGAGTTAGTAGACTCAAAGTATCCAGTAGATGGCTTGACTTCCACCAGGCTTCTTAATTGGCATTTAAATTGGACAGAGACTTTTAGGAAGTGCACTGTGCTGAACAAATGTGAGGTAATCAGGTGTCCCTCTCCCCCAGCTCTTCCTGATTCCTTCCTTCCTTCCTTCTTTCCTTCCTAACTTTCTTTCTTTCTTTTTTCTTCCTTCCTTCCTTTCTTCCTTCCTTTCTTCCTTCCTTCCTCTCTTTCTTCCTCTCTTTCTTCCTCTTTCTTTCTTTCTTTCTTTCTTTCTTTCTTTCTTTCTTTCTTTCTTTCTTTCTTTCTTGACACAGGGTTTCTCTGTGTAGCCCTGGCTGTCCTAGAACTCACTCTGTAGATTAGGCTGGCCTTCAACTCTGACATCTGCCTGCTTCCGCCTTCCAAGTGCTGGGACTAAAGGCATGCACCACCACTGCCCCGCTCTCCCTGATTTCCAAGGCTGACTTTGTGAACTAGAAATGCTTGCCTGTTACAAAAGGCCCAGATTTGATTGTCCCTTTCACACTTTTTGTTAGGTCTCTAGTTCTCTGGACTTCGAAGTCTACCCTAGGTGCTATTAGTAGTGGAAGCTCTAGGTGTAGCTACTGATTTCCCAGGGAAAAGCTAGAGCGTGTGTGTGTGTGTGTGGGGGGCAGTCTTACTGTTTATCTCCCTCGCCCCAGACTTTGTGTGAAAACCAGTGAGGGACTTATGCTTCTCCGTTCATTGTGTAAGCTTCCACACACAGTGGTCTTCTTGAAGGCAGAGCCAGATGTGGATTCCCCTGCATCCCCATGAAAGTGCCTGTTTTCAAGGCTGAGGAATGGATACTGTGGATTCATGTTTTCCTGTCTGAGAACTATGTGGCTTAATCCATACTTGCTAAATGGATACTGGATGGACCCTCTTTCTGGATGAGTGACCTTTAGAAGTTATAGTGGTCCTTCTCCTAGACATTTGTACATCACCGAAGTTCTCCATTGCCACAGAGACAATATCTTGGAGAAGACTTAACTTCGGCTCCCAGAACGCCATAGGAATGAAGAAGATTCCCTGAAAGGGGCAGGGAGCAGACAGATAGCGATCTGTGTGCCTGGACAAGGAAGTGGGAACAGAAGTTGTCTTCATTTGCTTGCTGATCCTATTTCTTACCTAGTCGCTTTTGCCTTCTATTTGTGTTTTCTTTGTCCCTTGAGGCCTTACCCATCCAAATGTTCTTGTTACTAAAACCCCAAATGGGAACCAAATGGCTGCTTTGGAACCCTGGGAGGACTTCTTGTCCTCTTTTGATAAGAGCCCAGTGTGTTTAATAAATCCCCAACTCACTTCTATGGAGACACACTGGCACAGAAATTCTCTAGGAGATGTTTAAAAGCTATGATTGACTGCTTCACTGTGGAGGCTTATCTCTACAGTCAGCAGAGATGTACCTTGGCCCCTAGTGATGCTAGGACTGTCCATGATGTCCAAAGAGAAGAATCTCCTTAGATACCTTCCTGCAAAAGAAAATTTGCTTTCTGTGTGGTATCATAAATACAGTGCTTTTATTTTTAGAAAACCTCATTTGGTAGTCACTACTAATTCAACCTTTCCTCTTATATAAAGATCATTTTATTATGATATTTTCTAGCTTATGGAAAACCACCCTCCCCAAAGTTTGTTTAATGAAGGTGGTGTTTACATGCCAATATAGCATATCTGGGAAAATTGATGGTACTCAATATTATTTCCTGATATGTGGGATATCTAGATAATCTGTTGTGGGAACAGTGTCAGTACCTTGGAAAGAGGGAGATCTCATATGTGATATGATGACAATTAGTAATAATAGTTCACAGGAGGCCATATTATAGCTTCTCGACAATGATGGAGAATGTTAGCCATTACCTAGCTTTTGGTCTATTTATGTCTCGTGGCTACCTATGAGGTAGAGTGGATTGATATTCCAAATATGTAGATGAGGACGTGGGATTCCAGGGGTTATCAGTCCTAACCAGGATACATATATCCTACATTTCCCTCCTGAGGCTTGGTGTCATTGCAGAAGAGGGGGAAGAAAGGTTTTAAGAGCCAGGGTCAGTGAAGTCATTTCCAGGCAAGATGGGGCAACTGCACATATGACCTCAGAGCAGCCATGACAGTCTGGTTCTGGGACAGAATAGTAATTTTGTCAGGAATATGTACGTTTTGTGCTTCACCAGGATAGTTCCCCACTTTTGGAGTCATTCCAATGGGGCTAACCACAATTTTAAAGGCTTAGTAGGAAAGAGTTTTAAGTTAAACGGGGATTATATCAGGCAGCTGCTACGCGTCTTCCGTTTCTAACACACCAGGAGAGAACACTGGACAATCTGTGACTAGCCAGTAGCTTTATTCATCATTGCTGACACGTGGGAATAAACCAAATATCTCTCACTCGAAGAACCAGTAAACACAATGCAGGCTATTCATACAATGGAATATTATTCTGAAACGAGGAAGGAAATACTGATTCCGATTCCCACTCTAACAGGGATAAACATTGAAAACTTCCTGCTTAGAGGAAGAAGCCAGACCACATAGATGTTGTTCGAGTCATAGAAAGTGTCTCCCTAGAGGCAGAAACCAGGGGAATGGCTGGCTAGATCTGGGTAATGGAATAGATTTTTCAGGATTGTGAGTCCAGCCTAGAGCTGACTATCAGTGGTGATTGTGCAGTTCTAAAATACTGAAGCCACTGATATGTGTACTCTAAAATGGAGGCCTAGCATGGCCAGAGAATTCTATCTCTGTAAAGCCACTCAAAGATGAAGAACAGTGTGAGTTAAGTTGTAAGAGGGACAAAGAGTTTGGGTTCTAAGGTGTGAGATCTAGGCCTATGCTGCCTCCATAGAGGGTTGAAGAGAGAACAGGTCTGAAAGAAGAGGCCTCACCCTACAGGGTGTTGATCATTAGAAGACAGTTCTGTGGGAAGGTGAGGGAGGGCTGGCCAACAGCAAGACAGGAAATCCGTTGGTGGGTGAGATTGCAGGAACACGCGATAGGTGGGAGGCAGCTCTGAAGGTCGAGTTTCTCGGCTTCAAGCCCAGCCCTGCTGAGATCTGCACCTGAGTCGCCTTCCTCAGTGGATGCTGAAGCATTCAAAGCTCTGCACACACTCAGGCAGCTAAAGGAAGGCTTTCTCTCAGCTCTGTCATCTCTTGTGGATGTACATGTCTTGAAACAACCCCCTTATCCTTGGCTTTCGTTTTATGCTTACCGGTGTAGTTTCTCTGCCCTTGGCGTGTGTGATTTCTTGTTTTTTTTTTTTTTTTTTTTTTTTTTTTTTATTACTATTAATAACTCAGGTTGAACTTAGGTGTTTCATTTATTTCTCCCCTGGGTCCTTTATGACTTTATTGTAAAGGTTTCTTAGGTATGAACAGGAAGATACATTAATATACTTAAAATGAAGGGGACCTGTTTTTAAAGCACTTTGAAGATGAAAAATTTTGTGTAATAAAAATAAGGACAAAGCTCTCTGACAATTATTTGAACAATTTACCAGATAAAGATCTTGAGAGACTCCTTGGAAGGCCCTTCTATTTCTTTCCATTATCATGGGTCCTTTATGACAGCAGGGACAGGGGCTCATGCCTTATCCAGGGTTTGTTCAAAGGATTTGCTTAACTAAAACAAATATGAGATTTCTCATTTATTCATTGATTCAACTTCTTCATTTGTTCATTCAACAACTATTGAGTGTTTGCCTATGGACTAGGCACCCTGTGGGTTACAGAAATATAAGGAATGAGAGAGCCCGTGTGTCTCTCACGGCACACATCTAGGAGGAGAGGCAGACAGGAAGAAGACACATAATTTCAAATAAGCAAGTGATTAAAATATATAATGTGTTACAAAGGAAGGAGAGTTGTAATGTATACACACATATATGTATGTGTTCATATACATATATTCTTTGGTTCCTTGCTTTCATCTATTCTTACATGCTAAAGAAGTTTCTAATCGATATTGACTAGGGCTAAAAGAAAGAAAATGAAAAAGATAAAAGCCATTCATTCAAAATATCAACACACATATAATATATATATATACACACACACACATATGTATGCTTACACATATGTATACATATGCACATATATAATACATATAAATGTATACATGCATGTATATGTACATGCATTATAATACATACAAATTTGTACACATGTATACGTACACACAAATATAATTCATACAAATGTATACACATATGATTTATACACATATATACATATATGAATACACACACGCACACATATATAAGCTTGAGGAATTTTCCTTAATTTTATCAATGTAGGTATGTCCACATAGAAAGGAATGTCAAATTATAAGTATTTGAAAAATACTAAAATTTAGAAATTTTAAATATTTTAATTAATTCAAGTAGAGATGGTCCTGACTTAATAAACCAGCCACTAACTTGTGATAGGCAGTATTTTTTAATTTTAATTACTTTAAAATTTTTATGTATTTATTTGTATATGTGTTTCTGTGTTTGAGCATATGAACATGTTTATGAGGAAGGTATAGATGACTGTGTGCAAGCATAGATTGTCATTCTCTTCTGTTACTCTCTGCTAGTTCCTCTGATGCAAGGTCTCTCCCTGCCCCTGCAATATGTGTGTGTGTGTGTGTATGTGTGTGTGTATGTGTGTATGTGAGAGTGTGTATGTACATGTGTGAGTGTATGTGTATATATGTGTGTATGTGTGTTTATATGTATATGTATATATATGGTGTATGTATATTTTGTATATGTGTATGTATGTGTGAATGTGTATATGTGTGTATGTATATATGTATGTGTGGTATGTGCATGCATGTAAGCGTGTATACAGTGTATGTATGTATATATATTGTGTATGTATGAGTGTGTATGTATATACAGTGTGTATGTATGTGTGCATGTGTATGTATGTGTATATATGTGTCTGTGTGTTTATGTGTATATATGTATATATGGTGTATGTCTATGAATGTGTGTATTTTGTATATGTATATATGGTGTGTGTATGTGTGAATGTGTGTGTGTATATATGTGTGTGTAATATGTATGTGTGGTATGTGTGTATATATATGTGTGTGTATATATGTGTGTGTAATATGTATGTGTGGTATGTGTGTATATATATGTGTGTGTAATATGTATGTGTGGCATGTGTGTGCATGTGTGTATATATATAGTGTGTGTGTGTATATGTATATATATGGTATATGTGTATATGTATATGGTATGTGTGTGTGTGTATGTATGTGAATGTAGACTGGAAGCCAGTGAGCCCTAGTGGATCCTCTCATTTCCATTCCCTTCAGAGAAGGTGCTTGGGATCTGAACTCTGGTCCCCATCATTGCACAGCAAGTCCCCTTAACTGAAGAGCTCTCTTTCTAGCCCGTAAACATTTAATAACTTTTCATTCAAACTTAAAATGAGTGAAAGTATGGAGATCCTATGAATACAGATTGAGAATTTTTCCCAAATTGAGCATACCTCTTCAGCCAGAACCTCAGGGAAGGGACAGTGTGTTAGTTGGCCCCTAGAAGCTCTACTCACATTCCCTTCCAGTCAGTGAACACCAGTTAAGAGCACCAGTATTTTCTAGAAGTAGGTATGTGCTAGACTCACTGGTAAACCTTTTAAAGATGCTCTATCATTTTAACCATATCCCCACCCCCATGTTAATCTCTTCGAATCCTGAAGGCCACTACAGAGTGGACGTTTCTCTAACTAATGACTAAGTTTTAAGAAAGTTCATCAAGGACTCCAGCTGACATTTGTCATTTAATTTGCAAGCTTTTCCCTTTTTCAGATGGCCAGGCAAGTGCCCTGCAGCCCAGCTTAGATAGAACTCTTACAGTTTGCATTCCTGGAAAATTTCCACAGGCGCAGTAACTTTCCACACTGTACCAGGCCTCACAGCCCATGAACAGAAGGAGGTGGCGGTGTCTCTGAATGGCTGTGCCAGACACTAAAGCGCTAGTGCTAGCCTTAGGCTTTTGTCACGTGTCCTGCTCCCTGGATGGAAACAGCTGGCCTACGTGTCCTTCTCTTCCCCACTAGGATCCACTTATTAATTTCTCCGAATCCCGAAGGCTACTGCAGAGCAAATGTTTTTCTGACTAAGGACTAAGGTTCTCAAGAAAGTTCATCTAGTGTTTGGTACCACTCTCCTGTGCCCCACTCCACCCCCACCCCAGAGTTCTGGAACCTGGCTGCAGAGAATTGTAGGAAGAAAGGATCTCCACGACTCTGGAAAAACAGAGGAACAAAGAGAAGTCAGCCTCCATCTGAAGGGTGTTAGGCTTTCCTGCCATAATACACTCTGAGGCATTGAAGTGCCTAGAAACGGCATGGCAGAGCGGTGGGGAGATAACACATCGCTGCTCTGAGACGCTGCATAAACCTGCAGCCTGATGTCCCCGCTGTCTGTCTCCTCTGGCATCACGTGCAATGGTTGCATCATAAACTTCTCTTCTTCAAACCCCAACCCAACTTTGTGGGCCCAAGGCAGGGAGTTCAGGTTTGTGAGAATTTGGAGGTCATTGAAGGAAGCCCTCCCTCCTTTATTTCTCCCTTTCCTGCTCTGTCTCTAAGCAAGAATTCTGCCCCCGATCCCTGCCGCAATCCATCCTTTAGTCTTTCCTGCTGCAAAAGGTAAAAGCCTGACCCACACCCCACAGCCATGTTCTGTGCCACTTCGCTGGTGCTGGGCCTCTTCAATGATTTACCCGGGTCGTTCATTTTTGTGTGTGCTTGCCTAAAAACTTTCTTGTAACATACAAAGGGAGAGAGAAGAGCACAAAGATCCCGAGTGCCCTTCACCCCAAGTCAGGGCTCAGTTTCCCTGAAGTTTGTCACGCTTTCCTCTGCTCCTTCCGAGGCAAGTTCCAGTCATTCTTGGGTCATTGCCTTGACATCACGTGGTTTGCATCACTGTCTTGTCTTACAAGGACAGTTTCAATAGTCTCCAGAGGGCTCCCTCACCTTCTCTTCTGGCCTCTTCTGTCTAGGGTCCGTGCAACCGCCATATTAACCTAGTTAAAGCATAAAATAACTTGTGTTCAAATGACCCTGTGTTGGCATCCTTAGACTGTCCTTCGAGGTTTTCCACATCATGTATTTTGGTCACTCGACTGTATGTCAGATGTCACTGTCCATTGTCCCTACTGTCCCTAGCTCATTCTTATTCTAGCCCCTGGGACTGGTTTTCCTAGTTTGCCTCTCAGGGTCTCTCTATCTATTGTTCCTTTCTCTTTTCATTCACCCGGGTCCTGCAAGATTCAAACTCGTCTCTTTGAAGTGTTTTTGCTAAAATGTTACATCATAAGCATGAATCCATTTTAAGATGCAGTTGTTGGTGCTCACCCTCACACCTGCTGCATGCTCTGCCTCTGTGACACACAAGCCCTTACATGCCTCTGGGCTCCTAAGACATACTCTATGCAAGGACCAGCGAGGAAGGCTGGGAAGGGAAGGCACACACAGTCTACATTTTCCTCCAGCTGGGCTCATAAACACAGCATTTTCCAACACCTATTCTTCCCTGTAGCCAACCTCATTTTGACACCTAAGAATGAAGAAGAAGGGAGGATGCTGGAAAGTCTCTGCCCACGACAGTTTGGAGAGTCCTTTTTAAAGCTGTGACCTCCAAATCATCCTTGAACTCTGGATGTCCCTCACACTCAACTTAGAGAGCAGTTCTGTATTAGGTTGGTGTTTACCTGGTGTCTGTGCAGCTTTGACTCAGCACTTCGAAAGGCAGCCATGGGAAATCTCTTAAGTGTCAGATCAAAGAAAATTGGGCATATCCTTCTGGCCCCTGGGAGCAATGCTGTAAAAACAATCAAATGGGATGTCATACAGCCTTCAGATCAGCACACACAGGTCCTGCCGCTGCCACTGCTGTACCGCTTGCTGCTGAGGCCCAGGGGAAATTACTGACTATCTGTCTCAGCCCAGAGGAGGCTGAAGGATTTGTGTTGGCCAGAGTCACCTCCATTGCTGTGTACAAACCTGTCTAGAAAGAAAGGTCTCCTTGGGGCTGCGTTCATCACACTGATTGCTGGATGTTTGGGATTCTGAGCATTTGGGTATAGAGAGCACAGGAATCTTCTACATTTTTTTTGTTAGATGTTTTCTTTATTTACAATATCTCCTTTCCCAGGTTTCCCTCCCAAAAATAAAATAAAATAAAACAAAAATTAAAACAAACCCCTGTTCCCTCCCCTTTCCCTCTCCTCACTACCCCATCCTCTCCTGCTAACTGGCCCTGACATTCCCCTATACTGGGGCATAGAACCTTCACAGGGCCAAGGGCCTTTCCTCCCATTGATGACCAACTTGGCCATCCTCTGCTATACATATGCTGCTGGAGTCATTAGTCCCACCATGTGTACTCTTTGGTTGGTGTTTTAGTCCCTGGGAGCTCTGAGGATACTAGTTAGTTCATATTGTTGTTCGTCCTAAGGGGCTGCAAGCCCTTCAGTTCCTTGGGTCCTTTCTCTAGCTCCTTCATTGGGGATCCTGTACTCAGTCCAATGGATGGCTGTGAGCCTATACTTCTCTATTAGACTGGTACTGTCAGAGCCTCTCAGGAGACAGCTATCTCAGGCTCCTGTCATCCAGCACTTGCTGGCATCCACAATAGTGTCTAGATTTGATGATTGAATATGGGAAGGATTCCCAGGTGGAACAGTCTCTGAATTGTCCTTCCTTCAGTCTCTGCTCCATAGTTAGTCTCTACAACTCCTTCCATGGGTATTTTATTCCCCCCTTTAAGAAGGAACGAAGTATCTACACTTAGTCTTCCTTCTTCTTGAGTTCTGATCTTCTGGGCTAATATCCACTTATCAGAGAATGCATACCATATGTGTTCTTTTGTGATTGGGTTACCTCACTCAGGAGGATATTCTCTAGGTCCATCCATTTCCCCAAGAATTTCAAAATTCATTGTTTTTAATAGCTGAGTAGTACTCCATTGTGTAGATGTACCACATTTTCTGTATCCATTCCTCTGTTGAGGGACATCTGGGTTGTTTCTAGTTTCTGGCTATTATAAATAAGGCTGTTATGAACATAGTAGAGCATGTGTCTTTATTACATGTTGGAGCATCTTCTGGGTATATGCCCAGGAGTGGTATAACTGGGTCCTCTGGTAGTACTATATCCAATTTCTGGAGGAACTGCCAAACTGTGGGGAAGAGCCTTGAGCACATAGGCACAGGGGAAATTTTCCTGAACAGAACACCAATAGCTTATGC
>NW_022196891.1:62000503-62000976 GCF_008632895.1 Mastomys coucha
AACATTGTACAATCTATATACACTGTCAGCTTGTTTCTTTGTGACAGTGTCTTGCTATGTACAACATAGGGTCTTGAAATCTTCTCCTATCTCAGCTTCTCTATTAGTAGTATTGTTTATTTCATGTTTTTACACTATACTATGGTTTTCAGAGTGGCTTATATATTTCAAAAGTATTTATATACCCAAAAGAAACATAGACGATTAACTAGGGAGGTGGCTTGTAAGAGAACACCAAAGTGAGACTGAATGCTTTGCTTGACATTTGTAACTCTTGTATCAAGTTTGAAGAAGAGGACTTTATAAGTTACTCTTTCTCTGAGATGAATGCTTTTCCAAATTATCACAGCTAATGAACCAAATTTTTACCCGTACCTAATGTCTGTGCCACCCTCCAAGCAGAATCTTTGTTCATTGAAACAGTTGGCGAATGACTTTATGGATAGACCATCTTAATACCTACACCATTTCTT
>NW_022196891.1:62001758-62006083 GCF_008632895.1 Mastomys coucha
TGTTAACAAATTCAGATAAATTGAAATCATGTAACTTTTCTCATTATAATGCAATAAAAGTTTAAAAATAAAAGAAAAAAATGGGATACAGAACTACACAAAGAATTCTCAACTGACAAATACTGAATGGCTGAGAAACACCTAAATAAATATTCAACATCCTTAGTCATCAGGGAAATGCAAATCAAAACAACCCTGAGATTCCACCTCACACCAGTCAGAATGGCTAAGATCAAAAACTCAGGTGACAGCAGATGCTGGTGAGGTTGTGTAGAAAGAGGAATACTCCTTCATTGCTGGTGGGACTGCAAGCTGGTACAACCACTCTGGAAATCTTCTACATTTGTAACCAGCATCCCCTGTGGTCTCACTATACCTATTAATGCTGTTTCCTTTACTGGTATTTGGGAGCACTTTCTTACCCTCCATTAACAGCCACCTCTACCCTCTTCCCCCTCACCCCCGCCTTCTTCAGTACCAGGTACTGAACCCAGGACCTTGTGCACATTTCACAAGTGCTCTACCACAGAGCAGTATCCCTGTGCCTCCACATCCTTTGATAACTGATAAATTAATCCTGACCACAAATAACTTTATCCTGTATGGGATGGAAGGGATCTTTCTTCTAGTTCCTAAAAACTTGTCATATGTAAGAGCCAACCGCCAGGAATATACCACATTTACCTAGGAAGTGGCCCTAACTATTACATATCAAGTTCCCTAGCTGTGAGTACCCCCTCCCTATAGTGGGATTAAGTAGTATATATGGTAGATATAAAATGGTATAGAAAGATGTTCCCAGGAGGCACTAACTGATGGGGGTGCTTTAAACATGGGCAGATATGAGACTAGACTTAGATCTCTGTTATATTTACCAGCATCTTATCAGTGAGAGCACAAAGTGTGACCTGGTGGGAGGGAACTTCTCTGCTGTGTGATTTGAGCAGAAGGCTGTCTTCTGAGAACCTTACAAGGGAGCATGATCTTTGGGTGGGATAGGTTTGATAAGTTTGAGCCTTGGTCTCCACAATTTGTCTTTGGACACACACAGCACTCATTAACCCTTCTGAACAGGCACCAACAAATCCAGTGTCAGAAGGATACCATGAGTGAGTGAGTGAGTGAGTATGTGTGTGTGTGTGTGTGTGTGTGTGTGTGTGTGTAGAGGGATGGCACAGGCAGTGCACGTTTTAAAGGTGATCTTGGCAGATCTGTGTTTCACTCTTTGAAATGTCCCAGCAGAGTAGGTCATTTCCCATCTGCAGATGGATGAGCTCTATGTCTGGTCCTTGAGGACAGACTCATGTTTCATAATAAATATGCTGATTTATTAATGACCTCATATGCTGTTTATGGAATGGCTTCTGTGGGTCAGGCACTGTACTTGGCATTCTTCAGATTGAGAGAATACAAAGGACAGGGAAGTGGCCGGAGGACATAGCAACACTGAACAGTAGTAAACTCTCTTCGCTCATTCTTTTTTTATTTCTCCATTTATTTATTTATTTATTTATTTATTTATTTATTTATTCATTCACTTTATGTGCTGCCTCCTCCTGGCTCCCCCCTCAGATAGGTTCTCCCCCATGTTCCCTCCTCTTCTCCTCTGAAAGGGTGGAGGCCTCCCCCTTGGGTTTCCTCCCACCCTGGCACACCAAGTTTCTCCAGGCAGAGGTGCCTCTTTTTCCACTGAGGACAGATAAAGCAGCCCAGTTAGGGAACAGACAGGCAACAGCTTTTGGGATATCCCCCACTCCAGTTGTTCAGGACCTACATGAAGGCTGAGCTGCACATGTCCTACACATACATATATGTGTGTTGGGGGATGTAGGTCCAGCACGTATATGCTCTTTGGTTGGTAGTTCAGTCTCTGAGAACATCTAAAGGTGCAGGTTAGTTAACTCTGTTGGTCTTCCTGTGGAGTTTCTGTTCCCTTTGGGGCCCACAGTCCTTCCCCAAACTCTTCCATAAGTGTCTCCTAGCTCCTTCCAATGTTTGGCTGTAGGTCACTGCATCTCTTTCCGTTGCCTGTCCTCTCAGAGGACAGTTATGCTAGACTCCTGTCTGTAAGCATAACAGAGTATTATTAATAGTGTCAGAGATTGATGCTTGCCCATGTGATGGGTCTCAAGTTTGGATGGTTATTGGATGGCAGTTCCTTCAGTATCTGCTCCATCTTGGTCCCTGCATTTCTTTTTGGACAGGACAAATTTTGGGTTGAAAGTTTTGTGGGTGGGGTGGTGTCCTTATCCCTCTACTGGGGTTTCTGCCTGGCTACAAGAGGCGGCCATTTCCTGTTCCATATCCCCACTGCTCTGAGTCTCAGCTCGTCACCCCATAGACTCCTGGGAACCTCCCCCATCCCACTTCTCTGGCAAGATCTGGTGTAGGACAGGAGAGAGAGGGCCAGAGGCCCAGAAGAATGAATGGAAATCTACAGCTGCAGGGGTGCGGGTTGGGGGGGGCATCTTTAGGAAGTGCCATCTACTCATTCTTAAGGCACTCGCCAAGTTCAAGCATTTGGTCATCAGTGCAATCCTGTTTGCCCTTGAAGCTGTTGTGTGCTCTCACAAGACAAAACATGGAGACACTGACGTTAAGGAAGAAGTCAGAGTCCTGTTAACAGGCTGGGAGCTGCCTGGCTGTTAAGTGGAGGCTGGACATCACTAGGATCAAAAGAAGAGAATTATCTTTAGCAATCAACTGACTGAGGCATCCAAGGTTAGATGTTTTAGTGATTATAGAAATGGACTGTAGCAGTTAACCTTCATTTTAAGCTGGACTGAATTCTGAATCACCTTGAGATGTAGCTCTGGATGTGGTTTGTAAGGGTGTTTCTAGACACACAGTGAACCTTAGGTACCAACCTGTGGCCTGGTTCCCAGACTAAATAAAAAGAGCAATGATAGGAAACAAGCTCAACACACCATTCATCTCTCCGTGTTTCCTGACTAACTGCCGTATGACCAGGGCACCTCACACTCCTGCTGTCATGGTAGACTGTACTCCTCATACCACCAAATAAACCCACCCTCCCTGAATTGCTTTGTAGTTTGACAGAGCAGCGAGAAAAGTAATTCATGCACAGAGTAAAAATATAATTGCTTTATACATTACATTGATGAGGCATTCAACCATCCTCAACCAGTATTTCATCAAAGCACTGTTCCAGTATTGCTAGAAATAGCTTTCTGAGTGTGTTGTGCTTTGAGTGTATAGATAAGAGTTCATCCAGAAGAGGGAAAGCAAGAAATAAATTTAAATAGAGTCTAGTATTATGATGGTTTGTATATGCTCAGCCCAGGAAGTGGCACTAGTAGAAGGTGTGGTTCTATTGGAGGAGCTGTGGCCTTGATGGGAGTAGGTGTGTCGATGTGGGTGTGGGCTTTAAAATTCTCATCCTAATTGCCTGGAAGCCAGTATTCTGCTAGCAGCCTTCAGATGAAGATGAAGAACTCTCAGCTCTGCCTGCACCATGCCTGCCTAGATGCTGCCATGCTCCTGCCTTGATGATAATGGACTGAATCTCTGAACCTGTAAGCTAGCCCCAAGTAAAAGTTGTCCTTATAAGAGTTGCCTTGGTCATGGTGTCTGTTCACAGCAGAAAAACCCTAACTAAGACAAGATGTAATGTCTGTCTATTTTGTTTTGTTTGCTCACAGTGCTCCGTGAAGTCTTTTTGAATGAATGAGTAAACAACAGGAGAGGTACTGGTAGCATACATACTGGTGGAAAATTATAAAACATGTACTTAATCAATTGTACATGAGGCTGAAAAGAAAAGACCATTTGTTTATTGCCTTAAAAAAGAAAACATAACAAGCGTAGGCCTTCTAGAATTCTAGAACTTCACACAGAAGTTGGTTTAATAACCACAAAGCCACAGACTGCAGTGAAGTTCAGCGAAGGCCACTTGTGCGGTCCTTTCCCTTTCTAGATATGATGACCCTGTGTTAGTGTGAATGGGACATTCAGAGATTATCTGGGCCATTACACTCTTCAATGTAGACGCCCTTTGTAGCATGGTCCTACCTGAGCAACTCCACTATCGCTCTTCTTCATGTGACACGTGCTCTCTTTCAAGACACTCAGACTCTTAGTGAAGAATTCTTTTATCCTGAGGTGAAATGCCTCCCTGTAACTTTTACTTACTTATTGATATTATTTTTTGCTCACCCAAATAATCTCTATTGCCCTGCATACAGCCATCTTCAAGTCTATGAAAATAAAGGTTATGTCCCATTTCAGGGCTGGGAATGTGTTTGATTCCTGAACTATGCAAAAATGTGTGTGTGTGTGTGTGTGTGTGTGTGTGTGTGTGTGTG
>NW_022196891.1:62006231-62023731 GCF_008632895.1 Mastomys coucha
AGGGAGGGAGAGGGAGAGAGAAAGAGAATGCCCCTTTTAATAGCTTCTGTTCCCGTTGGGGCATTATAAGCTAAATGAAATGTCAGTATTCTTCATGGCTTCTTAGTCATGCATCACTCCATCTTTCCCTTGACTTCTAGTTGATGTGGTTTATGCAGTGATCAGCATATAATATGTACTACCCCATGGTTATTAGTGTGTTCCTAACATTTCCTTGGTGAGTCATAGTGAGCCCCTTTAAGGTACCCATTGGCCATTTGTGTATCTTCTTTGGTAAAATGTCTCTTCAGGTACTTTGCTCAGTTCTAATTGGATAATGACATAACTTGTGAGTTGTAGGTTTTTCCATGTATTTTGAGTGCTGATTCCTTACTAGTGTTTGGCTTGAAGATATTTCCTGCCGTTCTACTTACTGTCTAACATTTGGCTGGCAGAAATGTTTGTTGTACAGAAATTTCCATGTTGCCCAACTTGTTTAGCTTTGTTTCTGTGGCCTGCAAATTTTATGCCATTTCAAAAAAGTAATTGTTAAAACTAACTTATCTTACATTTTCTATAAAGAAGTTTTGTGGGTTTTGCCCTAGAAACACCCAATCTATTTTGAGCCAGTTTTGTGAGTAATATAAAATAGGTCCAATTTCATCCTTCAGCCTGGAGATATCCAGCTTCCAGACACCATTAAAGACACTGTCCTTTATTCATTGTGTGTTCTTGACTTCCATTAAATATTGCCTGACTGCAAATTATCGGTTTATTTCTTTTCCACTCATGTATATGCCTGTTTTTATTTTATTACCATGCTGTTTTGATCACTATAGCCTTGTAGTAATCAAAATTTCGATTTAAGCATTATTGTAGTAATCAAAGTTTTGAATTAAGCATTATTTTTATTTTATTTTTGAATACATTTTTGTTTTTATTTTTTTGAGACATGGTTTCTCTGTGTAGCCCTGGCTATCCTGGGACTCACTTTGTAGACCAGGAAGGCATTATTTTTATTAACATGTATTAATTGTACATACTAAGGTTACACTAAGTTCAACACATTCATAGAATGTGCTGTGATTAAATCAGGATAATTTTGATTTACTTATATTTGAGTTTCTTATGTTTATAGCTATTGAATTCTTCTCTAGGCCTCTACCCAGTCTATAATAGTTTACCAAGAACGGTAGTCACTCTATCATACCAAATTATGATGTTATGAAACATTGTAATTTATTCTTTCTACTTAGCTGTGTTATAGAATCCACTGTCCAAACTTCTCTCTATCCCCTTTCTTCTTCCCCCTTCCCAAATTCTAGAAACAACATTCAGGGGAAGCTTTTCTAGGGTCCACACAGAAAAGAGAATGCTCAGTTCTTATTTATTTGTATTTGACTAATATCATTTAATATCGTCCCCCCACCAGTATTGTGGACTTTTGCAAGTGAGAAGATTTCACTCTTTTTATGGTTGACTAGCACCCACATTTGTGATTGTATAATCTAGGTTAATTCGGTATCTTGGGCACTGTAAGCCCAGAACTTTGGTCATCTATTTGTTCTAGTGACTTCATGTTCCATGGGTTTAAATCCATCATTAGGAGAGTTGGGTCATATGGTAGATTTGCTCTTAGATTTTTGAGGAATCTCCATATAGTTCTTCACAATGACTCTACTAATTTAATTCCCACCAACAATGTTTAAGAGTTGTATCTTTTCTCGTGTTCTCACCAGTATTTGTTAGTTTTTAAATAATATTCATTCTAATTAAAGCAAGATGCCATTTCATTGTGGTTTTAATTTGTATTTCCTTTGTGTTTTGGTCTGAACTAATGTTTTCTCTTTCTGTGAAAAATGAAATTTTGCTAGAGATGGCATTGGCTCTGTTGAACACATTGGGTTGTCTAGACATTTCAGTAATATTATTTTTCTATGTGGTTTCTTTTCTTAACTAAAGTGAGCTGGAGTAAATGAAAATACCTAGATTGGGAGGAGAAGGCAGTGTCCAAGGACAATATCTGAGGTCCAACGATTATTTAGGGACTAAAGACGGAGTGGGAGGGAGTGCAGCTGAGTGCTGCAGTCAGAGGTTCCATGGATGATGGAAGGATGGTGTAGCCCTTTGTTGACTAGGAGAACTGAGGCAGAGGGTTATCCACTACAGGAATTCCAATTGTATTTGCTATTGGCTACTGTCTGTGTTGTTATTCATGTGCATCCCCTTGCTAAGGCTGGGCAGGCATGCAAGCATCTTAGGGTGGGTACCTTGTGCTAAGCAGCTGGGTTTGAATTGGGATGCAGATTGTCTCTCTATGATGTATGTTCAGTAGATGCGCAGATAATCCAAGATTTACATACTTGAGATCAGGCCTGAAACAATCAAGAAGTTATTTTGGAAAGGCCTTTTCTCCCAACCTCTGGTTGGATATACCTGATAAACACTTGGCAGAACTCAAAGAGGGTGACACTTACCCCCCGGTGGGGTTCTTCCTTCAAAGGTTCTGCATCTAGGGCTGCCTTTCTTTTCTAGAACATTCTAGAGCTGGCATTCTAGAGCTGAGCATTTCTCAGACTCATAAGTTAATATCAGCACGCAGACATGCACAATGAAGAACTTGTAGGAGCTGAATTGGGGTGACAGAAACAAGCTTCAAATACAGAAAGGAGTAAATGAGAGAAAGTGGTTGTGGAGAGTGGAGGTCATTTGATGAGCATAGAGCACACAGGAGTCATGAGTTCAATGACTGAGGATGGCCTCAAGCCAGAGGAAAATGGTTCAGAGGCCGAAAAGACAGTAGGGCATGGCTGAGCTGGGGCTATGATGGAGGTTGTCACAGCAGGTATATGGTTCTTTTGGACATGGGTGCATGAGTGTGTGTGTGTGTGTGTGTGTGTGTGTGTGTGTGTGTGTTACCATAACCCATATGGCACCCACATGCGGCTGCGAATAGATTTGGGAATGGTGTGGCAACGTCAGGAGACTTGACTTGGTCTTTTTTGAGATCCTTGACAGAATGCGTGGGAACAAGCTGGCTATAGCCTGAAGCTCCTCTCAGGTAGATCACACATGGCCTGAAATGCTACAGCAAACTTGCAATGATCTTCCAGTATGTTCCAGCATGAGTCCTATGGGCCAGTCTGACTACACGGCAGAGTTAGCAATGGGCTTCTAGAGGTGAAGAACAATGTCAGACTTGGCTACTAGACCTGGGCTGCATTCAGACATCTTCTCTGCCTTGGATCATAACTCAGTTGTCTTTTGCTCATATCACTCATGAGGCCAGAAAGAAACAATGTCTGTGAAATGCACCCCTCACTAACTGGTGTCCAGTCACCTTCATGTGGTCTTTAACTTTCCCACCTGAGCCTAGTCACCTTGGCTGACTTCTGGTCACACAGTCATTTCATGTTAATGCCCATTCTCCAGCTGCACATTTCTTTCTTTTTCACTCAGTGATTTTGCTGAGGCAATTCTTTATCGGTGGCCTTTTTGCCCAGCCGGTTACACTGGCACTCCATCATTTTCAGTCTAGAAGGGCAGGAAACAAACACAAACAAACAATCAAACCCACAAAAACCCCATTTCTCATTAGAGCCATTTAATTCTATCTCCTAGAAGATGTGAAGCATTTGCCAGGCTTGCTCCGTAGTCTTACTGAAGGGTTATTCCTTTTCATAGGCATATACGGAGAGGAACAAGAAGAGACTGGTTTTGTGTGTATTTACTTCTCTTTCCTTAGATCATGCACTTAAAATGTATGGATTCACAACTGAGAATAATGCAGATAACAGAAAAATATAACGCACATAGGAATAACTATAATTAGAAACATGAGGGAGGATGTAGGTAAAAATGTCAAAAGAATACTTAATTAAGTAAGGATACATATGATGCTAAATGAGATTCAGTTATGTCTCTACTAATTTATAGATTTATCACACAAAAATGCCATTGGCATTATTTTCAGCAGCTTTGAAGATTGGGTAAAATGATACTTGAGAGAAGAAAAAGGTTTAGAAGAGAAGTGTTTGGAACTGTTTTTAGAGATCTACCATGTAGTTTGTTTGAAAAAGGGTTTGCATAGATCTAGGCCCAGCAGATCTTCGGGTGTCCTCTCCCCCTGCCCCCCAACTCTGGCTGCACCAGGTCACATGACTGGCCCCGGCCAGTTGAATAAAAGGAAATACAACTCAAATGTTTGTCCACAGACACTTCTTGCTGCATGGATCTGAAAAGCATCAATGGAACAAAGCCGGGGCATTTCCCTGAAGATGAAAGACATGATACCCGGCATGGTCTTTCATGGGACTGATCCTATGAATGAAGGAAGCTGTTATCAATTTTCCTATTCTGGTCTTTTTTGCCCAAATTAGAACAGATGTTGGCTAGCCTATGCAGGCATGAAGAATAGTAAATATTTGGTGTGTGTGTGTGTGTGTGTGTGTGTGTGTGTGTGTGTATACTCACACTTTGTGAAGGTCAGAGGATCTTGGGTATAGTTTCCAAGGTGTAACCCATTGTCCTTTCTGTTTGTTTTAAATGAGATGTTCTTCCACTGTCCTGAAACTCTCCAACTAGGCTAGGCTGCTGATTAGTGAGCCCAGGGATGGATCTAGCTGTCTCTGCTCTCCTCGGCCCCGGGATTATAAATGCATGTTACTTTGCCTAGCTTTAAAGAGAAATGTGAGTTTTGGGAATTGAGCTAGCGTTCTTGCAAGGCAAGCACTTCACAGATGGAGCCATTTCCCTAGCTTCTGCTATTTATAGTTTTAAGCCACCAAGTGTTGAGATGTCTTCTTACACAGAAAAAAACTTATGGATCCAAACTGTAATGTATATCAATGTATCTTATCAGATTATAGTAGTGAAGTTCATATGGACTTACATAAAAAGAGGAACCAACATAATATATCAGACTTTCAACACACTTGGAAGGGAAGGTAGTTTTCTTCCATGTTGAAGTTACACTGTGAAGAACTGGGCTTGACACCAGTAAGTATGCAGCAAAAATGTCCATGGAATCAAAGAACATGAGGGATCACTATTATATACATGGATATAATCTTAATTACTTTCGTGAGTTACTTGGAGCTAGAAAACAATCCATTTAGAGGAGCACCACGTCACAGACTATAGTGAGATAAATTTCAGCTTAATTGTGATTTTAAAGTAAAATAATTTTTTAAGAAGATATTCCTAAACATAAGACAGTGGGTGAAATTAAAAGGAAAAGGTAAACTGATCAAAAATTTGAAAGCTTCTGTAGTTAAAAAAAAAAAAAAATGAAGGCGGAACAAAGAGAGAACGGAAAAAAAGGAAGATAAATTTGGAATTATGTTTTCAAGATTACTATGTAGGTTTCAGGAGACTCATAATTAATATTTTTTTATTTTCCTTTCAAGTTAAGAACAAGTTTAGGCTAGATGGAGAAATCAGGCTAATATAAGGTCAAAGTATCACTTTTTTGATAATCAAAAATGGATCACAGTTTAGATTAAGCCTGCAGTGAGTTTCCTAGTACTACACTTCAGGGGTGAAGTTATCTCCTTTGTCCCGAGCAGAGCAAGATGGCTACAGCCTTTCCCGTAGTCAGAGTCTGCCTAGAGTTCTTTACCTGACGGTAGAGAGCAGACATGAGAAGTACGGAGGAAATGGAAGAGAGGAGGAAGAGGAGTCAGTGAATACAAGCTTCCACCAGACAGACAAAAGAGGGGTGTGCTGAAAGCATTTTTGCCCATTCAATAATTTCATTTCTTCCCTCTCCCTTTCTTTTTTATTCTTTTCTCTGTTTGTTTTGAGACAGGATTTCTCCAAGTAGCCCTGGCTGTCCTGGAGCTCACTATGTAGACCAGGCTGGCAACAAACTCACAGAAACCTGTCTGTGTCTGACTCCCCCAGGTCCTGGGATTAAAGGAATGAGTTACTATGCCTATCCATATTTCTATTGCACTAGGTGAGTAGGTTTGACGAGAAAGGTTACCTATGGGCTCATATTTTTAAACACTTCGTCCTCAGTTGGTGGCACGGTTGGGGACAGCTGAACCTCTAGGAGGTGAAGCCTTGGTAGAGGAAGTAAGGCACTGGGGACCCAACTTCCCGTTGTCTTCTTAGCTTCCAGTGGGCGCAGTGTCAGGCTGGCCTCACACACCTACTGCCTTGCCTTCCGTGCCATGATGGACTGTGTCCCTCAAACTGTAAGCTACATCAAGCCCCTTTCTCATCTAAGCTGCTTTTAGCTATAGTGTTTTATCACAGCAATGGAAAAGTAGCTCATTAAGGTTACATTGGTTACCTTTATGCTGCCTGAAAAAATGCCTGGGGGAAACATCTGGTGGGAAGAGTTAGTTCACTCAGAGTTTCAGAGCATCTCCATCTGTCAGGGTGTGGAAGGTATAGAGGTGGAGCCTGTGGCAAATGCTTGGTACATCATGGCGGACCAGGAAGCAGGGACCAGGGTGGAGCCGGACGCTAGGCTGTGACTTTCACAAGCATCTCCTTCGAGGCTGGGTCCCGTAGCTTTCCAAAATGCCCAAATAGCTAGAAACAAGCATTCAAAGCATGAGCCTATGGGAAGACACTTCATTCTAAACTACAATTGTCTTTCCCTCTAAGGAAGAGTAAGAGAGGCCATGGGTGTTACTTCAGGGCAGGGATTTTTAATTTTTGGAGCATAGAACACACTGGTAGCCTGGTGACGCTTGTAGACTCCTTTCTTGGAATTATTTTAAAAATCCATTTAATAAGGTGCATAGAATCACAAAAAAACAAATTGTATTAAAATTCAATTATAAAAGTATTTCAATGTTTTGGGGGTTTAGAAAAATAAATCCTTCTTACTTACCTCCTTAAATTAGTTACCCCATAGTGAGCTTAACAGCAAGTCTTATAAGTAGTGGAGGTATCAACTTGCAATGGCCACAAAGCACAGCTCAGTATATGCAATGGGATATAAAAATTTTTCATCATTTCTATTGGAGGCAGAGTCATAGGTACCATTAATGTTGATGCCTATATTTAGAGATGGGGGAATGAGCAACAGGTACTGAATAAATGTGAATATAATGAAATTGCATATGATTTTCTTCATTGAGTTCAAACACAGCCCCCATGATTTTCCAGGCCCAGTGGGATTTAGGCAAAGACTCCTTTCTCGAAGGGAAATTATCTTCACCAAAACATGAGATTGGAAAATTAAGAGGCTTCCCCCAATGCTGGAAATACAAAGGCCTCATTAGAATTGAGTACAAAAGCCTCCAGCAGTAGAGATGGGTCAAGGACAAGTTAGATGTTTAAGGCAATGGTAAAAATTTGAAGAATAACTTCAACTTCAAAGTAATCAAAACACCAGAGTCATTTGTGAAAGCCGCCTCTGAGGCTGTAAAATGGCCCCACACAAACACATGCATTCTGTGCCTTTCTTATGGCTTACTGCTATTTACATCAAAAATTAGTATGATTACTTTAAAAAAATTAAGTTATCCACATTTTGAATCAACAACTCATGTGTGTGTGTGTGTGTGTGTGTTTGTGTGTGTGTGTGTGGTGTGTGGCATGTGTATGTGTATCTGTGAGTATGAATGAGTAGATACAGATGCTCAAGTAAGCCAGAAGTCAATGTTGAGTGTCTTCCTTAATTACTCTGTATCCTAGTTTTTAAGGCAGTGTCTTTCACTGAACCTGGAGTGTATGAACTTGTCTAGGCTGGTTGATGAATGGTCTCCAGGGTTTACCTTGTCTCCACTCCCACTCTTCTGCCGGCACTAGGGTTACTGAAAGATGTCTGCTGCCATCTACCAGGCTTTTATGCAGGTCATGGTCACCTGAACTCACAGGTGAAAGGTACCATACTGACTGAGCCATCTTTCAAATTCGCTCAGTAACAGCGCCATTTTAATGTAATAGCTAACCTCTACCTTTTCATAAACACCATTTAAAATACCCAAGTCTCGACAGATCCAGTGAGTTGTATAAACCAGCAGCTTCCCCTTTCCCAGCAAATGGACTGTTCCCATCTCCCCCCATTACCAACAAACGAACCACTCCCTTCTCCAAACCATGAAAACAGAAACACTCGGCACACAGTAGCACTTAAGCCTCTAGTGCTAATGCTTGCAGAAGACTGCTCTGAGCCTGTCGGGCTCTCATCCTATTGTGGAGCAATGGTATTTCTCTTAAGACAGTGCACATTTGAGTGTGGGTGCTTAGTAGCCTATCTTCAGCTTTTGCCCGAAGGTTTCCTGAGTTCAAAGTTTTACTATTATCTTTTCATTCCGTTGGCCTTCCGACAAGTCAATAAGTCTATTGCTTTGAGCTTGACAATACACATCATCCATTACATGCCAAACATTGTTCTTTGTGTTAGAGAGTCAACAGTGAATGAACTGAACTCATTTTACTTCCTGGACATTCTGGTCTGTTCCAGGACTCACTAAACTACAGCTCATAGGCCAGATACAGGCGGTCACCTGCAAACTAAGAATGGTTTTTATATTTTTATATTTTAAATGTAATAAAATAAGAATAAAATTTCATGATGCATACATGGAATATAAAAATCAATATTAGGAAACAGCTGTGTGGGGCCCTGTCTATGGCTTTTTTATACCTAGCAGTGACATTGAGTAGTAACAGCAGAAGACGGAAAAAAAAATCTAAAGCATTCAGTATCTGCTCTTTCCAAAAAGCATTTGTAGGCTGGATACACCTACCTGGTCTCTCAATACTTGAGAGCCAATGCAGGAGTTGTGTGAGTTTGAGGTCAGTTTGGTACAACACTTCAAAATCAAAACCAACCGGCAAACTAGCAGCTTCTGAAAACATTTGTAGAATCCTGGTATGATGAGATAGACCATAAGCAAAGAGACAGACAGACAGATAAGACAATCAATCACAGATACAAGTGTTACAATGGGAGGGAAAAGGAAATCTAAGAAGGCAAATGCTGGTGTCACTTGTGTGGTAAATTGACTGAGGGACAGTTTGAAGGGAAAGAAAGTTCCAGCTATTGCCAACGAAGTGGTAATGCTCTTCCAGGGGGTGGAGCCTGGAGTGGATGCTGGCAAAAGTGCAGATGTGATGAAGGTCCAGATGGGTTGTTGGAACTGGGAAGCCCTGACAGGGGCTCTCCAGCAGCTTCCCTTTGAAGTGTTACATCATCTCCCTTTGACCTTTGGGAGAGGTTTCCCTTCTTTGCCCACCCTACATTCTAAAAAGAGATATGGCTGAACGATGACTTAGCTACAGCGGCCAAGTCATCCCTTAGATGATCAAAGGTCCCCATTTCCGGAGAGCTGCCGATTCTATCACAATGTACCACGGCCCCCCTCATCCTTCAAGTCTGTGCAGCAGCTACCCAAAAGCACATACGTCACTCTGATGTCTGACTTGAAGAAAATCTGTGTTTACGGTTCCTCCTCTAATAGGAAAAGATGTCTTAAAAGATTAAGACCAGAATTAAGAAAAATATAAATAAGAGTCACCTGCCCTTGATGATAAAAATGGCACTCGGTATATACTCTCTCTGTTCATTATTTCCACATTCTTTCTTCCCACCCTTCCAAGAGCCCTTTGTGCCTCTGAGTTCCTTGACATGGGCTCTGGGCTCTAAGGCAATATCCACCCTAATCCGAGCATCCTTTGACTACAGTGAGTCCCTTCTTGTCCCCCTCCACTTAAATATAAATTCCACATATGAGAGAAAATGTGACACTTGTCTTTCTGGGTCTGGATTATTTTATTTAACATGATGATATATAATTCTACCCATGCAAATGGCACAGTTTCTTTGTGTATGTATGTCTCATATATACAATTGCATGTATATATGTGTGCGTATATGTATGTGTGTGGATGAGGGTGTCTGTGTGTTTGCTTTAGCCAACGTCTCTTAATGGGGCACCATTCTTTTGTTCATTTTGTGTGTTGTTTAAATGTTTAAAAAAACTGCAGTTTTAGCAAGAAGACATAGTTTAAGGAGTTTTCCCCCAAATACTAAGAATTGAACCCAGGTCCTCACATATTTGAGCCAAGCTCTTTACGAGTGAGCTCCACTCCCTGTCCTGTTTATCTTTCTGTTTTAAGACAGAATCTCAAATCTAATTAAGTTGCCCAGGTTGGGTTTGAACTAACTCTATAGCTTAGGCATGTCTTGAACTTGTGTTAGAAGTCAGATTTTACTATAATAAGGACTCCTTAAGGTGCCAGAGAGATAGATGGCTTAGCATATGAAGGTGCTTGCCTTCAAGCCTGATAGCTTGACTTGGTTTCAGAACCCACATGATGGATGAAACACACACGCGCTTGCGCGCGCGCGCGCGCGTGCGCGCACGCGCACACACACACACACACACACACACACACACACACACGAAATTGTGTTATTTGCATGGATGGAACTGTAGATTATGTTAAGTGAGATAAGCCAGACTCAGAAAGATGAAAGTTACATTTTCTCTCACATGTAAAATGTAGATCTGTGAGTGTGTGTGTGTGTGTGTGTGTGTGTGTGTGTCTATGACCCTATGACTCTAAAGTAGAAGGGGGACTATTTGTGAAGAGTAAGGAGACCATTTGGAAGGCAGAGGGTAAATGGGAAGTAAATTTGAGCAAAGTACACGATATACCTATATGAAAATATTGTACTGAACATCATCATTTTTGTGCAAAGAATGTACACTCATAGTAAGATTAAAGAATAAAGACACAGAGTTTTCAAATGTGATGCAATAAAATAGAAACAGTCTTCTTAGAGACGATACCCACTGCCAGCCATTTTTGCTTCCTAGTTGAGAACTGCAGCACTTCCCTGAAATAGATAACCCTTTGTCCTGAAAAACCAGGCTGCTCAAACATATTGGGAAGGAAGATGAAGAGCAGATGTTAACATTGATCGCTAGGCCTTCATGCTCAAAAGGGAGCAGAAGCCTGGAACTCATGGAGTCAGGAATCCAGAAGAGTCTGGAGAAGGTTGGATACAGGCTGGGAGACATAGCTGTGGAGACCTGTGAGAAACCTTCAGAGGAAGATTGCCAAAGGATTTACAGACGTTCATGATGCTTTTTTCTCTACTAAAAAGATATTACATTTAGTTATGTATTTATGTATGCATTTTATTATGGTGTCGTGTGTGTGTGTGTGTGTGTGTGTGTGTGTGTGTACATGTGTATGTGCGTGTGCATGTGTGCACATGTGTGGGCATGCATGTGCCATGACGAATTATGGAGATCAGAAGATATTTTTTGGGATTTGTTAATCTCTTTCCAACATGTAAGTCCTGGGTATTGAACTTTGGCTACAAGGTTTAATGGCAAGCACCTTCACCCACTGAGACATCTTGCCAGTGCCCTCCACCCTTGCTTTGTGGTAAGGCTGTCACATTAAAACTTTCCACCTTTTTTTTTTTTTGGAGACAGGGTTTCTCTGTATAGCCCTGGCTGTCCTGGAACTCACTCTGTAGACCAGGCTGGCCTCGAACTCAGAAATCCGCCTGCCTCTGCCTCCCAAGTGCTGGGATTAAAGGCGTGCGCCACCACTGCCCGGCAACTTTCCACCTTCTTAAACCTCTAAACAAAAGTATTAAACAACACATACTTGGTTGGTGGCTTTCTGGGGTTAGCTGGGGTGCTACCTCACAGAGTATGAGGTAGAAGGGAAGCAAGACGGCAAGTGCAGAGTGCACAGACGGTTTGCAGGGTGAGGTGGTTTGGTGGAAGCAGAAGGTCGGAGCCGTGCGGATGAAAACAGGATGGGTTTCTTGCTCTGCTCTCCTCTAGTTCACCGAACTCAAAGGACTTTTTCTTCCTTCCTTCTCTCTCAGGGTGCAAAGATGAACGTGATAACTGTCTGTGGTACAGCTTGAGTCTCTGGAGGAGAACCATCTGACTATGAAAGCGAATGTGCTAGACAGCTACCAAAGCTTCAAGTGAGGAAAGTCACAGACGGGGAACGAACTTGCCAAATAGAACCTAACACCTCACAGTGAAAAATCTCGTACAAATGATTAAGTGGCGTAACTTTGAGGTCAAGAGATCCAGTGGTGCCTACACTTCTCATTGAACAACAAGACCAACCTCCTGTCCCTGTGTACAGGTGAATAGTTTACAAGAATTCCAGGTACATGGCCTTGTTTCTTATACATGAGACTTGCACATAAAGCAAAAGCATTGGGAAATGATGGTTATTTTTACTTGCAGTGGAAGGAAGAGAACCCTAGATTCAGGAAGGGAACGTTTTTTCCTCTCCTTCAGTTGTTAAATAGAATAAGGAACTGAGTCCAGATCTTGTGGTGGCATCCCACACAGTGACCAGTCTATGGAATGTTATTCAGAGAGAGTGGCCGCTGTCCTCCCCTTCGCTGCCCATCTTGTCACCTCTGCAGTAGGTAATCTGAATTTGGATTGTGGCATAGCCTTGAGTTTCTCACTGAAGGGGTAGGTCACTACCTTCAAGATGATTCGGGCCATCCCTTAGTCACAAGCTAGTTCTTCATGGTGTAATGTACAGTATGTTTGTAAACCATTGAGAAGCTGGCTCTGAACACTGCCCCTCCCACTCTCACTTCAGACTCGAGTTTGTCTCTAAAGTGTTGTCCAAGGTCAGGGACTAGGCTAATTCTGTGATAAAGAAGGATGGCAACAGAAAACAAACCAACAAACCAACAAACAGCTAAAGGTAAACTATTTCCAACTGCTGTGACTAGAGTTTATCCTGGAATAGAAAAGCTCTACAGTGGGAAAGAGGAGCGTCAAGTTCAGCTGTGGAGGGAAAATGTGACAGGGAAAATTCTTGCCGATTGCCCCAATTTCCCTAGTCCGTTTCTGCTTGCTGTTGGGAATCACTGACTTGATGGCATCTCTCTCTCTCTCTCTCTCTCTCTCTCTCTCTCTCTCTCTGTCTGTCTCTCTGTCTCTTTGTTGCTGATTGTTCTTTTGCTTTACAGGAGGAATGCTCTCTGCTCTGCTCTGCTCTGCTCTGCTCTGCTCTGGACTTCTCAATCAGGAATCTCAGCGCACCCCCTTACAGGGCCTTTCCTCACCAGTTTCTTCGAGATGTGTAAGCCCCCGCTTGATGAAGCTACCTCTCTGATGTAATTTATTTTCTTCAAAGCCTCACCTGAGGGACATACTGCTCTGTCCAGACTTCTCAATTAGGAACCCCAGCTGGCTGCCTTAAGTTCGGGGCTCCCTCAGTGGTTTCTGCTAGCAGTTTCGACGACTTACTTTCATGGTGTCTTTCTGTCTCTCTACTCTTATCATTCTTTGACTTTGGATCACTGTATACTTAAACTCGCTCATTTGAAAGCCACAAAAACAGCTGCCTTGGAGTACCCTCTACACTGTACAAAACACACGACTTCAGTGTGAAAGCTGAGATGCTAAGGCACAAAGTGAGATTAAAGTTTGGATCACCAAGAAAAGTTCTGTAACACTCCTTTCACATGATTACCCCTTAAATCTTCTGCATTAGGCAGCACTATGCTGATACCTGTACAGGACATCAACACTTTACATATGTTTTCTTACCCATTCCTCTAGCACCTTCTTCTTTAAAAATTAATTAACATATACACTAACTGCAGTGGATTTCGTTATGACATTTTCATAGATGACAATGTATTCTGATCATATCCACTCACTATGACACTCCTATTTTCCTTTACCATTATCTTTTTTTCTAGTCGGCATGGATATAGTAGTGAGTGATAGAGGCAGCCCCAACTCTTCATGCAATCAGTGGAGGAGGGTAGTCTGTAAAATAAAGCAGTAAGAGTGAAGGGTGACTGACTATAAAGCATTCAGTCAGGAAGGCTTTAGGGAGTATTCAGCCTGGATGGCAAGGCTATGTTCCACAGACTGTAGTTGGTTACAAAGGACCCAAAGGATGGGGGAGCAAATTATAGGATTACCTATGGAGAGGACTTTCTAAGGAGAAATAAGAGAAAAATGCCCTCGGCAGAGACTGCTAGGTGTGATTGAGGAATGCGGCATTGAACAGTGCAGCTGGGTAGAGCAAGAGGAACAGCTGGAGACAGGAAGACAGAGGCTAGGTAGGTAGGCCAAAGCATGGGCCTTGGAGACCCTGGTGAGAACGCAGGTTTCAAAGGGTCCTTCACAATGAATAGATCTAATGGTTCCTGTTTTACAGATGAAGAAATGTGTACAGAGATATTTCACAGCTACCCGAAGGTACCACAAGGTGCCCAGGGATTTAAATCTAGAATCCCCGAATCTGGAATGTGCTTCCTGTTCTTTCATCTCTGTCCTGAGGATCTTTCTCTTATAGTCCTGACTCGATGCTTCAAATAAGCTTGCCCCTAGCAACCGTAGAGCTTGACACACATTTAAAAAGAGTTGACAATAAAAAATTCATAGGGCGGTGCCGTGAGAAGCAAATTAGATTGTAAGATACTGCATCTGTCTAATTGGAATTTAAGATCTAGATAGCCAGATGATTTAGCTGTGACAAGATGAAAGGAAATCTGTGGTGAGTCCTGGAAACTTTGAGCACAAGGTCTTATTTGAGCCCCAAGAGGCCAGTGGAAATTCAGCCAAAGCAACAGCTAGGTCAATGGCCTGGGATAAGACAGAGATGTTCTGAACTTTCTGTCCCAACAATCATCTGCAATGCTTACAGTGATACTGTCTGGTGCTTTGGCTCCAGGTCCTTCAAACATGGCTGGAAAAGCTAGGAAGAGTCAAATCTGTCTTTTCTACATTGCTTCAAAATTCTGGTAACTGGGGCTTGGCAGGTCACATGCTACCCTTAGTAGAGCTCTGGGACTGTGTGTAGATTCTAGTCTTGATTGAATTTGATACCCACTCACTCATGTATTGGCTGCTGTGTGTGTTGGCACCATTTCTATGAGGTGCACCCCAGATATCTGATTCCTACAGAGGTCCAAGCATGGTCTTCTTCGGGAAACAAAGTGACAGTCCAACCTAACCCACACTGGCTGATCAGCTGTGTAGAAGCTCGGTGCTCTCTGTCTTCAAGCTTGATCCAGTTTTCAACCATCTGCTCTCATCAATGAGCAAGCTCTAAGGAACTGCAGGGTAGTCCTGGGGATCCAGGTAGATTATAAACCAGAGGCTCTGTGGTGCCTTAAGCCCTAGCTATTTTCCAAGTTTATCACAGTCATCACGTGTGTATAGAAACCACATCCTAAGAGAGACCTACCCAGCACAGGTTTGGACAGCAACCTACAGCTGTTGAAAATCATCAAATGGGAGTGAGAAATCCAGGAAAGACACATTTGGTTCTGATAAGCAAGGGAGTGGGCAGAGACTGAGGAAGCTGTCCCAACGGGTCCTGACCACATGCTCAGTCATGTGAAAGGTCAGCTGGGCTTGGAGCTTCTATCCCAACCGGCGGGAATTCCTCAATTCAATGTGTCCCCTCTCTCCTGATTGTTGTTGCCTAAGAGTTCATTCGTGTATAAGCAAACAGATGAATATAATTTGAAGTAAAAATGAAAAGTGTAACAAGGGAGAACAAGAAACCACAGAAGAGACAACATCTTAGTTTAAAGTCAGTGCAGGAGCCAGCAGCCTTTCTATCATTTTAAGATAAGATTGTCATGAGACTGGGGGAAAGAACTGGTGATAAACTTTCCTAGGACTGATTTAAAAATTAACCCAAACTTAATGACTTATTTTAAAACAATGAAAATCTACTGTTTCAGAGCTCTGTGGGTTGTGTGTGTATGTGTGTGTTGTGTGAAGTAGGTATAGTGTGTGTGTGTGTGGTGTATGTGGTGTCTGTGTGGTGTGTCCCTGTGCCGTGTGTGAGGTCTTTGGTGTGTGGTGTGGTGTGTGTATGTGTGTCTGCTGTGTACACACAAAGGCCTCCTCTTGCCCCTCCCCCTCCTTATCTTGCCACTTCCCCCTGACTCCAGCTGGATAAACCTCTCTGTGGTTTTGGGTTTAATGTGATTAGGTTGAGTCCACTGAACAACTCAGGGTTTTTCCTTCTGAGAGTCTCGAAGCAGCATACTCCTGCAAAGTCCTCTTTGCCGAATGATTTCACATATTTAGAGGATCCAAGGAGGTGTAGGTGTCTTTGCGAAGGGGGCTTTGTATGTCTATATGATTTCCCACAGAGGTGGAAGGAAGAGGTCAGGCGTTTAAACACTATCACTTCTGTTACTCTTTACAATTGTGACAAGCCACCAAAAACTCAGAGATGTTACAACGGACAGCCCCCAAATAATGTAGGCAAAACCTGGCAGCGCTGAAACGTGATTGCAATGATGGTAACTCAGGAGCAAATAGTGTTAGACCCCGAGGAAGCCTCAGGAGTCATGTACAAGAACTTCTTATTCTGAATCTCCCACCACTGAGCTGGAGGCCCTGGGTCCATTTGCGCATGCGTAGGGGGAACCTGTGACCAATGCACATGTGAAGGCCAGAGGACAACCTCGGGTGCTGGTACCCTTCCCACTTTGTTTGAGGTGGGGCTCCCTCTCATTCACTACTGATAACTGCTGTAAGTTTCTGCCCTTTTGCTCCTCAAAAGCACACTCGGATTACGGACACGAGATACTACAGAAAGCTTTAATAGGTTCCAAAGGTCGAGATTCCAGTCAGAACGCTCACGTGGCAAGTGCTTTATCCACTGGCTGATACAAGAGAGCTGTTATTCCAAAAGGTGTTATGAAGTATGAAGTCCCCTGCTACATTGACTGAGATCTTTTAAACATTTTCAACAGCCAATTTGTTGTTGCTATGACAGACAGGAACTTGGGGATTCTCCCCTAAAGACTATACACATTAGAATTCCTTAGGTCTATCCTACCTGGATTTCCTGAATTATATAAGCAACATAGTCCTATAGGATAGGTAATTCAGAGGTTGCTATAAAGCTGACTAGATATTCACCCCTGGAGGGCTTCTCCATGATTGTCACTCGTAAGTATTCATAAGCTCTGGGACCCTGGAAACAATGTGCTCTATGAGAGAGGCATTGAACCGCGAAAAGGCTATACAGCTACAACATTAAAGCATAGAGTTTGTCTTTCAAAGTTCAGCAGTTTTAACCTTTTTATCAGCTAAGCATCTTCAGCTAATTATCTTTGTGATTTCTTTGTTTGTCTGCCTTCGCTCTCTGCCGCTCATTTCCTGTTTCGTTCTCGTTTTCCATTCTGCATCTTACCGCTTACCTGGTTATGCCTCCTCTGGGTGGGGTGCTTCCATTAACTGTCTTAAAGCAGAGAAACGTCTCCTTCCTCGTAGAGGTTGCGAGCTAGGGTTTCAATACCATCACTGGTATTTGGGATAAGAGGACGGACCTAAACTGACTACCACAGATTTCAGCCATACACATTTGTTTAATACCAGGCTTCTACTAAGTAGATTAGGAGCAAAACGAATGGATCATTAAAGAAGTTACTGACCAATGAAACAAACATAGGGGAATTGTTTTCTGTAATTGTTCAATAGTGGAAACAGAATAAGTGTTATGATCATTATAAACAAATTTCAAGGTGATTATCCACTGAAAGAATAAAAATAAAAAGCAA
>NW_022196891.1:62025369-62062830 GCF_008632895.1 Mastomys coucha
AGAGAGAGAGAGAGAGAGAGAGAGAGAGACAGAGAGAGAACTTTATATCTAAGCAACCTTGTAATCAGTATCATCGATGGGAAGGGGTTTGAGAGATTAGGAAATTACAAGGCTCCCATGTCCTTACGTCAGTCATTTGAAAAAGGGTTCCAAATACCTAATTTGGAAGCATACAGCCTAGCAGAAATGGTCAAAAGGGGCCAGGACAGAATCTTTGCAGCGTAGGCCTCAGCCTGCTTGGAATGCTCAACGTTATCTGCATATAAAACTCGCAGGATAGACCCCAGTACAGCAGCAGCACTAACTGGATATTTGCTAAAAAATCAATATTTTTACTATATTCTTCCAAGTACTAGAATCTCTGTTCCCATGGCTGCATTCCTAGTGGAAGTTAGAATGGTAAACATAAGTTACAAGAGGAGCAAGGAGAAAGGACTGGGAAGAGGTGGGTGGGGCTGGGCAAATGGGAGCACACCTGCACCGTAGAAAAGAAGCCACTTAAACACAAGTGTTTATAAAACACTACACATTCAAAGTCAAGCCAAAACAAGTCAAAACAAAACAAAACGAAAAATACATCTGGCTGCTGGACTGTGAGTTGGTTTGCTCAGGCTTACCTTAAGCCTCTTTCGGAATCTCCACCCTGTAAGACATTCCAGTCCTAGCAGGAATGGACTGGGTTGGCTGTGTACTCATGGATGGGCCACTATGCCAGGGTCTCTGGGAAACTGTAATAGGAGGTGCTGGGGTGTGGTGATTTTTAATGGACTGTCTCTGATTCTCTGCCTACAGCGGCTTCTGCTGACTGCCTTTCTTTTAAAGGCGGCTCTAAACTTGGGATCATGGAGGGGCTTCGGTTGGCCCTGTTCCCTGTGTCCTCTAACCTCAGAGTTTGTGTTGGAAGCAGTGGCACAATTTGGTGGAGGGTGGGTGTTTCCTTTGTTCGGCTCAAGTCTATTTATTGAGCATGACCAAATTCTAAGTCACTTGCTAAGAGATCCTATTGTGGAACTCTCTCTCTCTCTCTCTCTCTCTCTCTCTCTCTCTCCTGTGTGTGTGACTGTCTGTCTCTTCATGTGTTTATGAGAGAGAGAAAGAGAGAGAGAGAGAGAGAGAGAGAGAGAGAGAGAGAGAGAGAGAGAGAGAGAGAGAGAGAGAGGGAGGGAGGGAGGGAGGGAGGCTTTTTTCAAATTAAATCATCTTTCAGAACGGATAGCCCCTTTTCCTCCTAGACAGTGAGTGCAAAGGCTCATGAAAATACCCTTCTGCATCCAATTATCATCTTGGGCCATTTAACTCCACTTTTCTATACCATGAACACTCTTCTCCTGCCTCTCACTGACGCTGGCTCTGCTGGCTAGCCATTCAACCATATACACCTGCTGTGTGTAGTTCTGTGCTTAGTCATCGAAGGTGGGTGTTTGTGTATAAGAGGAAAACGAGAGAGTCCAGCGAAACAGGACATGCATTCAAAGAGCTGCCAGGGGCCCAAGACAGTACAGAACAAAACGTTGGCTTGTGAGGGCAAGGCCCTGGGTCCTTAGGTGGAGAGGAGAGATGAGGCAGAAGGGTTTGAGATCGCAGAAGACCCTGTGGCACTTCCTTTAAAACTGGATTGAGCCTAAAACCTTAAGCTTGCCAGCCAGGTGCACTGCCACTGTATAATTTTTGTTTGATTTGTGGATTATGTTCCCTTTATTATTATTTTTTAAATAATTAACATTTAGCTCTTTTCCAGGCCCATACTTTTACCTTGCTGGGATAACTTAATTTATTTTTTATTTATTTATTTTTTTACTTTCATATAATCTCTGGGGGTTTAGCTCAGGAGGAGAGTATTTGTCAGTCATGCTCAAAGTCATGTTGAATTCTATTTCCATCATTGTAATAATGACAGTAATGTTATGCTCTAAACTTTCCTTTATATCATTATTTTCATATAACATATTCAATACTGCCTACACAGTACTTTATTGCATACATTTACCATTGTCTAACTAAAGTCATATTTTGTGTGCATGGGTATATGTGTGTGTGTGTGTGTGTATGTATGTGTTAAATCTAAAATTTGTTTGTGGCGATCCCCCTTGCTGGTTGCATTCCCGCCATCCCTGACAGCATCTGTTCTGTTTTTATGTCACATGTGTCTCATCATTCGCCCTTCTTCCTCGGTACTTCTTTTCCTCTCTTTCACATTTCCTTTTATAATTTCATGGCTTATCTATACATGCATACCTGTCTGCCTAGGAGAGGACATACGGTATTTTTCTTTACTAATGTAATTTCCAGGTTCCTTCATTTTCCTTCAATTTTCATAATTTGTTTTTTATAGCTGAATAAAATTCCATTGGGTCTGTGCACCAATCTTTCATTATCCGCTCGTCTATTCGTGAGCATCCAGGCTGGCCGCATGTCCTTGCTTTATGAATAGAGAAGCAGTTAAGAGTGTGGAGGGATCTCTATGGAAGGCTATGAAGTCCTTTATGTATACATTCAGGAGTGGGACAGCAGGGTGGTACAGTAGCTCCATTTTAAACATTTTTGAGAACGTTTTTCCCATAATGGCTGCACCAGTTTCCACTTCTCCCAGCAGTGAATAAGGTTCTCCTTTTCACCAGGCATTTGATGTCCTTTATTTTCTTGATAATAGCCACTCTTGGACTGGGGTGAGACAGAATCTCAGAGCAGTTTTAATTTGCATTTCCCTGAAGTCCATCCAGACTTAAACAGCTAGTGTTGGGTTTCCGATACAGTACTGGAGGTTTTCCTCTGTCCTTTTTCAAGGACTTAAAGGATTGAAAGACACTGTCTGTGTAGCTCCTGATGCTGAAGCTTAGGTTAAAGATAGCATGCAAGGGTGGCACGTATTGTAAGAGGGTTCAATGTCCAATTAAGGTATGCCCATGGCCTGATAGAGAACATCATGAACCCTTTCTCTCACAGGCTGCTTTCAGAAGGCAGGAGAACCCAGTTGAACACTCAGGATTAAAAAGCCTAGGCAAACAGCACATTTGAGAACTGAATCGGCCTCCCTCCGTTTGTTCAAGGGATGGTGGGTGGCTTCGGCTGCCTTGGAAACAGGCTTTGAATATGCGCTCCCTGCAATTCTTGATGCTTCTCTCCTGAAAAGGTTCCTCATGTTGCTGATGATGGATTCTTGCTATTTCGCGTTTATAGGCCCCGTGCTTTTGCTAATGTTCCCTGGGATTTGGAGATATATATATATATATATATATATATATATATATATATATATATATATATTGAAAAGTCCTATGTCTCTTCAACACCAGGCCAACATCCACCCTTCTCTCTGCTTCTTTCTCCTCCTCTCCCCTCTCTGACCTTCTTCCTCCTACCAAACTTGTGTAGATTAAAAAAAAAATCCACTTTGAAAATTAAAATTGTAGCATAGTGAGTCGAGGCTTACACCCAGGTCACTTGCTAGAGTATATCAGGTCTACTTGGGAGAGTAAATAGCAGACACAGGTTGTAGGTGCTGCACTGGGGTATTAGAGATAAAGCAAACGTGGGATTCCTGGGTTGAACTGTACCCAGATGAAGGCCCAGTACAAGTTAACATTGTACCAAATGAGACACAAATGAGCAAATGCTCTGAGCTTTGGGAAAGAAAGGGGCCAGAAGAAGAAAGTCTTCTAGAAAGAACTTCATTTTTCATTATCCTTTTATTTTATTTGTTCATCAGATCATTTTGTATCTGGATATGTTTTCAGTGTGGTTCACCTATAAAATTTGTCTTTCTCAGCAAAGAGTAGCTGAGTATTTGACCAGACTGAGGGAGCTACATTCTGTGGGAAAGTTAGAACTGCCTATCTCATTGGGAAAGATGAGCTAGGTAGATACTGCAGGGAGCCTAAATGAATATTTATTCCAGGATGGTATTCTCATTATAGGCCTTTGGGTTCAATGTCTGCCATGGTGGGGCAGCTGAGGTAAGCAGCGATAGGATCCCTGGGTAGGGAGAGTTTGTGTGAGGATTCTGTCAGTTGCATTGTATATACTCACACATGGGCACGGCGTGCCCATACAGAGTTTCCATATACAAGAAACTCGAAATCGTCTCTGAAGGCAAGCCACAGATAGGTGAGGAAAAAAAATAACAAGATAATGTAAAATAGCTAAATTTATTCTATTCTGAAGAGGAAGGGGAAAAAAACCCACACAGGCTTTTAGAAGCTGCTTTTTCTAAAAATGCATTGGCTTTCCAGTTGGCCCACACAGTAGCTAAGGCAAGATGAAAGTCTGGTATCTCTGCCTTCATTTCTAGTCTGTCTGACAGTACAAGAGTATAAACATTAGGAAGTATTAGGGGCCATTGCAGGCTTTGGCTTAGCTCAGAAGTAAGAAAGGTCAATACAAACATCTAAAGCATTAGTTCATAAGCACAAGGCACGTTAAAGCTGAAACGTCACAAGTGATTCGTTTTATGGCAAACTGAATCATATTTTAGATGTACCCAGGGAGTTTTTTTTATTTGTAGAATCAATATCTTGCAAAGGACATGCATCTTTTAGTTAGAATTAAATAAAAAAAATTTCATATTTTGCATTTGTTTATAACCAACGCTTCCATATACTTAACTACCTTTCTGCAGTTTGTCGAGATCCCTGAGAACATTGCAGACAGAGGTAACAGGTGATTGTGAATTGGAAATTCTGGGTAACATGTCAATAAAGAATCAACTAGAGTTAGGCTGACGTTTGAGCTCCATGCTGAGGATCTAAATCCAATCAGCCAGTTATTAAATCCTTCAAGGTTGACAGGAGCGATGCTGGTCATCTATCTGATGGGCTTGCTATGAGCCTTGAAGGAAGGGTACCTGAAAGGCCCTCAGCTTTAGTAACACACAGCAAGATAGCAAAAGGCATTTATGTATGCATGGTTGTACATCTATGCAGATATAACTGGTATATGTTATAAACGTGTATGCAATTTGTAGATTCTAAAATGCCCAATTTATTATACAACATGATTAACTATGGACTTTTAAAATTAATTGTTGTGACTAGAGAGAGGGATCAATGGATAAGAGCTCAAACTGCTCTTGCAGAGGACCTGAATTTGGGTCCTAACACCAACATTAGGTAGCTTACAACTGCTTGCAACTCCAGATTAGGGGATCTAACACCCTATCCTGGACTTTTTGGTTACCTACACTTACATGTACATAGCCCCTAAACACACACATACTTAAAAAGAATAAATATTTTAAAAGTAAAGTTAATTATTAAAGATTTAATAATATATTCATAAATATATATTTATATATATGCAGAAATAAAATCAGCCTCATTATATATTTGTGTGTAGGTAACATCAATGGTACAATAACAAACTCGTAGAAAACATACAACATTGTGATTATGTGTTACAGTTAATGTTTATTGCCATGTTTTATATTTGGCTTTACGCAAACTTTCTATTCATGGTAAGGAATTTCTACAATTACTATATGATACTAGTGAAATGCAATTGTTCATATGTTTAAATTGAAGAAAAGACTAAAATTGCAAGGGATGCTCTTTATACAAGATTGATGTTCATATGTATATTGAAATACAAATGCCATCTCATGTTTATCATTTAGTTCCACAGGCCTTTACCACTTTTAAGAAAGTTAATCTTAAATAGCATATATAGGAAGTCCTAAAATTAAAAAATAAAATTAAAACATTTTTTGTATAACAAGTGATTATTCTCTATTGTATATTTTGTATAAATATTATATATATACATATATATCTTACATATGATAAGCATACATATTTTGGGTTTCATTTTAAAAAATTAAAATCCCATGACATGGCATGTGGTATGTGTGTTGGAGTCTAGCCGTGGTTCCTTGTCCTCCCCTTCCTCCCTCTCAGGATGTGCAGATGCCCACACACCAGGCTGGAAGGATGAAAAGGAGTCCTAAGGAACAGATGGAGTTCTGCAGAATCCTGGTTGAGTGGGGGTGGGAGGTAGGGGTGGAGGGTGGAGGGAGTAGGGGGTAGGATTTTAAGATTACAGCTCTTTTAGGCAAAGGCCTTCTCTGATGTTCATCAATGAAAAAGCTCTTTTCGAGAATCTTAGCTTGTACGCATGCCTTTAGTGGAGTGGGCTTGTACTCATACACTTTATTTGGGGTGAACCAGGGGTATATATAGGCCTTGGAGGGTGGGAAGGGGTTCTTCGTAGGGTGAAGTTTCATTGGCTAGAACTTAAAGTACTGGGAATGCCTTATTTGTATGGGGGGGCATTCCAAGAATCCCAGGTCCTTTCTGGGAGGGTTCTTATGGTGGGGGGTGGAGGGCAAGGAAGGAAGTTGAACTTGTAGGTCTGCCAAGGGCTAGCTGGGCTTCTCTAGGTAGAGGGTGTAGGGGGTTCAGGCTCCCCAGACAAGGTCAGAGAAGGGGAAACCTGGCTGGTAAAGGGAATCCATCAGTTTTCACTGAACTCACAGGAGCTGTCTGTTCATGGTAGACTTTGACTTTAATTAGCAGGATTTCCTCACAATGGCATACTAACATATGGAAGAAGTTGGGATATTTTAAAGGTAATCTGGAGTCTTATACATTATAGATTATTGTGGAAGCTGTGAGTGTATGAAACAAGCAGAATACAATCGAATATTTATTTGTCTATAGAAATACAGTCTTTAGGAGGAAGATGCAAAATATTCTCGGACAGTGCCTTAGTTTTCTTTTCCTGTTGCTATGATAAGCTACTTAAGAAAAGAAAAAGGGTTATTCTGGCTTACACTTCAAGGCTACCATCCATCATACAGGGAAATCAAGATGGCAGGAGCTTGATGTAGTTGATCATATCACATCAGATCAGAAACACATTCTGCTGTCCTGTTTCCTGTCAATGTCTCAACCAGGGAATGGTGCTGCCCACAGAGGGCAGACCTTCCTATGTCAACCAATGAAATCAAAGTCACTCCTTATAGGCATGCCCAGAGGCTCGTCTCCCAGATTTTAGATTTTGTCAAGTTGACCACCATCATTATCGTATATAGTCCTGTGGTCAATCAACTAGTTGAACCAACTAAATGCTGCACTCACTTAGAATAACCTGGAATATTGTTGGTGTCCAGGAGTTGCCTCACAAACCACATGAACACCCATCTCAATCAGACAAGGAGAATTTATTGAACATATGCCTCAGGGCTGATTGATCAAGCCCACAATCCAGACTCAGGAGCTGATTGTGATGTTGAGTCAAGATCTTATAGGGTTTCTAAAGCCTGAGATCTACAAACATCTGTGCCAAGTTATTCCACCAATCAGGATTTAGGGATAAGGGATTTCCTTAGGAACATGGTTGTTGTACACTTATCCTGCTCCCATTGGTTGGAGTGTTCAGCTGTGGCATGGGACTTGCCTTGTCTAACATTCGTGTTTTGTCAACCAGGATGTCAGTTACCCACATACATGTCTCTTTCTGCCAAATAGAGTTCCCAGGGAAGTCTTGGGAACTGAAACTTTACTTGACCCCTACTCAAAATGGAAGTCTTATTCTAAAGGCATTCAGGGGTCTCTCTTATGTTAAGGTCCATCCCAGGGGCAGCTTATAAAGGCAAAGACCTTAAATTTTATACACAGGTGCAGAAAGTCCTGCCGGATTCAAGCTTACTGTGGCTAACTACACAAAGTAGTTGACTATGGTTGTGATTGGTTTCCAAGAGCACAGAACATAACAGAATATGCAATCAACTTAGGCTTGAGAAAGTTTCTTAGTAACAGCAGTAACAACATCTGAGAAAGGTTCCTGATAATATTAGTAACAGCATAAAATGGCAGGCCGGATAGGTGATATTTACCTAGGCCTTAACATTTTACCTAGGCCTTAACAATCTTAAACAGGCAACAAGAATAAAGCAGATTATTAAAGAACTATACTAAGTCACAGTCACAACTTTGGACATATAATTGTGTCAATGCCTCACTTGTAGCAAATAGATTTGATTTCTGGAGATTTAAAAAAAAAAATATCCCCCATAGGCTCACGTGTTTAAATACTGGGTTTCCCAATAGATGGTGCTGTCTTTGGAGCTTCAGGTCATGTAACCTTGATGGAGTGAAGTCAAGTCTCAGGTCCCTGGGGGCGTATAGAGGAAGCAAATGGCCTCACTTCACTTCTAGTGTGTCTTCTCTGCTTCGTGCTTGAGATTGAGATGTGAACTTCTCAGCATCCATGCCTGCTGCTTGCTGTCACGCCTCCCTGTCTCAATAGATTCTTATTCCTCTGGACCCATAAGCCTAAAGAAACTCTTTCTTTTATGAGTTGGAATTTCATCACAGCAACAGAAAAGTAACCAATGCATATTGTAAATAGTAGTCAGCAAGACTTTCAAGACTTTCCTTATATGGGCAGGTCCAGGATCCACACTTCAGATAGAATCAGCAATGTGTTTTCTAGTTTGTTTGGCAGCTTCTGTTTATTTGGGTAGCAATCCTGTTCTATTTGTAAGTTTTATCTTTTTTCCTTGAGATGTTTATACAATATGCATAGCAGAAATACTACTTTCTTGTTAAAATACATGTATGTTACTATTCTACATAACATAGTTATCCTTCAATATAACAATATTCATGTTTATCCTTTGACTCATTTTATTCTCCTTCTCTGCCCCTGATAGTCACCATTCTCCCTGTTTTTATATACTTGCCTTTTAGACGTTTCTACACATAAACAAGGTTACACAGCACTTTCTTCTCCTGTCTGTCTTGTTTCAACTAGTGTTATGTCACTCACAACAACACAGTGAAACTGGACGGTCAGATCTCATCATTATTAACACTTTATGAGAGTGACAATGTATTCCGTCACTAGGACAGAGAACTGCATTTTTATACACTGTTGGTAAAAATGTCAAACAGTTCAAGTTTTGGGGAGGTAACTTTGACAATGTTAGCACTCCTTTTTTTTTAATCCCAGATTCCATATTAATTATGTATCTCTAAGATTAAAAAACCAAAGATTAATCACAGAAAAAAATATATACATATATATGTGTGTGTGTGTATGCATGTAATTTCAGATCTAGTTAAATCTCCACACAAAAAAGTCATAGTTCATTTAATAGGAAATTATATAGTTATTAAAGAATAAGAAAGGTATCTACAAACTACAGTGGAGCATGTGTGAAATCATACTGTTAAAGATTAAGAAAGTAAAGCCAAAGGAACATATGCAGCATCTTTACTTTTGGTTAGAAGGAAGAGGATGCTTAAAATACACATAATTTTCTTTATAAAAGAAAATATGAATAAAACAGAAAACATTAAATGGTGGGGCTAGAAAGGAAACAAAGTGGATGTGGGAAGGGGTGGTCTTTATCTAGGAAAAGCTTTGTGTGCACTTTCATTAGTTGAAAGAACTTGTATGTTCTACCTTAAAAAAAATACAGTTGTAGCTGGGCAGTGGTGACACAGGCCTTTAATCCCAGTGCTTGGGAGGCAGAGGTTGACAGATCTCTGAGTTTGAGGCCAGACTGGTCTACAAAGCATGTTCCAGGACAGTCAGAACTGTTATACAGAGAAATCCTGTCTCACAAAACCAACCAACCAACCAACCAACCAACCAACCAACCAACCAACCAACCAACAAATAAGAAGACAAAACAAACAAACAAACAAAAAACCAGTGAAGAAGACAGGATAGGATGGAGAAAAGCACCTTACACTGAGAGTAAGCTGAAGCAAATGAACCTTTAGAGCACTTTAGATAAGTTGTATAACCACACAGAATGAGAAAAAGAATGAGCAAGCCAACTAACTATGAACATGGCATTTACATTACATCCTAGGTCTTGAACAGAGGAGAGAAGCTAAGAGATTCTAAACTGAATTTTTTCTTCTAGTTGGATGGACAAAGAAGTCTAAATCTACTTTTGATATATTATAGGACTAAGAATATGAGTTACTATGCATTTTTCTAATAGCTAAGGTAACTCATTGTGGACAAAGAACATATATGGAAAGGGGTAGGAAAGGAAAAATCTCAAAGGTTAGATTGTATTAATGGCATCTATATGAATCATGATTTTGAGACTACATACACATTTATGTAAATATGTGTATATCTACATGTTTATTCACATACATAAATTTATGTACATATATTTCTACTAGCATGCAGACCCTAACTTATCTTTTTAAAAAATATGTACTTGTGGATGTTTTGTCTGTATGTATGTCTGTGCACTATGTGTATGTAGTGCACATGGAGGCCAGAAGAGGGCTTTGGCTATCTTGGGACTAGAGTTCCAGATGGTTGTGAGCTGCCATGCAGGTAGTAAGAATTGAACTTGGTCCTTTGTAAGAGCAGTCAGTACTCTTAATTGCTGAGCTGTCTTCTCAGAATCATAGACATCAATTTATCAATATAAATTTTTAATAAAAGGAATCAGGAACTCAAGAAATGGCAATTCCAGCAAGAAACAGAAACAGTATACTAAAAAAAAAACCTTGTAGTATTTTGCTCTATTAAAAAAGAGGTAGAGTCCATTGATGTTAAGAGATATTAAAGACCAATGATTATTGCTTCTTGTTATTTTTGTTGTTAGAGGTGTGGATCCTTCAGTCTTACTTAGAAAGGGGAACAAAATAATCACAGGAGGTAGAGGGAGGGAGAGAGTTGGGAAGGAAAAAAGAGGAGCAGCATCAGGTGTGGGAGGAGATGGGGGAGATGTACAGAGGGTCAGGATATTGAACAGAAGCGTGTAGCAGTGGGGGATGGGGAACTGGGGGTAGCCACCAGAAAGTCCCAGATACCAGGAAGAGAAGCCAGTCTTGGCCTGAGTCCCTGGATGGAGTCCTTCAGATGCAGAAGCAGTGATAACCAGGATAGCATAGATGGATGGATGGGTAGTGATTGGGGGTAGTGATGGATGGATGGGTGGGTGTGGGAGAATGGATAGGAAAGAAAGATAGATGGGTAGACAGACTGATGGACAGATGGATGGGCAGGTGGGTAGGTAGGTGGATGGATGGATGGATGGATGGATGATGGATGGATGGATGATGGATGGATGGATGGAAGGCTGGGTGGGTGGGTGGATAGGAAAGAAAGAATGATTGGATGGACAGATATACAGAATAAAAGGTATAGATTTATATATACATATAGATGATACATAGATAGATAGATAATAGATAAAATGATTTTTTATTGAACATGAAAACTCATGAAATAAATACTTTACGTGGGGTCAGTTGAGCGACTATGGTCAGAATTCACACATCATAAGCACACAGCCCTGCAGACCTGGAAGAGAAGCCAGGCTTGGCCCGAGTCCCTGGATGGAGTTGTTCAGATGCTGATGCAGTGATGTCCAGAAGAGCCTCAGCCCTTACAGATCAATGAAGCTTAGGAATAAAAGGCCTCGGTGAGCTGGGGGCCGGGTGAGAGCATCTCTGTGGCTCTGCCTCTGCAGTGGGGAAGAGGGAGCGTTGCTGATGATGAGGCCAAGCAGTGCTTAAAAAGCTCAGATCGTTCCGAGGGGCGGGCATGAGGGGGAAGGAGACAGCATGGGCAGAGGAAGAGAGAAAGGAGAAGGGAGGAACAGGAAAAGAAAGGAGGAAGAAGTCTTCAGTTCCGCAGGCATCTAAATTTGGTAGATGTTTAGACAGCCAATAATTTATTTCCAGGCTTGCAAAAGCGCTTATTCTGCCCTGCTGTCGACATGAAATCTCATACACATTTCACTGAAGTGGATTAGATCACCGGGGTTGCATTTTAACCCACGCTCCTTGGCAACACCGGTATCTGTGTGTGGGAGGCACGCAGGGGTAGTAATTTAGTTGGAGGAGGATGACAAGCCAGCAGACGTGCATTGAGACTGTGCTTGAATGGCAAGCTCCCATTTTGTTTCTTTGGCTCCTTCTTTTTTGGAACGTTCATTGTATACTTATTTGTGACAGCTAAAAAAGCAGAAAGTCTCCCCAAATTGTTCTCATTCGCTTATGGCTCAGCTTAGAAGAGGCCACTGCAGTGGCCCAGTTGTGAGGTCACAGCATGTCCCTGGGCAATGTGGACAGGAACCGTGGACTCACTGTACACTGACCCCAACCTGGCAGCCACCAGTTGCTTTGTGGATGGATGTTCACATTGCCCTTCTATCCGATCACTTGGATCCACCCAAGATCCCAACTCCAATTCAAGGTATCCCCTGGTTCTTTAATGATCTTTCCTGCTGTGGGAATATGGAGAGCCTCAGGTTTTAACATTTCAATTCTGTGTGTGTGCTTGTGGGGCTGCATATACACGCTCAGGCAGGTGTGTACCCATGCAAGAAGGCAGAGGTCAGAGGAAGCAGTCAGGTGCCCTCCTCTATTGCTTTCTACCTTAATCCCTAGTGACATGGTCTCTCATTGAACAAGGGCTTGTCATTTTGGGGCTAGGCTTGTGGTCATCAAGCCCCAGACATCCTCTTGACTCTGCCCCTCTCTGGGGTTATCATTGTACAAGCTCACACCTAGACCTTTTTACATAGGTGCTGGAGATCTGAATTCAAATCCTCATGCTTGGGCAGCAAGGACTCTTACCCAGCCTTGCTTACATAGTCTGAGGGGCATCTGTGCATGTGTAAGTGGAGAGGACAAAGACTTGCCTCTGCCCTGTAACTATGGCAGTATCTACCCTAGACCTGCAGTCTCATTGTCCCTCTGGAACTTGATAAGGATACAAGGTCTCAGGGCCCTGGTGTACTGATTAAAGTCTCCGAGCCTAGGACCCAGCAACCCCCGTGTCAACAACTTCTTCAGGCCATTTGCCCTCATGCAAAAGTTTGTGCAACATTATTCTTAGGGACTCAGCTTGTCACAATCATTTCCTCATTCCGCACTGTTAATGTTAAACGAAGTTAAGAAGCGTTATTGGACATTTATTATTCAGAAAAGTCTATTTCCAAATGCAGAAATAAAAAAAAAAATTAATTCCATTCCACACAAGGTATATTGAGGTGCTAGAGTTTCATAAGCTCGAAAATGTTTCCTGAGGTAAGGAGCTGCCGTGCAGTCTGTTCTTGTTTCCATGTGATTGAATAAATGAGAGCCTTCAGTGGTCTCGAGGCACCAAGACTCATGAAAAATGGGTTCATGTAAAAAAAAAAAAAACTCTCAAAGGAATAATGGGAATGGATTGGTCATTGATAAGTTCATTTCCCTTTGATGCCCAGATAAGTGACGTTGATAGCCACACGATCATCAGGAGCCCAGGTTCTCTCTGTTTTGTTCTTCATCCTCAAAGGATGCCTGAGTCTTGTGGCTCAGGATGGTTGCTTCAGCTCTCACCATCACATCTGTACTCCAGCTGGAAAGAAGGAGAAAAAAGTTAAAGCACACTTAAACTAGTGGGTATTAGTTATATTGCTGTTGCTATAATAAAATGACCTGTCAAAATTAAGTTAAAGAAAGACTTTGTTTTGGCTTAAAGCTCCAGACAACTCATTATTCAGTAAAGGTCGGACAGCAGGAGTTGGAAGCCTGCCCAGCAGACAGGAAATAGAGTGGTCACCTACAGGTGGACTTTCTGGACCTGCCAGGGGCTAAGTAATGACATAGAAACTTATTAATGTTTGTAAGAGTTTAGACCTTTAGCATGGGCTACCTCCCAGCTAGCTCACCTAACTGTCTTAGTCAGGGTAAAAATATCAGGGCACAGTCACAATTAAAAGCAAAACCAATGTCTGGGATCTTACTCACGGTCTTCTGGGCTCTTCTAAGGGCTTTGGTCACTTCTCTAGCTCTGCCCTTCATAGCACACATCTTGTCTTCTAGACTCCAGACACCTGTACTCTACTGTTGCTGCAGTCCTTGGTGGTCATTGCATGGTACTGACATTTCCAAAACACTGCTGTCTTCCGCTGTAACAAGGCTTTACCAATAGCCTCTCATAGACTGTCTTCATGGTGTCAAGCCTCAACTCTTTTGTATGACCCCTTCAGTCCTGGGTCATCAATTGTAAACAGAGGCTGCCCCTTCATCAATGACCTTCTATGGCCTCTCACTGTGCTGAGCCTCAGCTATTTTTTATGATCCCTTCATGCTTTTAAAACCAGTACCACCTGGGTGACTCTTACACATTACCAAGTTCTGCTGCAGCACAAGGTACAACCTTGGCTATCTCTGGAACACAGCCTCTTGTGCTCTCAGAAAAAAATTCCCAGAAGATGTCACCTCAGTGATGCTGGTCTCTTCTTAATCACCGTTAATTTCTTAGCTCTAGCTAACCAGCATCAATAGTCCCAGTAATGCTAAGTTTTCACTTTAGTAGTTCTGGTAACTTGTTAATTACAGCTGATACTTCAGCCCCAGCTAACCAAAACCACAGAATTTTTACAATTAAAATAATATGGCCTTGATAGGAGTTTTTAATCTTCCCTCTGAAATTTTATAAGCCAGGCCTTTATCTCTGTACTGTTCTTAAAATGATTTTCCAAGCTCTTACAGAACATTTCACAGAGTTCTTAAGAACTAGTGGCTCTTTTAGCTCAAAGTTTTAAAGTCTTTTCACAGTCTTCCCCAAAACATGGTCAGGTTGTCACAGGAATACCCCACTCCTGGTACCAATTTGTCTTAGTCAGGGTTTTTATTCTTGTACAAACATCATGAACAAGAAGCAAGTTGGAGAGGAAAGGGTTCATTTAGCTTACTTTCACATTGCTGTTGCTCACCAGGAGAAGTGAGGACTGGAACTCAAGCAGGTCAGGAAACAGGAGCTGACACAGAGGCCATTGAGAGATGTTCTTTACTGGCTTGCTTCCCCTGGCTTGCTCAGCTTGCTCTTTTATAGACCCCAAGACTTCTGGCCCAAGGATGACACCACCCACAAGGGGCCCTACCCCCTTGATCACTAATTGAGAAAATGCCCCATAGCTAGATCTCAAGGAGGCATTTTCCCAATTAAAGCTCCCTTCTCTGTGATAATTCCAGCCTGTGTCAAGTTGACACACAAAACCAGCCAGTACATTAACTTAATCTTATTATCCTAGCCCATGACCTGCTATGTGGCTAGTTCTTTTTTTTCCAACATTGAAATATGATTTTAATTGAAATAGAAGTACATTACTTCCCCCCTTCCTTTTCTTCCTCCAGCTCCTTCCTGCTGCCCTTTCTTAATGCTTCCCATGCTTCCCAACTTGATATTGTAGCCTTTTTTCTTTCTTATGGGTCTTTCCAAGAAGTAAAAATAAAATTTTCATCCTAACCTCAGCAGATTATATTATTAGACTTATCATCATGGTACCTTTCTTTTCTCAGAAGCACGATTTTTTTTTTTTGTAGTATTTTGAAATTGTAATTTTAGTGAGATGTTTGGGGAAACACCATCAGAGTTGAACCTTTGGACCCCTCTCTCAGTTCCAGGATGCCTGACCCCCTCCATCTCCTAGAGATCATCTCCCATAGCCCCTCTCTCAGAATGGAAGTCCTGTCATCCCTTTCCTGCCTAGCTATTGGCTGACAGATTTTTATTAAGGCAATCAACTGGTGAAGGAGGAAGAGCATTTATAAAACATGAGGCTGGTGATGAGCCATAGGAACATCAAGAACAACAATACCAAGATCCTGCTAGTACTTAGCTCTCTGCTAGTACAGCAATCAACAATCGACAGCGCAGAAATACCTTTACACAATGTACCTCAACAATCACATTTCATCTTCACACAAAAAGAGAGAGAGAGAGAGAGAGAGACATAGAGACAGAGAGAGACAGAGACAGACACAGAGACACAGAGAGACACAGACACAGAGAGAGACAGAAGCACACAGAAACAGACAGTGACAGAGAAAGAAACACAGACAGACAGACAGACACAGACAGACAGACAGACAGAGGGATACAGAGACAAAGAGACAGAGACAAAGAGAGAAAGAGCAGAAGTCCAAGCAATAAAAACTCAGAGGCAGTTTCCATTGATATATTTACTTCCTCCAGGAAAGCTCTGCCTTCTTAAAGTTCCATAACTTTCCTAAACAGCCACTGACTGAAGATTAAGTATTCAATTACATAGCCTATGGGGAACATTTCTCACCCTCACCACAAGTAATGATGACAGTGTGGTCGCAGCCATAGAGAATATGTATCCACAGCTCACAGATGCTGTTGGCCTCTGACATCATTGGCCTTAGATCTATTCCTATTTCTTTTGTTTCTCTATCATACAGCTGAGTCCTGTAGGCTCTTTCTTCTAGGTCCCTTTGTCCCCATGTTTTCAAGGATTCATCCCATGTAAGATGGCGGGCTAGAGGAAGGGAGAAGCTGGGACATTTTCTCCCATCTGCTTTTGCTTCATGTTATAACTGTAGTGGAGGCTGTATTATGTGTGTAGCTCAACCCTCAATGCCCTAAGGACTCTGCCTCTTTTGTCTTTTCAGTCCATAGGTGGTACCAGCTCCTTGAATGTTATTTGGCTCCCGAGTTGCTTCACCACGCTCTTGGGTTTGCCTCTTTCACTGCCTGAAGTAATTTTCTTTTATTAAACACCCTAGCTGTGAGAAGTCAGAGCTCAGCTTTATCTAGAGGTGACATCGTAAAGGAAGCAACATTTATCACTGCAGGGCTGCAGACTTCTATGGACATGAATTCCAATATGGATCCCAGGTCTGGAGAAGAGCACTGGTAGAGATAACTGAGGTGATGTAGGTCATGGAGGACAAGGGACATGGATGAGGATTCCTCGGCCAGTCAAAGTGCTTTGGGGAAGCAGGGTGTCTCTCCATCCCTGAGACCTGGTACACTTCAGACATCATGATATGGTTAGATACTATCTCTGCTGTGACACCTGCCTACTGTTCTTCCATTGGAAGTTGAACAGTCTTATTTTTCATCTAAAACCCTAAAAAATATTCTACCAGATGCTTCACTCATCCTGCGTCCCTCCCCACCCGCCCATTCACATTGGCATGTGGATATGTTCCCACCAAATGAGTCAGTCAGATCGGAACATTAGTCTATTGGAGCAGATGTCACTTTAAGAAAACAACATTTCACCATTGCACAAAGCTTACCAATAACATCTATCATGCGGCAATGATGCTGATCTAAGGGAAAGGGGTAATTTTGGTGAATTCAAAGAAGATAAGATGGCTATAATTATAGGGCATTGCTTCTAACTAATCCCAGAAAGGAGAAAGGCTGTTTTGTATCATGTTGAGATAGGGGAGGGAGGAGGGAGGGACTTGGCAAGGAGGGTAGGCTGTCAGAGGGAGGAGGTGGGAGATGGCAGTGTTTAGGGATGGTATTTTTGTGACTTACTTACCCTGTCTCAGACTAGACGCTTCCCAGCAAGTAAACAAGACCTTTGAAGGTCGCTGAGGAGAGAATCCAAGGGATTTGCTCAGTGCAAACACCTCCCTGTATCTCACAGGTTTCCTAACAACAGCTCTTCTTTCCAAGCCCTCGAAAATCTCCCTGCTGCCTGTCGTGGTATCATCTCATTTTGGTGTAGTGTAGAATCTTCACCTCTCAAACTCAACTGGTATTAAACATGGGGCAGCTCATTAGTGGAAGCTTTTTGATTGTAGTGGTGACAACCATCTGCTACTGTGACTTAACCTTTCATGCATTCACATACAGATTCCCTAACCAGGTTGACATTGTGTGTTATATCTCATCATCAGATTCTCCAGTGTCCCTTGTAAGTTCTCAGTGCATGTTGGCTGATGGATTAGATATCAGTGCAAGTGGCTATGAGGTACAATGGTCTCCCCAATGGGAGGCAGAAACTAATATATTTTGTGGAGGAAAAAATTAGCATCTATAGGGAACCTATGAGCCAGACCCTCTACTGTAATTATTTTATTTTAGCTTGAGAAAGACTGCATAGTAAATATACTCAAACTAGCACTGAAGGAATGGAGATTTGGAGAAATTGAGGTAGGTTTATCAATGCTACAAAACTCATAATGTTACAAAGCTAGGATTTAATCATAGGGTCATTTGATTTCAAATTTTATGCCCTTTTAAAATGAAGCGCTTTATTATCAGGGATACCCCCCCCCCCCTTCACTTTATTCAACCTGACCAAGATCAGATGATTGTCACAGGCTGTTTTAGCAGTTGGAGACTATTCAATCATCAGACTGAACACTGGAAATACTCTTAGGAATAAAGTGAGGTAGAGCAATGGCCCCCCTGCCATGTTCACAAGCTGGGAGATTTCTATTGCAAAGGTAAAAGGAACTAATGTTGAAAATACAATTAACTTTGTTAGATTACTAAATTTAAAATAGAGAGATTACCTTGAATTATGTGAGGGGCTCCAACAAAGTCACGAGGTTCCTTAAACAATGAGGAAGGGAGACAGACTGATTCAAAGTGGGAAGAACTCAGTCTGTCAGTGTGGGATTTGATGGTGGAGCAAGAGTCCATGAGCCAAGGAACATGGGTTCCAACTAAGACCTGGAAAAGCAAGGGAGCATTCTTTTGTGGAGTTTTAAGAAAGGAATGAACGTCTCCAACACCCAATTTCATCCCATTGCCACCTGCCCAAGATCGTAGACCTTCAAAACTGAGATAATAAATTTGTGTTGTTTCCTGACCCATGTTATAGCAGTGTTAGGAAATGAATACAAGAGGCAACAATAAGTCTAAACTCTCACAGACGGTGAGAACAGGCTTGAAGGGTTTGAAGTCAGATAACAGCGTAGATGGGAAGGAAAGGATAATCCAGATGACACTAGAGAGTAGACCAGAAAGGAGGCTGAGGGCAGGGATGATGGGAAGGCAGGGAGCAAGGGTGTCTATTATCTATTGGTGTCTTCTCTGCCAATTGTTGTGTGACATTTTCCAGGGAGACATGAACAAATGGCTACTTTGGATCAATGACAGACCAAAATAATGATTCAACCAAAATCAAGGTTGACAAACTAGCAAGTTTATTGTGGTTACTTACTACAGAGTAGGCAATATAAAGGAAGCCGTATTACCAAAAAGCCCATGCCAGCATGGGTGATGGCTCACAAAAGCTGCACATCCCGGAGCTCTCTGTAGGACCAGCAGGCACCAGGAGGTTGGAGAGTCTCCCTCTCTGTATATAAGCAGGAAGTCCTGCTTATATAACCTGGAGGAGGGTGGGGCCTTGTGAATCTTGTACATTTCAGGGATTTCTTGAGGCCTGTGAGTTGTTCACTTTCTCAGTCCTAAGGAGTGTCTCTCTAGGATGCAGAGTTTATGTTGGAGCTTATGGAGTCTTAAGATTCCTTCCTCCAGGATGGAAATCATTTTGTTTGGAGGACAATGCTTCACCATAGCCACACGTGGGCCTTGGGATACAGCAGCCATTTCCCTAAAAAAATCCCCGTTGTACTGGAGTGAGCAAATGGTGGAGCAAATGATGATGAAACAAAGAGGCTGCTTGAGGCAAAACAAAACAAAACAACAAAAAAAGATGGTAAAGAAGGGAAGAGTCCATCCCATATGGAGTCACCAAACCCAGACATTATTGCTAATGCCAAGAAGTGCTTGCTGGCAGGAGCCTGGTATAGCTGTCTCCTGAGAGGCTCTGACCAATACAGATGCAAATGCTTGCAGCCAACCACTGGACTGAACATGGGGACCCAATGGAGGAGTTAGGAGAAGGACTGAGGAGCTGAAAGGGTTTGCAACCCCATAGGAAGAGCAACAATATCAACCAACCAGCCCCCCACCCCAGAGCTCCCAAGGACTAAACCACCAATCAAAGAGTACACAGGAAGGGACCCATGGCTCCACCTGCATATGTAGCAGAGGATGGTCTTATCTGACATTAATAGGAGGGGAGGCCCTTCGTCCTGTGAAGGCTCAATGCCCCAGTGTAGGTGGTGAGGCGGGAGTGCATAGGTGGGTGGGTGAGCACTTTCATAGAAGCAGAGGGGCAAGGGATGGGATAAGGAGTTTGCAGAGGGGAAGCCAGGAAGGGGGATAACATTTGAAATGTAAATACATCAAATAAACAATTTAAAAAAAAAAAAAGAAGGAAAGAATTCAGAGTTCAGCCATGAGGGGCATCATGGGAGAAAAGAACATGGGCCTGTAACAGATAGACATGGAGGTTCAGAAATGCATTTATGCCAGGGTTCATATTCTATCTTAAGCATGCAAGAATATTCTTTCTGGGTTCTCACCAATATTGTTACTAACTCTATCAACTTATAAATATATTTACAAAAAGAAATGTAACACTTCTAGTGTAACACTCTATGAGGTGGGGGGCGGTGGTTCAGAATAATGATTTTCTTGGAATTGCACTTGGAAGAAGTTTTTTTTTTTGTTTGTTTTGTTTTTTGTTTTTTGTTTTGTTTTGTTTTGTTTTTCCTGGCTGCTCAAGGTGTCGCACCACGGGAACATCATCAGAACTCAGGAGGTTTACATGATGATCAGTTTGCATAGCTCGTCTTTCCTAATGCTATTGTTCAACTGGCAAGCTTTAGACATGATAGTAGATTCAGAATCCTCATTGCTAATTCATAGATCATCTCAGTTTCCATAATCTGGAGCCAAGGTCTTCAAGTTGGACAAGAGCTGAGCACCAGTGTTAAGTTACCTGCTTCTCAGTGGTCACTCAATGTTTTTAAAATGGATGCCATGTAAACACTTGAATTATGTTGATGCAGTGTAGAGACTCCAAGCATTGGAAGGTTTCATTATATAAGAACCAGATTTGTGACAGTGCTCCCTCCCAAGATATCTGCTTCTGTCTTGGATGTACACTGTCCTTTTTTCTAGATGCCTCTTTCTTCCTTTACACCTATGGCAAAGCTATACCAACACTTACTTTGGAATGGCAAGATGGCCCAACATGTAAAGGCATGTGTTATTGAGCTCAATGACTTGAGTATATCACTGGAATTCACATGGTGTAAAAAGAGAACCTACTCCCCGTTTGACTGTCCTTTGGCTTCCACATGTGTTATGGAATGTATCTGCTCATCATATGCATACTCACAGAGATAAATAAGCAAATGCCGGAGAGAATTAGCAGGATCTGGTTCCAATCACACTCCAACTTTGCTTCTTTAAAATAGTGATCCAGAGTCTCAAGTTCAGGGTTTGGAACAAGCGAAGACCTTTCTCCGTGCAGCTGTTGTACCTCTTTAGCCCTCCTGGCTCATGTTTCTTCTCTTTCTCATTCCCCAGGCTCATGCAGACATGTGTCTGCAAATGCACGCATACATCCTTGACGTTCAGATGTTAACCTACCTCATTAATAATCCATAGAGCAGTTCCCAGTAGAGGGCATCTAATCCAGTCCTCTGGAAAAGATAACGAGATTGCCACCAACAAAGAAAACCAGTTTGTAATAGCAAGAAATCCACATTGTGGGGCTCTCTGGTTTCCCACAGGCTCCCTGCTTTCTGCAGAGTCTCACTTCCTGTGAGGGTGGTATGTCAGTTAAAAATCAAGAAATCCCTCTGAGCACTGATGGACTGAATATCTTCCTTCTCCCTTTTTACTTAGATTTCATTCTTCTCTAAGTCATCAGGCCCAACATCACTTCTCAAGTCAAGTGAGTAGAAAGCAGACGCTTTCATAGCTGTTTAGGGGTGACCATGATTAAGTTGTGCTTAAGGATATTCTTGTCTATGGTAGCTAGAGTCCCACATCTAGCCTAGCTCACATAGCCATTGTAGTCTGGTCTGCATGCATAGACTGACTTCTTAGAAGGTTGCCAATGTCTTACCTGACATTTTTCTGTGGCTCTCTTTGACTTGCCTGAACCATAGATTACTCAAACATGGTTAGCTTATAGAATTCAATTAGTAATAGAACTTAATATTGCATTCAAATTCTCTTTGGTTTATAAGGTACACATTCTTAGTTCAACCCACTCTGAATAACAATATCTACCTCTCTGGGTTGTTGTGGACATTACCATGAGATGAAGTACGTGGAAGAGTCTAGCACACACTCAACACTTGGTAGTACATGTTGCTTTCATTTCCCTCTCCAGATGGGTGGTGGGCTAGTTTGTCGCAGAGAAATGGATGTTTGTAGGATGACAGTACCTATGCCATCTGTAATAGCACAGTAGTGATTAGGAACTCAAAGTAAAAGCCGTAAATACATGGCACAGATTAGGTATGAGATTTTGACATCAGAGATTTATTCTGTCTTTAAAATAAATAGCTTTCATTCAGGCTTTTACTACTTGTTTAATAAATGAAACCTCCAAAACATAAAGCTTAGGCGGCTGAGAAGAAGGGTTGATTTTTTTCAAGGTTATTATTGTTAAAGTTTTCTTGGCTTTTAATTCATATACAACTTTTATTTAATTTTTCTGTCCTTAGCGTGCATAAAAAATCCACGTTAGTCTTTGCACACAAGTGTAAAGCTCGTTATCTCATCAAAGAAGTGTGCACATCAATGATTTAAACCAAAAGAGTGACTATCTTATTTTAAAGATTTGCCTTATTTATTTATCTCTATGTGTGTGTTTGTATGTACACGTGTGTTGCAGTGCTCACAAAAGCCAGAAGAGGGCATTGGATCCACGGGAGATGGAGTTGTTGGTGCTTGTGAGGGTGCTGGTAACTGAATTAAAAGGACTCTGTGGCTGAGTAAAATCTGTAAAGTTCTTTCTTACTATAGATTAAGAGTTGAAGGAGGCAGAATGTTGCTGCTCAGGGCCTCAGAAACAGGAATGACAATGTGGTAGGAGTTAGGCGGGCTTTCATCAGAGATCAGTCTCTGAAATTAAGTGGATACCCCCAAAAGCTATTGCAGTTTTGGTGTTAATTCTATGGCTTTGAGCAAATCTTACCAGTAACCTTTCAAAGCCTTAGCTTCTCCATCTATAAAATGAGGCATTTCTAGGTTCTCTTCAGCTCTGAAATTCCATGGATCCTTGAAAACAATAGGCAGGAGCAATGTGTAGGCTGAATGAGCTGTCCTCTTGTACAGATGCCTGGATCTAAAAGGTAATGCATTCTCTGAAACCTGAGAATGAGGAAGGTAGGGGTCCAACCGAGTATTAGTCCAAACAAAAGAATGCCTAACTGGTAAGAGGGATATTTCATTGTGAGCTTTCTTCTGGTTTTACTCTTTGTACTTTCTTACTGTTATTACAGTACCACAGGTTCTCATGGAGTTCCTGAGGGTGAGTCGTAGACAGACCCATGAAGGTAAAGGACCACTGAGGGCCATGCATGACAGCACGTGTCCATAGGAAGCGGATTCAGTCTCAGTTAGGGGCTGGATACATTGTGAGTAGCAAGGACACATCCCGACAAGCAAAGAAAAGTCAGGAAAGGCAATTTTCAGAAAAACATGTAGCCAATGTTGCAGGCCTTTTCCTAGACAGGATGAGTGGATCTTGGGGAATCATAATTTTTCTCTTATTTCTCATGGCAGTGGTAATTTGACTCCCTCTGTTTTGAAATTTCTCTAAGAGTAAAATGGCATCTATGTGAAAGAGATCCTTCCTCCTTTCAAACAATTTGTTTCGTTTTTCCAATTGATTGAATATTCACAGATTTTTTTTTTCTTCCTATGTGTTGAAATACTGATTTTGACAGTGGTGAAGCATTTGACTCTACTTTATCTCTAGAGGATGGAACCCTGGCATTGCTTGATTCTGAAAATAGTATGCCTTTCTGGAATTTTCTTGCCCAGATGCTTAACTTTCATATCCCTTTATGGTAGATTACTCGGTAGACTACTGTGGGAATCTTCTATGCACCCTGGTCTGTCTTCATGAACATGTCGGCCTGATTTTCACTGCTGGGTTTGTATCGTCTTGTCTCCTTCAACACATGACTCAAAAGTTACACGTGCTCCACCCTTCAAAAGACCCATGCTCCAGTCTTCAAGGGAAGTGTTATAGTAGAGCAGATGAGCAGTTAGTGTCAGCGCTATGGTCTGCTCCTGGGGAACGCTCGTTTCTTGCAACACTCTGAAGTCATCCTGGCCAGTCCGGTTAAATGCTGCTTCTTTGACACTGCCACCACCTTGGCTATGTAATCTCATATGACAACTACCTCAGTTACATGATAGAGTGCTAGCTTCTAGGGAGAAAAATTTAAAAAGAATGAATGATTTTTAGACTGTTTCTAGACTCAGCCAATTCACCCTCCACTTCTGCTGGCCTTATGTTGAGCATCCATGTTGGTTTTATTGAACTCTGCTTCACCACATTTTTAATTGGCTGGTATTCATTCTCTTGACTCTTGGTTGTGATGACTAATTAGGTGAGTTAAGGGGGAACGATGTCAGTAGGAACCTTAGTCTGTGACTCAGAAAGGAACTGACGACGACAAGGTGTTTGTCACAGTGAATGTAGACGATACAGAAAAAAAATGCAGTTAGAAAAATTTCGAGATATAACTTTATTTTAATAAAGCATACATCGAAACAAAGATGGCCAAATAAAACTTGTTTCAAAAAAAGAATCACCTACAATATAAACACTTTTGTTTCTTCAAGGTCAGGCTGCTCAGTCTAATTCCACTCTCAGAATAATCTCTAACATTTGGGAAAACTCTGTTCTCTATAATGTCACATGGAAATTTCAGGCAAACCTCTAGACTTCATCCTGTTTGAGTCATGTGGATTTAGGTTGCATAAAACTAGAATGCTGGATTTTAAACATCCTGTGGATATCGAGTCTGCATTTTTAGCTGAGTCATTCTAATATTAGGAGTCAAGCTCCTATGGCATCCTATGTAATTCCTAAAGGAAGTAAGCTGAAGTGCGTGCTGCCCTTGGGGTGACGTCCAGCAACACTCTCAAAGAGAGCCTACGGTGCCACTGAGTCAGGTGCCTCTGAGTCAGGTGCCACTGTTCTTGAGGACAGATGTCCTTGAATAAGTCAAAGGGAACAGGAAACAACTCTGGAGAGACGTTCGTTGTATCTCCACAAGGTATGTATGCCCTCAGCGGCTGCTCCCTCTTAGACAGAGACATGAAGGAAGAAGAGATTTTGAGATATAAGTATCATTGTTGTACAAATTACATACAGCTTTATTGTGTGTAACACAAATGGACTCAGAGGTCAAATTTCTTGCGGCTCTGACTGGTTATCGCCCTGTGCTGTCCAGATATCTATGCTTTTAGCATTATCAACAATACCTATTAACTCTTAACTATATAAACTTATAAAGGTCTAAACTCTTCCAGCAACTCTATGAAGACAAACTGTTTTAGAGATGATAAAACAAAGCCTAAAGATGATTAAAAGAGGGGGAGGGGGCTAAATAGAGTGGGAACACTATCTAAGCTTGTAGTTTACCAGTGATTGATCTTGCCACTTTCTTATGTGTCCTTTACCACTATGCTGCATGATGGCTTTATATCCCACTTCTGACAATTCTCAAAATCAAATCTTAAATTATAATTCCTAAAATTCTCTGGTTTCTTAACAAAGCAACAGGTTTTCTTACCTTGACTAAATATTGATTTTTTTATTTTTTTATTTTTTGGTTAAGAAACATGTTATGTCATTTAACGCAGCTACCACTGTGCATTTCCTTACAGTGTAGTTATCACCCACAGCCCCTTGGAGAGACTCCCTTTGCTGGGAACAGTCTTGGTCAGTTTGCTCCACTGCACTCGTCACCAGATTCTGCTCTGGGTTATCTGTGCCACCATCTCGACTTCAAGTGGCTGCTGTGGAATAAACAGAAGATGGCTTAGCATTTGGCTAAAGTGGGAGCTGATGTAGCGTTCCCAATGGAGCCTGGGTTAGGACTGATGGACTCTCCGGGCCCTTGCAGGCCCATGCAGACAAGCACAGAGTTCTTTCTGATGAAGTAGAAAACTCGAAAGAAGAGGCTGAAACTTTCTTAAAGGGATTCGTGTAACATTTTGCGGTCAAAGGGTTTTATTATTTCTCCTATAAAGTGTCTCACACCTTGTGCTGTGATACTTTAAAGACACTTAACAAATATGGCTAGAATGTTCAGCTTTGCCAACATAAAGATTAAGGTAGTCCAAATAAGTAATCTGATAACAACGAAAACTGATATCCAACTTGACCGAGACTCATACCATGAAAGAAGAGAAGATTTAGATGGCCTCTCCCATGGTGCTGGCTCAACTCCAGCTCTGTCTTCCATGCTGCATAGCATAATGGGGTTGTTGAGTCAGGGACTCCAGAATTGGGTCTCTGTTTCAAATTCTGACTTTGTTGGACGACATTGTTGGGCAAGTGATTTCATTGCTCTTTGTTTCAGTGGCCTTCTCAGAAAAGTAGGATTAATTGTACTGCTCACTTAACAGTTCCTTCTTATTTTTATTCATTAAAAAAATAATTTAGAGTGTTCCAGACAGCCTTTTAAGTTAGTAGATGAAGATTCAGAAGTCCCACTGGAGGTCTCTCGCATTTAGGGCTCAGAGCCTGCTTGCTTGTAAATTTCTTGTTGGTCCTTGTTTACCATGTGGGGTAGTGCAGAATGCCTTCTTTCCTGTTATTGCTGCACTTAGGTCTGACTGTGGTTCTAATGCTTCACTTTTGAGTTACCTCGTTAAACAGGTACGCTTCCTTCAGCTAATGGCAGTATGGTAGATGGTTTCCAGTTGCACCCAGGAGCCACAGATGGAAGGAGTGTCCCAGGTAGACTAGTTAAGGCAATATTGGAGCATTAGTCTAGTTCCTTACATTCCCCCATGTTTACCTGTCCACTCTTAACCATTTACTTCTTCTTTGTAATTAGCGTTCTCATTTTGTACCTTTAATAGATTTCGATCCAGGTCTATTCTCTGCTTCTTTCTGTTCCATGTTGCTTTTCACATGTACTGCTCTTGGGACAGACCAAATCGTAGATGTTCTAACTGGATCACCCCTGGGCAGGTGGTCCTGGGCTATACCGGGGAACAAGGCAGTCAGGAGTATATTTCCATGGCTTCTTCTTTAGTTCCTGCCTCCAGGTTCCTGCTTCTGCTCCTGCCTCAACTTTCCTCTGCAATGGACTGTGATCAGGATGTGTAAGCCAAATAAACTCTGTCTTCTCCAAATTCCTTTGTTCATGCTGTTTATCACAGCCATAGGAAGCAAGCTAGGACACAGGACTTAAGCCAGACTCTGGTCTAGCAGGCTTGTCGTAAATGCTTTGTTTGAATAATTCTAAATTCTGAAACTCTCGGTTAGACTTACTGATAAGCAGTGAAGGAACAAAATTAACTTTCTGAGTGGTACTGAATCTAAGATCCTGTTGGTCATTAGATACACTAAGGCTTTGTGTAACATATATACTGCAGATATACAGCACCTGTTTTCTGTATCAAGAATATTTTTAATTCAGATGGAAAGAATTATTTTAGGCTTAGTTAACCGTAGATTATATTCTTTAAAACCTTATTTTAGTTTTACTTATATGTATGTGTACTTCTGGGTATGTCCACATGAATGCAAGCGACTGCAGAGTCCAGAAGAGGGCGTTGGATACCCTGGACTTCAAGCTACAGGTGGTTGTGCATTGACATGTGTGCTGGGAACAGAACTTTGGTCCTCCAAAGAACAGGAAGTAGTCTTAACTGCTGAGCCATCTCTCCAGATCTTATCCTTTTCTCTAATATATTTCTATTTATTCTTTGAGAATTTCATATATACGTATGATATATTCCAATCACATTTAACCTCTACAATTTCTTTTTTACCACTTTCAAACAAATCCCAGCCCACATCTTCCTCCCAACTTCATATCCTCTTCTCTTTATTTTTAACCTAATGAGTCCAGTTAGTTCTCCCCATAAATCTCTGGCTGTGGGCCCATCCACTCAAGCCTACCAAAAGCTACGTATCCTTAAAGACAACTGACTGCCCCCTTTCTCTCAACCACCAGCTGTTAATAGTGCTAGAGTCCCTTGAGCCCCTCCCTTACCTGGTTGGAGTCTGTGTTGGAGCGTTCACTGCTCTGATCTTGGGTAGGTAGACACAGTTGCTGTAAATTCTGAGTCCAGCTATCTGTGATAGCCAGAAGAAATTGTTTTGACGTAGTCCTCCCCAACCTGGGCTCTTACAGTTTGCCTGACTCCTCTTCTGTGGTACTTCATGAGGGAGAAGGGGGTGTAATAAAAATATTCCATCTATGGCTGGGTACTACAGAGACATTAGACTCTGCGTTTTGATCAGTCGTGAGTTTCTGTATTAACTACCATCGAGTGTACAAAAACATTCTCTGATGAGGACTCTGATGAGAACCGCCATAATGTGTAAAGTACAGAGACTGATATTGAGAAGGCATTTAATATTGTATCTATTTAGCAAAGTTATAGAAGTAGGTTTACTCCTGGGGCTTCTGGGCCTCCCTCACCATAGGTTCTTGACCAGCCTTACAATATAGATTATGAGTATTCCCTTTACAGCAGGCCTTAAACCCAATCAGACACTTGATTACCCACAGAGCATTGTGTAGCATAAGATTCATCTCACCATTGTACCCTGGGCATGCCTTTCTAGGCTAGGCATTCTAACAGCTTGCATGGTTCACACCTGGGTGAGACTTTGTTGATGACTTTTCTTTGTTGATGGCTGATGACCATCAGGCTACATAAACTATGAAAACTAGTCTTAGAGTGGAAGCTGCTAGGTCAACGCTGGTTTGGCTTTTCCAAGTTCCACGGCCAAAATGTGCATCTATAGATGATGGTCTACGTCCCTCTTGCACACAAACAGCAGAGGATCATTAGGCATTTCAAGAGTGTATTCTTTAACTTGTTCACATTTATATCTGTACTGGCTGGTTTTGTGTGTCAACTTGACACAGGCTGGAGTTATCACAGAGAAAGGAGCTTCAGTTGGGGAAGTGCCTCCATGAGGTCCAGCTGTGGGGCATTTTCTCAATTAGTGATCAAGGGGGTAGGGCCCTTTGTGGGTGGTGCCATCCCTGGGCTGGAAGTCTTGGTTCTATAAGAGAGCAGGCTGAGCAAGCCAGGAGAAGCAAGCCAACAAGGAACATCCCTCCATGGCCTCTGCATCAGCTCCTGCTTCCTGACCTGCTTGAGTTCCAGTCCTGACTTTGGTGATCAATAGCAATGTGGAAGTAAGCTAAATAAACCCTTTTCTCCCCAACTTACTTCTTGCTTATGATGTTTGTGCAGGAATAGAAACTCTGACTAACATAACATCCTATTAACCCCCTCAAAGGTTCACATACTAGGTTGGCTTGGAATAGCTCCTGGACTTGTAATTCACCTATATCTTTATCTGCTCATAAATCATTTTTAGTGCTCTTAGCATTTACAGTAATAACTTGTTTGTTTGTTTAATGGGTTTGATCTCAAGGCCTCATACATGCTAGGCAAGTGCATTTCGCCAAACTGTAAACCTACCCTTTTTGTAATTTTTGTTTTGAGGCAGGTTTTTCTCAGTTGCCCACATTGGTTTTGAACTTACACTGTAGCCCTACACTCCTTGAACTTGGAGTCCTTCTGCCCCAGCCTCAGCATAGCCTGTTGACTGCTGTGTGCCTGAGGCCATAGGTACAATCCTCAGTACTACAAAGAACCAGGAGTCAGGAGGTGAGAGAGGAATTGAAGGAGGGGGAACGGGGGGGGGGGGGGGGGGGGGGGGGGGGGGGGAAGGACATGAGGGAGGGCAAGGTGGAGGAGGGGTATGAGGAGGAGTTGTTGCTAGAGAAGGGTTGGGAAGCATCCCATTCACGGAGCAAATTAGATTTGATAAAGGTTTTCCACTTGCACAAGAATTTTCCTTTCTCTGTAGAAGTAAATATTACAAAATTTTATTGTATGGGAGGCAGTCAAAAAATGTGACTATAAAGTCCCAGATTTTATGTACAAAAAAAAAAAAAAAGACATGCCAAGTATCCAGTTAGTAATTTTTCCAGATTATTGTATTCATCACCTTAAATTTTTTGTTATTTCTCATAATTTGTTCTCTTTTTTAAAAATAAATGCTCAACGTACATGGTATACATACATGAAGATGTTTGTATGTAGCCCAGAGCATATACAGAGCCTAGATGACACTGAAACATTATACCTAACTTACTAGTAAGCATTTTTTTAATTAGTTTTCCTAGGAAAAGATTTGGGGTTCAGTTCCCCATGGATTTTCTTAAGTCTTAGATGTGCTGCTTTTTTGAGTTAAATTCTATGAGGAGGCAGTGCTCAGCCCCTGATGGTAATATCTACCACCCCAGTGGTTTGGTGTCCTTGTCACCCATGCCAGATCTGGTTAGAGCTCTGTGCACACCCATGACATTATTCTAGAGGGCAAGGAAGTGCGTGCGGCATGCTTTCATCTGCATTTCTAATTAAATCACACATTGTAAGTTTAAAAGCATCTCTTCCAAACGAGCTGGAACATTCTGATGAGTTGATGGTCAGCCCACGGACCGAGTTGTTGTCCCAGGCTCCCATTGTCTTAAAGCTCTTTTCATTCACTCTCAGGAATTTGAACCTTCTTTTGTGCCATTGGTGAAGTGTGCTGTGCTGTGCTCTGGAGGAGGGTTTTTACCCTCCAAAGGCTCAAGCCCTAGGGCTTAATCCTCATTGTGTGCTGTTGAGATGACAAGTCTTTAGAGAAGTGGAGCCCTCCGTCCTAAAAGAGAGTTATGCTGGGGAACGCTCCAGCTCTCTGTGGAGTTGGTAGCCACCCAGCAAGGCAACCTTCCATGCTTGGCCATTTGGAAAGTAGAGTTTCTCTTTGTGCCTCTCTGCCATATGATGATTTACTGGGGCCTCACTAGAGACTGACACATTAGATTAACTACCCTGCTGGTCTTCACCGTTCCAACCAGTAGCTGCAGATCCCATTCAATAGCCATGGAATGCTTCTGCAAATAAAATAATACAGAGACACAACCATAATGAGTATGTGTTTTCCCGTGGTGGCTCCTTAGCAACGATGGAAGAGCTGGATATTTGCATGAGATTGAGTATTCCTCAGAGCCTGAATTATTTACTATCTGAATTATTTACAGAAAGCTTGCCAATTCTCCTTCTTACAAGCCTGATTTTAACAATTGCTTTTGTAATTAAAATCTAGCTGAGGCACAATTCATTTTCTCTGCACTGCTGGTCTCTGTATTTTTATTATTTATGTGTATTTTCAGTTTTAGAGTGTTATTTGCACTTTAATATCTTAATTAAAAAATAAGGTTATGAGATTTATAAAACCAGAGGACAGAGCTTACATTTCTTGAAATGCCAAGAGTATAAACTGTACCAAGTAGCATTCTTGTACCCAGTGACATTTCCAAGTCCTTTCAAATATTCTTTCATATTTGTTGAAAAACTTCACAATTACACAGACTCCTGACAAAATTTGTCACCATGACTCTCTGACTTCACAGGCTCCTAGCTTTATCTAGTCACACCATCAGATCTGCCGTCTTTCAAATCAGTCCTGCTTGGTTAGAAACGAAACACAAAGGAAAAGCATTTTGCAAGCTCTGCTGTCTAATGAACGAGGTCAGAACTTCTTAACCCGGGATTCAGGAGACTCAGAGTAGAACAAATACAGAGAGCCGTGAAGAGGAGAGGTCCCTTAAAAAGATAGAAAGATTGGAAGCCTTTCCCAGGCTCTGTGCTTGGAGCCACCCCTACCTTACTCTCTGTGTGTTTTAAGTCTGTCTCCATGGCTCTAAACCTTAACCACCCCTGTGTGAATTGTGTCCCTTTAAGAAAATCCTCCCTGCCATAGGTTTGCACTAAGTGTTCCTTTTTGAACAAAGTCTGTGCTTTATCTATACTTTATTCATGGAACTTAGAAGTTTCTATCTTGAATTGCATTTCATAGCGTACGTTCTGTATCTGTCCCCCTCTGTTATATATCTGATTGTTTTCAAGGGGCTGTGGGGATTGTGAATGCACCGATGGAGATAGTGCCTGTTTTCATTATGAAGAAACATATTCACCTAACAGAAGCTAGAGTGTTTGAGATCCAAGTTTGGGGGGAAGAAGTCTGCAGACAGCAGGAGAAACACCACTTCGGCATCAGCTGGGCCAGTGAGGCAAAGAGCTTGATGCAGGTGGGGTTAGGTGAAGGGGAAAGAGAGCATTTTCAATGTGTGGTTTTTATTTTTTCCTGTGAAGTAAAAAAGCAAGATCATTTGGTAAGAAAGAGAAGGGCCATGTGAGGAAGGCAATGCATGTAGAGTCTGAGTACACATCAGTGTGTGCACGCAGTAACTCGGTCCATGCCTGCATATAAATATTAAATTACAATTATAAGAAGCCACTGTTGTTTGTGCTCTTTCATTTGGTCCTAAAAACCTAAAACTAAAAACAGAGTCACTTGTACTTAAGTTCCACATCATGGAACAGAAAGCAAGTTGTACCTGCCCTGCTGAGAAATCACAGTATAGAGATAGCTGCGCTTCCTTGGACAGTCCAGTTTAAGTAGGACCAGTAACAACATTAAAAAAAAAAACTTTATGAAGTAACTTGCTGTTCAGTCCTCTGTTCTGTTTCCTTGTCCTCATCCCTCATCTTACAAGCAAAGCAACTTTGGAACTATCTGGCTATTATTCTTTGCTTTTTGTTCTTTGTTTCTACTTTTCTGATTCCCCACCCCTCTTTTTTTTTTTTTTTTTTTAATACAATGAGCCTCTGCTGCCTGGCTTATCACAACACTTACTCTATTTACAGAACAAAAAGTACCTCAACTCTAGAACTGCACAGACTCTTAAGAAGTTTAAATTGCATGTGTGCTCATTTGGTCTCTCTACACATGTGAGGAAGATTGTGAAGCAAATAGTAAAAGTTTCATAAGATAGTCATATTCAAGTGCTGGACTGTGGTCTTTGGAATGGAGATAGAATTGTAGGGCTTGTGAAGGAGTCCAGGTGAGGGAGGAGTAACTGGATGAGAGAGCTGGAAGGATGGGAGATTCCATAGAAGTGTATCTGAACCAAAGACATCAGCAACGGAATATAGCAATTCGAAATGTAGCTGTCAAGTGAGTAACTGGGGTGTTGGATTATGGAGATGGTGAAACAAATTGATTTTGAAGGATGACTTTGTGGATAATAAAAATAGTGAGAGAGTTAACAAAGCCTAGTTCAAAATCACAAAAGCACTGGGTGTGTGAACCCAGGCGATGGTGACACATGAAACATGAGGATTGCTTGCAGCAACTGTAGCAAGCAATTGCCATTGTAGCAGAAGAAAAAATAATGGGTTTATCAATGATTCTTTCCCCTGCACCCTCTCTGCCCAGTCCCTACCCCACAATCAATCAAGTATGTGCTTATATCCTATACAGACTGTAAGCTGCTGGTTAGTGCCCACTCTTATTTCTGCCTCTGTACTCTTCACAGGATAGATATTTCCTCTTGGGTTCAAAGCTCAAGTTAGCAAATTGGAAACATTTTCTTCATGGCTCTTATGCTTGAAGTATTGAATTATTGGTTTCTGATTTCCTTTTGTCCTTTAATGGGTAATAATAGATTTAGTATTGTTGTCCACTTACTGTTTAGGCTGACTGACTTGTGTTTATTTGATTCTGGTAACAGAATAGCCCCCAATAAGCATGAAAAGCATGGTAGAGCATAGAATTCTATGAATCATGAGAGGAAGGCATATCACTGGCATCATTAAACAGTGTCCAGCAAGTGCATAATTTCTTTATGAATGATGCCTGAGACCTACTCAGGATCACCACTCCCCATTACCTTGTGATTTTATCTGTCTTTATATGAAGGTCATTTTGAATTTGTTTGCTAGGAAGAACAAATGAAAAACATTCCTGGAAGAAGTACTGTTCATAACAAGATTTCAAAGTAGATATTATAACATCACCACATCGTTATCTTCCCTGCTCCCCCTTTGCCCAACATTCTAAATTCTAAAGAAAAGTTGAAGCAAAATAATTAAGACTCTAAGTCTTAAGAAAAGGGTCTTTCCTTTATTTACAAAATTCTTTTTTTTTCTTTTTGGTTTTTGAGACAGGGTTTATCTATATAGACCTGGCTGTCCAGGAACTCACTCTGCAGACCAGGCTGGCCTCAAACTCAGAAATCTGCCTGCCTCTGCCTCCCAAGTGCTAGGATTAAAGGCATGTACCACCACTGCCTAGCTACAATTTACAAGAATATCTTGGGATTTTGGAATTACATCAGAATCTGTAATGGTCCACTTTATTCTTCAATTTTATGTAAAACAGACATAAAACATGCACATCGCTATGAGGTTTGATTTGAAAAAAATAATACCGTTTTGCCTAAGTTGCTACAGGAGTTAGTCTCACTAGCCAAGAGTATTTCATTAACACTTTGTTCCACAAGTTTATATCATATAATGATTTTATTTCTAATCAATAAATATATTTTAAATGCAATTAGTCATTTTTATAGTGTCAGTGTTGATTCCTTCTTCTGTCCAGTGGGATGATTAAAAAAAGAGAGAGAGATGCACCTAGGACATCAAAACACAGGTCAACATGTAGCCTTGTGACCCAATGCCCCAATGCCCCAATGCTTTGAGGTTATTAACTTTTGGGTTTTCTAAGATGGATTAGGCTTTCTTGGGAATGGGCTTGCTCTCTGTCTCATCCCCGGTTTTCAGGGTGCTGGTCCTTGAATCAATTTTGTTTCCTTCACCCCAACTTTCCCCTTCTGAATATTGCTTTTCAAATGGCTGTTAGCCTATCATGTGTCCTGCCACAGTAGCCAGTAATGCTTTAACATTGCTTCTTAAAATGACATAATTTTGAGTTGTGGGGATCTACCTGTGTATTTTATTACATAATATGACTATTCCCTCATGAATAGAATATTTTTATGCACAACTACCATTAAATATAGAAATGAACATAAGGGTTTGGTAGAAGCCTTTCATGATGTTTAGAAGTGTGTGTTGATGGTTTAGATAGTACTCAGGAATCTCATGATTATTGAGAACAACACAACGGACCGATTTATATGCCTTTTGTTCCTATGAAACACCCCACTTCTGATAGCCTGTAAGAGTAGCTTCATTTTAACCTATGCATTGGCACAAAAGGGCTAATTCTCATTCTTTCCATTGCAAAAGAGTCATGTGCCTTATTAAGGGGGAAACATACACAGTATGAAAAAGGCATAACCATGGCTAAAACATATTTAACAGAAAAGAAAATTATTTTTATAAAGTAAACTTGTGAGAGAAAAGACCAATGAAATAAATCCTTTTGGCCAATACAAGACTCAAGTGTCTGTGGTTTTAATGAACAATAGGAACTAAATGATTGTTTAATTATGATTTCATTTTTTCTTGACTACCTATTTCATTTTCCTTTTACTCTACATATATTTATATATGAGTGGAGATTTTATCTGGTTGAACACCCCTTAACTTTAATCCCTTGCAATACTATCTCTATGTGGTTATCGTCATTTTCCTATTAACATTCAACAAATCCATATTGAACCTAGCAGAAGAATACTGAGTAGGTATTGTGTAGCAATTCCTCTAAATTAGAACATTCCATCCTGGAGTGATCCTCATTAAGACTCAGGAAGTAGACAGCTCTTATAAGGCTCAAGAATACAAACAACTGACAAGTCTCAGGATGTTCCTGAGATTTACACGATTCATTAAGCCATAGGCCCAGGTTATATCAATAGCAAGGATAGTCGGGGAGAGGAGACTGTCTGACCTGTGAATTTGTCTGCAAGTCAAGTAATGCAGAGATGTAACTTTTATGAGTTACCCCAGACTGGGCTTGCTTTTCAGTGGCATAGCTGCCTCTAAGTCACCCATTTTTCTGGGTACATGTAATTTCTTATCCAAACTCCAGTAAATAACTCCAATAAATTTCCTGGTTTACTACTTAGATTTTGATAGAATGAATTTCTTAATTTATTATCAGTGTTCTACCTAAAATGAGTAGAAGGTAGGGAAAATACACTCAAGCAATGAACTCCATTGTATTGAGGTAAATTTTTTTTCCCTTTGCATACAAAGTAGGATCAATGTGTTACCATTTAGCTGTTTAATCCATAACTGTAGGGTACCATATTGATTAGCTAGAGTTAAATGTAGTAGTTGAAAAATTGGATGTTCAGCTGTGGTGATAGATGGTTCAAATCACATATGCAATTAGAGAGGGGCTCATTTGCATATAATTAAACTCTAGGGTGGCTAAAGAGACTGGTTTGCATTCCCAGCATGGGTTATCTCACCCACTTGGTTTTAAAGAATATTTTCCATACATTAATATTTTGATTCAGTTTTTATATCACATATGAAAGTAAAATTTAGTTTCTAGGCACTATTCTCAGAGGTCTCTGTATAGGACTGTCCTTCATGTTACTGTCAGTAACATGTCAAAGCAAGTTCTTCTGAGGAACCTGGCTAGTAGCCTCAGATAATTATCTAACAGACATTCTATCTTCAGACAAGCTACAAGTTAAACCATTTCAAGCTAGTTGTATTAGAAGGATTCCTATTTCCCACTATCCCCCAGAAGTGTCTCTGTGTGACATTTTGCTTATATCATGCTAAATCTTCTGTAAATAACACTCAAAATACTGTCAGAATTCTCCATGAGTTCACAGATGTGGGACAAAATAGGGCTGCATGGATAGAGTAGAGATGCTGGTTGTGTGAGCCACTTGCTTTCTAAACTTGAGACTTAATAAAACTGTTTTGTCACAATGTCATCCTTTACAAAGTTCATACTCTAGAACTGTATGATTGAGTTACAAAAATAATTGCAACCCCTCCACCTCATAATGCTATAATGCTTTATTTATGGTCTTGGGCTTCATTTGTAGTTAGTCTTAGCTGTGAGCACCCTGCAGGCCAGCGAGGATGTTGGGTAATAGAGTGCTTATGTGCATGTGTGTATGTGTGTGACTCAGTAGTGGATCAGGAACACATGTCCATTACTAATATATGGATTTTCATGGTCCTTTGCTCTACTATGATCATGAATCTTGGTAATCTCTTCCATGCACACTAGCTTTGTAACTGTAATTTTTATTTGAATAATCTTAAAATTCCAATGTATACACTTTTTTTTTTTGGAGAAAGTTTACAATTAATCACTATCTCTTCCCTCCATTGGAAAGATGACCTTGGAAAGCTGGAAATCTAATCACATATCATTCTGCCTTACATAGTTTAGTTTCATTTGGCTGTGATGTTTAGTGTTTATAAAGTTAATAATTATTGTGATTACATCATGCTGTTAACTGGCTTCCTACACTTTCTGTTGCTTTTCAGTCTCTCTGTTCATACTTCTTTTCCTTCTAGATTGAAATTTTCTTTCTCATCATATTCTTAGAATTTTTTTTCAGGAAGGGCATTTTAATAATAAACCCACAGGTAGCATTTAGTTTGTCATTGTTCTTAAGTGGTAGTTTAGCTGGATATAGAATTATAAGTGGAGAGTAACTCTTTCTCAACTGAAGAAGACCGTCCCGCAGTCTCTCTTCCTTCATGGGTGCTTCTTGGACTGGAGATAATTGAGTACCTGAGAAGGCAAACAGTAAGGAAGGACATGGACCAGGTAGAGGTGATGATGAGAGAGCTTTACTGTAATTCACTCAGTATTTATAGTTACGCTTAGGAACCAGACCCAGA
>NW_022196891.1:62063044-62098389 GCF_008632895.1 Mastomys coucha
TGTCCAGCCCCAGCTTCCAAGTCGCTCCCAAGCAAAGGGGGGTTGGAGAACACACTCAACACAATATGTTATTTCATATTTTTAAATTTACATTGCTGCTATTGAATGGAGTGAGAATGAACCACACATTATTTCTTAGTGGATAATGTGTACCTCTTCTCTCCAGATGTTGTCATATTTGTCAATATTTTCTCCTTACCTTTCCAGTTTTATGGCTTTAACATGATTCAACATGTGAGCTCTTTCTTGGGACGCACTGTGTTCCCAAACTTCAGGGGTTTTTGCTTTTTGTTATGTCTTTTGGGGTTAAACATTTCAAATATCTTACCCAATATCTTATTTGCTCATCCAAATGCTTTAAAATGCAGTATTAAGTCATCTAATTTTATCCTCCCCAATTTCTTTCCCGCTCATAGTGTCTATTCTTTACATGTTGATAATGTACTCTATGCTTTATATATGTTATATATAACATATATTATACATGTAACATAATATATATTTCAACTTAGCTTCACTACTGATATAGTTCAACAAATATATGTTATATGTAAGCATTTCAACTGAGATTCCCTGATTTTTTTGTTTTTAATACTGCATGTTCCTTTCCTCCTGTGTTTTGAATGTAATCATCATGATTATCTTTCTTTTTAGTCTGCTTCGTTGTTCTGTTGTAACCTCCCAGTGGGAAGTCCAGCACAAATATTGTGTGTTTGATTTCTCTGGCTATGGTAGAACTTTCCCTTTGTCTTTTATGGATTTGGATTGGGTCTTCACATTCAATAGAGCTTTAGTTGTAAGAATCTCGATGCTTCTATGGGAAGGTATTTTCCATTAGAAAATATTAGCGTTTGTTTTTGTCAGGTACTTTTTTAGTATTACCAATCTTGACCAATGACTTATGTTTTATATTTATAAAGAATGCCCAAAGAAGGCTTAGCAGAAACACAAATTCTGTTTTTCTTAAAGTAGGAAAACAACTGGAAAAAGGACACCAAGGTTTGATTCAAAGCGCTACAGATCTTTTGTTGGATTCCCCTACTAGAACGTTCTTCACTCCTCTGTTGAAGGACATCTGAGTTCTTTACAGCTTCTGGCTATTATAAATAAGGCTGATATGGATATAGTGGAGCATGTGTTCTTACTACATGTTGGAGCATCTTCTGGGTATATGGCCAGGAGTGGTATTGCTCTGTCCTCAGAAAGTACTATGTCCAATTTTCTAAGGATCTGCCAGACTGATTTCCAGAGTTGTTGTACCAGCTTGCAATCCCATCAGATGTTCCTCAACAGAGGGATGGATACAGAAAATGTAGTACATTTACACAATTGAGTACTACTCAGCTATTAAAAACAATGAGTTTATGAAATCCTTAGACAAATGCATGAAAATATCATCCTAAGTGAGGTCACCCAATCACAAAAGAACTACATGGTATGCATTCTCTGATAAGTGGATATTAGCCTAGAAGTTTGGAATACCCAAGATACAATTCACAGACCACATGAAACTCATGAAGAAGGATGACCAAAGTGTGGATACTTCAGTCCTTCTTAGAAGGGGGAACAAAATACCCATGGTAGGAAATACAGAGACAAAGTGTGGAGCAGAGACTGAAGGAAAGGCCATCCAGAGACTGCCCCACCTGGGGATCCATCCCATATACAATCACCAAACCCAGACACTATTGTGGATGCCAACAAGTGCTTGCTGACAGGAGCCTGATATAGCTGTCTCCTGAGAGGCTCTGCCAGTACCTGACAAATACAGAAGTGGATGCACTCAGCTAACCATTGGACTGAGCACAGGGTACCCAATGGAGGAGCTAGAGAAAGGACCCAAGGAACTGAAGGGGTTTGCAGTCACATAGGAGGAACAACAATATGAACCAACCAATACCCCCGAGCTCCCAGGACCTAAACCATCAACTAAAGAGTACACATGGTTGAACTCATGGCTCTAGCCACAGATGTAGTAGAGGATGGCCTTATTGGTCATCAGTGGAAGGAGAGGCCCTTGGTCCTGTGAAGGCTCTATGTCCCAGTGTAGAGGAATGCCAGTACAAGGAAATGAGAGTGGGTAGGGGATTTTCTGAGGGAAAACCAGGAAAGGGGTAACGTTTGAAGCATAAATAAAGAAAATATCTAAAAAAAAAACAAAAAAAAAAAAAAACAAAACCTTCCTTCAGGACACATACAGTATTCTATCTATTGCAGAAATTGACTCCTAGAAGACCCTCTTTGTCATATAAAGTTTCATTCAAAAGTATATTTGAGACATACCTATGAATGAAACATACTGTTTCTTAAGTGTGAACTCTGTACAACTATGCTGTATTAATTATTTTTTATATGGTGGATGATGAAGGATAGATCTTTCCCCCTCTCCTTTTGATGGAATATATTTTCATGTTCTTTATCTTACTGCCTTGGTTGACTCACACACACACACACACACACACACACACACACATATCTGTAGTATAGCATAAAAATGAGAAACTAAGTTTTTGTAGGTTAAATAAGATATTGTTGAAATATGTATGTGCATTTGTGTGTGTGTGTTATATAACACATATGCTTTAAAGCAGGATTTACCTCTATCTTGCTGATCTGTATTTTCTTGTAAAAACATTTATGTCCGTTAGTGATACCTTTCAATATTCATTTACCTTTGGGATTCCTGGAGCAGCCAAACATTGATTAGAATGTTTCCTTGATTGAGAAGGCAAGCAGAACTTTGGGCCAACACAGTGTACATAATAAATGGCAATCAGACTAAATAGACATTTTAGATTAAAAATCAACAGTAAATCTTTGAGGTTATGAGCTTGGATGAGAAGGGAGCCTATGCAGTTAACATAGATGAAGGACAGACTATGGAGTAGCTGTAGGCAACTGAAGAAGCTTTTCTCTATTTTAAGGAAGGAGCTATTTAATGTAGAATTTAAGCTATAGTAGAAAACATGGCCCTGATAGCTATATGATGTTTTTCTTCAAGAAAAGATATAAAATGCATCTGTATGCTAACATAAAATGAGAAGCTAAGTTTTTGTAGGTCAAATGAGAAATGATTGAAATCTAAATCCAGTCTGAGGGTTGGAGAGATGACTCATAATGTTAGAGCATTGCTCCAGAGGATCTAGATTTGGCTCACAGCACCCACACACTCACAGCACTCATTACTACGTGTAATTCCAGTTCTAGGCAATCTAACACTCTCTTTCAGCTTCTACAGGCACCTGCATGCACATGATGCTCATAAAGACATGCAAATACACACACACACACACAGACACACACACATACACACACACACACACAGAACCCAGATCATCTTTTTTCTTTCTTTTTTTCATAATAGAAGTTATGTTGTATAAGAAAAGATAATAAAAAAAATCACATTGAAGCTGAACAAGTCAAGCCAACAAAAGGAAAAGAATCCCAAGAGTAGTCACAAGAATCAGAGACCCACTCATTTACACACTCAGGAGTCTGATAAAAATGCTAAACTGAAAGCTGTAATAGATAACACAGAGGACCTGGTGCGGAGCTGTGCAGGCCCTGTGCTTGCTGCTGCAGGATCTGAATTCATATGAGCTTTGCTCAGTTGATTCAGATGGTCTTGTCCTCCTGGTGTCCTCCTGGTGTCCTCCATCTCTCCAGACTCTTCCACTCTTTCTTCATTCTCTTTCATGGGGTAACTGGAGCTAGGAGGGGAGGGATTTGATGGAGATGTCCCATTTAGAGCTGAGTGTTCCAAGGTCTCACGTTCTGTGTAATGTCTGGCTATGGGTCTCTGGATTTGTTCCCATCTGCTGCAGCAGGAAGCTTTTCTGATGCTGGATAAATATGATCTATGACAATAGCAATAATTTCATCAGAAATTATTTTTATTGTTACTTTTTTATTAGATCAGTAGTATTTGGTTTTACCCTAGGTCTCTGGGCCATGTAATCTTTGGTTCTTAGCTACCCAAGCAGTACAGGGTATAGGTTCCAGTTTTTGGAGTGGTCCTTAGGTTAAACCATACATTGGCTAATTATTCCCACAAGCTTTGTGCTACCATTGTCCTAGCATATCCGTTTGGAACTTCAGATCTGAGTGTTAGGAAAACAGTAAAGCCTGATAAAGCAGATGATGGTGGACCAAATAAGATGGGTATTGAAAGACAAAATATTTGCTGTTTTCAACCAATGTATTTCATCACTCACAGAGAAGTATGCCAGAGGTTTTCCAAAGTTCTAGATAACTTGGGTTTTCAGTCCATGTAGGTATCATTTACATTGTTACCTTCCTGCTTTGATTGCAGGACAATGGGGTTTTTATCATAGGGTTGTGTATGTTTCTCAAAGACCAGTTTTACAAATATCTGAAAAGCTTTTTAAATTTTTTAATTTTTTTTTTTATATTTTAAAGTTAGACCACTTAATCTGATTGGAAATAACCATTTCTACAAATACATCTATGTGACTTTTGAAAGACCCTGCTACTCTTTCCCTGTGACCTTGTGAAGTATACTTGGTTATAACTATCTTTATTTTTAATACTTCATTTATTCCATGCATTTATGCCAGGAGGGAAAGACACAGTAGAGAAATCTTTTGTCCCCAGGTGTTTATGATGTTGAAAGTCTACTTAAGGATTTTGAGTTTAGGTGAACCAGCATAATTGCACCAGCCAGGCAGAGTAGACAGCAGTGGTACAGTACAGATGTTCTCTTAGTTGTATGCCTATGATTCATCATGAGACGTGCATGTACCTTCATACATCCAAGTAATGCACTAACCCATGAGTTTTTTCTTCTTTCTCTTATATGAAGTTTGATTTGTATAATATATATATAAGCAGCAATAAATTTTATCATTAATGTACCAATAAAACACATTACCCTGACAATGACTATGTTCTTCATTCTTCTAGCCTCTGCCATAGGATTTTTTTCTTCTCTGTTTCTCTCACAGCCTTGGGCATCCATCTGACCATGACTGACAAGGCTGTCAAGGCTCTAGGGGATGAATGCTACATTTCTGTCAACACCTCTGACCTCTTTTCTTGGCGGGTCTGTTTAATTACCTAAAATCCAATTCAATGGCTGGTTTGGTACTTTCCTTGATTATGTAAAATCACCTGCAAGTTACCATGTTCAAAAGTGGCACGAATTTGGTCAAACTACACATTCCTTAGGTGTCCCCATAATTTCCCAATCACATTCTCTAGTTTGGGTCATCCTCCTTCACTATTCTATTTCATTTTAATACCATTACCAATCTTTTTGGCTCCTTTTTCTGAGTATATTGAAAGACTTACCATTTTTTACATTTTCCTAAGCCATTCTTTCGGATCCAAATAGCTATGTTAGTCTCTTAACTGCTCCTAATCTCTTCTAGTGGTGCTGAGTCATAGGAAAGCGTAATTCATAGCATGTCACTCGTTTGCTCAAGACAGTCCACCAGCTTCAGCTGGTGTCTCCTAGTCTTCAGAAGAAAGCCAAAAATCCTCTCTGAGAAGGTTACTACAGTGGTTAGGGTCAGATCCTGGGTCCTGGCAGCTCTAACAAGCCAAGCTTAGCCGCTGCTCTTGAAAGGCCATCTACACAATTAATAGGGAAGCACAGAGAAAGAACATTTGCTTTTTCAATGTGACCACATTAGGAAGAGGAAGAAAGAATTCCATTGACAGCCCTCTGTGGCTTCCAAGTCATTTTGGGGGCCTCGACATGAGGTTTAGGTTTAAATAGAGATCAATAGATTTACCTACCTAAGCAGACTTGTTCGAAGTGTGACCTTGCCCATCTCTGTGGTCTCAGCAACATCTCTCCTGCAATGTGCTCTATTTTTAGGACAGTGAGAATCTTCTTCCAGGAGACAGGCTCTCACTCTGCCTAATGCCAGGGCCTTATCCTTCTCCTTCTTCCAGCATAACACCTCTGAGGAAATTCCAACAGCCTGGTGACCAAAATAGGAGCTGGGGGAGGGGCAGGGAATGACAAGTCTTTCTTTAGAATAAATATCTCCACTCCTGCCATGCTGGTTAGATGATGGTTATGTATCCTTGTTAGCTTTTTGATCAAATGACAGACCAAACTTCCACGCTGCACCTTTCCTCAATGTGGCCTAACTGTGCTGACCATATTGCTTGGAAATGCCCTGCAGTTTCCTGCATCAGGGACCATATTCCATCTATGCCGACTGTGAAAGACACTCTTGTCCCAGACAGAATCCATTCCAGCTCCTCACTTTCCTAAAACAAGGATCGGAAAAGAGACGCAGAAGAGAGGGAAGGACAAGTTTGCTATACATTATTCCATTCATTTACTTCTCTCTTCCTTGTTTTACACTTGCAGATGGGTGTGCCACTAAAAGTTTTATCAGGGTTGTGTCCTTCAAGTGTAAATAATCTGGCTCTGTTTTATTGCGTGTGGCAATGTGGACCTTTGCCTACTGGAAAAGACACAGTGTTAATGAAGCAGGAGCTGAGGAGGCCTGAACCTCACACAGAACAGTTTGCATCACCCAGAAGTAAAGAAATGATTGATTGCTATAGTTCTGGGATTTTCCTTTCTGATCTCAGTAAGTGTGGTGGTTTGAATAAGAATGGTCCCCATAGGTCATATATTTCAATGTTTAGTCACTAGGGAGTTGCAATATTTGAGAAGGATTAGTAGGTGGGACCTTGTTGGAGTAGGTGTGGCTTTGTTGGAGAAAGTTTGTCACTGGGGGTGGACTTTGAGGTTTCCAAAACCCATGCCAGACTCAGTCTTTCCCTCCTCCTACCCCACCCTCTCTCTCTGCAGATCAGAATGTAGCTCTAAACTGCTTCTCCAGCATCACATCTGCCTGCATGCCACCATGCTCCCTGCCATGATGATAATTAGCTAAACCTCCGAGGGTGTAAGCAAGCCACTAATTGAATGCTTTCTCTTCCAAGAGTTGCTGTGGTCTTGTTGTCTCTTCACAACAATATAACAGTGACCAAGGGAGTAAGTTACTTGATGCATGGGCATGGTTGGCATTAGAGAAAACTGAAGAACACGTTACAATTGATACAATATATTTGTCAGCATGGTAGAAAACATGACTGTTGTGTACACCATCTTGGAGCCAAAACTGATATTATCAGAGAAAGACAGGGAGGCAGCTTTAGTGCCCTCCAGTCTCCAGCTCTTCTCTTTGCAATGTTACCTGCTATTCCCTGCACCTCTCTGGTATTTTTTTCCCCTGTGACCTCTAATACCATGGGTAGTAGCATTCTCTTAGGTTGAGCCCATCTAACACATACCCATAAACAACAGCTCCCTATATGGCTTGGACAGTTTTCTTCCTGTTCTCAAAGAAAAACCTTTTCAAGATGGAGAAGGCTGAGTGTGAAGGTGAAGTTCCAGATACTCTGAGACAGATGTCATTTCAGGTGCCACTCAAAGCACACCACACATATAGAAATCCATGCATCCTATCTGAGTTAGGAGGGTTACACCCAGAAGCTACGAGCAGAGCCTTAGCGGGCAACTTTGGGCATGCATTTAGTGGTAAAGTGTCATTGTCTTGTATGTTTGAGGAAAAGATTCAATTACTACTTTCTTGGGAGCACAGAGATTATTTTTGTCTTTCGGATAAGCGTAGGAATGTTTCTGAAGGCTTCCAGCAGCTCATCTGACCACCTGTGGTTCTGAGCGCGTTGTAATGGCATGTTAGTTACATTTTGTTTGTAAGGTACTTACACAGGGAAGTCTGTTATGTGGCTGACCTCATGCCTTGTGGTTAGTGATTCACCACCCTACACCTTCATCACTCTTATCCTTGGAAGAAAAGATAGGCTGAGAAGGAAGTGGACTTGACCTAACTTACTCCTAATAAATATCACTTAAACCTTTTAATGGGTCCATTAAAGTATCGATGTCAAACAAAAAAGCTTAGAACACATTAATTACATCTGTGCTGAGACAGATGGTATTTAAGAATTGAAACCGGTGTTTACTCATGTACTTTGAGAAACAAAACAAGTGGACGGATTTTCATGTCTTTCAAAACAAGGTTTTATTTATTTCTATATGTATGCGTGAGTGCTTACATGTAGGCATGTGTACCACATGCATGCCTGGTGCCCACAGAGGCCAAAAGAAGGAGTCAGATCTCCTGGGACTACAGTTACAGATGGTGACTATGGGCTACCATGTGGGTGCTGGGACTCAAACCTGGGTCCTCTGCAAGAGCATTTGGTGCTCTTACCTCTCTGGCCCCAACATTGCTAGTTTTATTTGGGAGTGTGGGAACTGGTACTATTAGAACGTGGACATTTTGACAGTCAGAGCAATTTGTTTTCTTCATTTGATTTTTTTGGGGAGAGCCTATATTTGGGTGCAGTAAGTTAGAAATTAAGTATCATTTTCACACAGCAAGGAGATACTAAGCATGTGTGTGTTGGCACTGGGGCTGTGTATGCTGTGTCTGATAATAGTCAGGGCCAGGGAGAGGTTTGTGAGGACTTGAAGCATCATGTGGAAATTGTCAACATTAATAAAAGTGATGCAAGAAGAGAACTTTGGCATGTTTTTCTCAGATGTGACCCTGTAAACACATTTTCTAAGACTTTTCTCAAGACTTGGGGACAGGGGCTTGAGCAAACCTAGAGTCTTGGTTTCATAAGAATACTGTAAACCTTTCGGAAAGAATACCGGCGATGTTAGAAAGGAGGGTTTGGACTTCTTGAACTATGAAGATCTTCATCAGCCCATAGTCTTCATATGTTCATGTGGAAGATATAAAACAACCACTTGCTTGAAAATTTCAAAACCATGAGTGTGACTTAGAGGCAGGTCAACACCATTTTACTCCCCTTCCAAAGGATGCTTGGAAGCCATACTGATGTCCTTTCTCTCAACTTGGATATTTCACTACTTTGGTGGGGAATAAGTAAGCAAGAAAGTGCAAAAGAGATTCTTCATCAAACACGGGAAAGAAACTTTCTCTTCTAGAAGGATCCTCTCAAGAAAAAATATTCTAATCTACTCAGGGAGCTGATTCCAAGCTCATCTTATATCAGGAATAGAAAGAGAGAAACAATTAAAAAACTGGTACTGCCTGAGATGGTGTGCCTGGAATTGTCTTTAAAAGATCATGCAGTATGAGGACACCATCCTAGGTCTAACCACTTCAATTTTTTTTCATAACATATCACCACTGACAGTTCATATTTTCCTGTTCAACATTATGATATAGGATAAATAAGAGTATGAGTCTCTTCTATCATGACTAATGGGCCACAGAACAGTATTTAAATGACAAGTATCTCGATGCTCTCCTAGTAGCATGTATATTATATATATACATATATGCATTGATACATGTGTATAGTATATATGTATGTACATGTACATATATATGCATGTATATATATATTTGTACAATATACATATACATGTATTTACACAGTATATATGTATAATATATACAGATAAATGTGTAAGTATATATGTATACATATATGTAGTATGTATCTACTATATAAATATACTATGCACATACATGTACACATGTAGTATACACATGTGCAGGTAGGAGGAGAAATTTCACATGTAGAGATGGCTCTCCTTTGTGTTCTCAATTACTCTGGTTGGTGGCTCCTGGATGGTAGAAGCAGTCTGTCTAGATCAGAAAAGGCATAGAGTTTACCAAGTCAGGCTCACAGATTCTATTTTATCAAGCCCAATTCTAGAATAAATTTCTCTGAAGCTAATGCATTTAGTGTGCTTCACTGGCTAATATCTTTTTTAGTTTACCCTGTTGTATTCCTCCCATGACTGCAAAACCTTGCATTTCATAAGCCTGGAATTTCCTACTGTGCTCCCTGGCACCATGGGAGGTTTGCTTGGATGCCAGCGAGGATGAAGATTGCGCAGATTATACAGAGAAGTAGATGAAGGCCACTCAGCCCTACTTTTACTCAGAGTAAGTTTTCTTTTACAAATTTTATGTATTGTCTGTTTCTTAAATAATGACAAAAATGTGAATGTCACTATTTTTTGGCATCATTATCTGGCTAAGAAAAATCCTAGATACTACAATGTAATTTTGAACATTTGGGTGTTCTGATAGGTACTTTAAATTTTAATGCTCATTTCACAGAATTTAGCCCTTGTACATTATAATACAATTAATTATATAATATTACTTTACAAATAAAAGAAAGATAACATACCTTTGCTTAGTTCTAATGTACTCACAAAGGGTGATCTGTACCAAGAAAAAAGTAAGAATGCCTCTATGCTCTTCCTAGACTTTAAAAATAGCACAGCTTGTAGGATAATATAGAATAGAAGTTTGTTTGTTTTTTGGTTTGTTTTGTTTTTTTAAGACAGAGTTTCTCTGTATAGCCCTGGCTGTCCTGGAACTCACTCTGTAGACCAGGCTGACCTTGAACTCAGAAATCTGCCTGCCTCTGCCTCCCAAGTGCTGGGATTAAAGGCATGCGCCACCACTGCCCAGCAACATGGACGCTTTAAACTAGCTGTATTAATTTGCTTTCTGTTACTGTGATAAATACCATGGCCAAAAGTAACTTGGGAAGGAAGTAGTGATGGCACTGCCCACCGTAGACTGGGCCCAACTTTATCAATCATCAATGAAGAAAGCACCTACAGACACACTCACAGACCAGGCTCTTCAAGGCGATCCTCTAAGACCCTCTCATATAGCTCTGAACTGTGTCAAGTTGAAAGCTGAAGTGAACTAGAAACTAGAGAAACAGGCTTTGAGTAACACTTGTTCAAGATGATGGCTTTTAGCTATGTTTAAAGTCCTGAGTCTGAGCCATTGAAACTGGATGCCCAGTTGAAGTCTGTCTTTTATTAATGTAGCAAAAAAACTGCAGTCAAGGTAATGTATTAAGAAAAGTATCTTTTTTGGAGGAACCGTTTTGGAGTCTGAAAACACAAAATTGCATAACTCCATTTGTTTAGGGTCTGATGGGGGGGACTCATGACAGATAGCAATATGGAGGGGACATGGTTACAAGAGAGAGCCCACATGGCAAGACAAGAAGCCAAAGATAATGGGGAACAGCCAGTCTTGCTCTTTGGGAATAATGGGATTATGGTCCTAATGGGACCTTTTGGACCACAGTATTTTTTCCCAAGGGCAACATCTTCAGCAACTTCTCTGTCTTAAAATTCTGATCACCTTTTATCTCACCAATAACCAGGATTCCAGTACAGAAACCCTTGAGGGACACTTTCAAACTACATCTAAATCATAGCAAGGTCACTGCCATTTCCGTTAAGCATTCGTCTTTGCAACTTGTGGTATGGACTCTATAAAAGCTATTTCCTGACTGGTCCTAAATAAATAAAGTTGATGTCTTTTCTCAATTGTCAATTCAATAATACACCTTTCTTTCATCCAATAGCCCTGATTTGTTTCTAGCAGAGAAATGCTGTTATCTAAACTATTAACAGTGTGAATTGATTCTACTGTTTCTGGAATTTTCAATATTTGACTTTAGAAATCATGGTTGATCAATGGGGATAACCTTAGCTGTGACTCACTACATTGGGGATATTGAACCTGTAGAGGCCACCTCCTGTAGCCAGGCAGGAACCCCAGTGGACCAATAAAGACACTAACCCACCTATAAAACTTTCAACCTAAAATTTGTTCTGTCTACAAGAAATGCAGGCACGGCTGATGGAGCAGAGACTGAGGGAATGGCCAATCAATAACCAGCCCAACTTGAGATCCATCCTGTGGGCAAGCACCAGTCCCTAACACTATTAATGATACTCTGTTATACATGAAGACAGGAACATGTTGTCCTCTGAAAGGCTCCACCCAGCAGCTGACTCAGATCGATGCAGATACCTACAGCCAAACAGTGGATGGAACTTGGGGACTCTTAAGGAAGAATGGGAGGAAGGATTTCGGGACCCCAAAGGGAATAGGAACTCCATAGGAAGACCAACAGACTCAACTAACCTGGGCCCTTGGGGCTCTCAGAGTCTGAACCACCAACCAAAGAATATACATGGGTTGCACTTAGGCCTCCCCGCTCATATGTAACAGATGTGCAGCTTGACCTTCATGTTGGTCCTGAACATCTGGAACAGGAATTATCCCAAAAGCTGTTGACTGTACATGGGACATGTTCTACTAGCTGGTCTGTCTTGTTTGGCCTCAGTGGGAGAGGAAGCACCTAGCCTCACGAAGACTTGAAGGGTTGGGGGAGGATACTCGTGGGGGGCTAAGTCCCCACCTGCTCAGAGGAGAAATGAATGGGGGATGGCGGAGGGAGTCTGGGAGGGGGTGACCAAGAGGGAAGCAGTGAGTGGGATATAAAGTGAATATGTAAAAAAAAAATTAAATTAATTTTTTTAAAAAAAGAAATCATGATTGAAAATGTATGATTTTGCATCTTATGTATCAGTGTGAATAACTGAAGTTTACTGCTATTCTTGAGATAGGTAATTAATAAAGAACCATGAATTGACACTGAGATTATTACAATACCCTGTAGTTGTGCTTTATCTTCTATGTTGTCCAGTTCTCATCATGGAGGCTATCACTGGCCAATCACCACAAGAGATTCTGGTTTTTGTTTTCATACACTTGATTTTAGCAAGTCATAATTTTCTCATCTTAGCAGAACTCTGAAACTAAATCACAGAATTAATCCACCTGAGGTCAAATACTTCCAGATCAATGTGTTTGCTTCCAGATAAATGTTCTATAATATACATTTTTAAAACATCATTAACATGTCTATGTTCACTGACGATCCTTTGTAAATTCCTTCATGGTCAAAGCCTAGGTTTTATACCTGTCTAGCTCATGCAGTGTGTAGATCATGGTTTACATTTGATCATGTTTGTGGTAGAGTGAGTGGTCTGCCTTGTGCAAACGTCATCAACAGAACATTTTCCTGGTCCTCCTGTTCAAGGTGATAGGATGGAGGAGTGAGCTCTTAGGAGACAGAACTGGGGTCAGGAAGCAAACTGGGTCAATCTTGGATTGAGAAATCTTTTGGAGACAGGTTACAAGAGAAGAAACTGGCTGGGCAGTGGTGGCGCACGCCTTTAATCCCAGCACTTGGGAGGCAGAGGCAGGCAGATGTCAGAGTTTGAGTTTGAGGCCAGCCTGGTCTACAGAGTGAGTTCCAGGACAGCCAGGGCTACACAAAGAAATCCTGTCTCGAAAAACCGAGAGAGAGAAAGAGAGAGAGAGAGAGAGAGAGAGAGAGAGAGAGAGAGAGAGAGAGAGAGAGAGAGAGAGAGAGAGAGAGAACGAGAACGAACTGGGGGCCAAACACGGAGGAAGGAATGCTGGCTGGAACTGGACAAATCAGAGAGCATGAGATGATTCTGCTTTGGGCTCAGTTGGACAAAGCAGGGATGGGAATTCATGACAGTTGTTATGGATAATGGATTTGGGGAGCTGGGGAGGAAGTAAAGGAAGTGGATATAGACAAGAGGAGAGGCACAGAGGGGGGCAGACTTCTAGGAGCCTTTCCAATAGTCTTTAACATTGACCACTACCCATATCTGTTTCTATCAGAGCAGGACCTCTGACAAATGCATATAACCAAAATTTTTTTTTTGTATCTGCTTCTGGGATTTGTTTGTCCTCATTTCATCTCTCCCTGTCTCTGACTCTGTCTCTCTGACTCTGTCTCTGTCTGTCTCTCCTCCTTCTTCCTCTCTCTCCTTCTCTGTCTCTCTCTTGTTCTCTCTTTATTTTCAGAGATTACAAAAAGCAATTACTCTGATTCAAACCATCACAGCCACAGATTCATTAAAGCCGAAAGAAAGGCACAACTGGTTAAGCAAAGTTCACAAGAACCAGTGGCACAAATAAGTGATCCATAGTTGATTCATTTTTGTAACAGAGATAAAGAAAAGGCGAGAGGAGAGGAGGACAATTTGTAGAAAAATGTCCGGTAGAATGAACGAATGAATGAGCTCCCCCTGGGCAGAAGCAGGCTGGAGTCTCCTTGTGTAGTTCTTACTTTGAATAATTCTGGAAGGAAGGTGTGTTATTGCTGTCATATCTAAAATAGGGAGCAGAGCCTTAGAGTAGTGGAATGATTTCTCCAAGGGCATTCAGCTCAGCGGAAGCCAGAAGTCAAGGAAGGTGCCTCTCATGCACAGCGTTCCTTGTGCTTCTGCCTCGGGAAACCCCGTTCTTTGGATAGCACTGGTGGCTTCCAGCTCCTCTGTGCTTCCTGAGAGCCTTTTGGATGTTGATGAAAAGCCAAGTCATCAATGTGGCCTTACAGATTTATAGAGGATTCTGTTTGCTCCTTTTTTCTTGATACATTTCCCTCTGCTTTAATACCACAAATAGGATAAAGGAAACAACAACAAAAAAAGTTTTTGTATTAATACTGAGACCCGGCCTAATTATTCAGATGCTCTAAATGCATGCTCTGCTGTGTCTCTCCGCAGCTGGATTTAATTCCCAAATCCATGGTGTTGGAGAAGTATGGACGTGCTGCACTTCACCGCCTAACTCTGCATGCTTGCTTTCAGCAGGAGGTCATTTTCAGACACTTCGAGGGGGACCAGGAAACAGCATTCCAGTTCCCCAAGTTGGCAAGGCCAGACGTTGTAACCTTCTCAGAGGGAGGTTGCCAAGCATTGTTGAGGTTTCTGTGTCTCGTCCAACAGGCCGTTGACTCGAGAGGTCCAGATCTTTCCGCTCTCGGGAAATACAAGTGATCCTTGGCTGAAGTCAACACACCGCTCCCCTCTTCCCCTCCCCCCCACCAAGAATTTATTCAGAATACAATTTTGAAAGCTCACCGTGGTTACAAGAGGAAAGCTAAGCATGGAGACAACACTGTATGTGGAAGGGAAGGCTATTTATTCAAAGTCATCAGGAACCCACATTTTATCTGTTCACCCCCTGAGCAACACTGAGAGGAAATGGGTACCTTCTGGGAGAGGCACTCAGCCAGGGGTAGACTTGGTATTTCTTGGTATTGGCCTTTCAGTGGGCAGGATGGCTTAATACTTGTGTCTCTTATGGGATGATTTTATTACTTTTGGGTATCTATGCTTGAGGTCCATTTGTTTAGTCTTAGCTGAGCATCAACTATATGCTAGGCTCCATGTAGAAACTGAGAACATAGAGTCCAGCAGAAACAAATATGCTTATATATATATGGTAAGACTCTTGCGATCTAAAAAAAAAAGGAAGACAGAAAGAAAGAATAATAAAAAATATGGAGCTTCCGATGGTAAGCGATTTGAAGAAAATGTGAGCAAACCGTGAGGGTTTACAGCATGGATTAAATCTAGTCTTGAGTGCTGGGAGTAGACACACCTGGGAAGTGATGTTGTGGCTGAGATTTGGAATGCATCAACCTCTTCCTGGTCCTTAGGGACTGGTGATAGCTTAAGATGAGGGTTTGCCAAACCATTGGGAGTGAGCAGATACTAACAAAATCATGCTGAGCGATCCTTGCAGTTCTGACTGAAGACAACAGCACACGCTCTGGCTAAGGGAGGCAAAAGCCCACACTGGCCCAGATGCATCCTCATTCGAGTGGTACCCACGGCCTTTCTCCAGATCATCCCCACATGATGTGTTTTGACACAACCAGTAGCTGTACCTTCTACGTTTTACAGCATCAGTCCCTCTTGTGCTTCACCCTTAACCACTGCCAGGCTGTTTCCAGCCTTCACTTTCTTCCTTTGCCACATGGTCTCTGTTCACCCCATGCTACCCTGACTCCCTCCGTGTCTTTGTCCTTCTCCCCCTGTCACTGGCTTGTGGATGTGGCTTACAAGTCCTAACAGAATCCTGAGTTCAGCTGCGGCCACTGGAAATAGAGACGAGAACTTTCAGAGTCCAGCACTTCTACAGTTACATTGAGAAGTAGAGCATCGTTCAATGGCAAACCCTCCACCTCCGCACTGCACACTGAGTCTGGGTGAAGCCGGATCACTGTTAAGATGAGAGTTAACCAAAACCTATTCTCCTTGGATTATCTTTATTTGGGAAATATGTGCTCTGAGAGCTTTTAATAAAAGAACTTCAGTTCCCCTCCTTTATTATGTTTCAACCCAGCTTTGAGAAGCACAACAGGTAAGCCGAAAGTAAATTTAATAGGAAGCTGAGATTTCGTTTCCCTGGCAACATTAATTCAGTCTTCTTAGAAGTGGGACCAACACTAGGAGCCTTTGTTTCTGCATTGCCAGCTTTGCAGGGCACTGTGACATCTTGAGGCCTCTGGAAACGGTGCTGTGTAATAGAATTTGCTCTAGAATCTTCCCTCATGAAGTTTCTCATAATCCCATGGGCATGATTCGCTAGCTGATATTTACCATCTTGCAGGAAAAAGTGGGAACAGATAAATCCTCAGTGTTGTGACATACTACACCAAGCACACGGATCCACAGGGTCACTGGGATATGTGGGGCTGGGTGAGGGGTTTGCTGATTCAGTAACAATCATGGATAAAAGGATCTTTCCTGTTGTTCAAGACCCATAATCCAATAGTTATGATATTCAGGGATGGGGCATTGGTGCATAGTTCTCAAGCCATTCACACAGGATCAATGACCTCTTACATTTGTGTTGGGCATTTCATCTGCATTAGGGTGGTTTTTAGTCAACTATTCTTGAAGATAGAATGATCCCTTTGAATAATTGATCCTCAAGAAGTTTTAGTGGAATGTAGTCTGTCTTATATGTAGAGATTCAGGGATGTTTTTGTTGTGGGCAGCTTTATAACATGGTGTTTGAGATGTAAGCTTCTCATGGGAGTGTGCCAGGATTTAAATCTTGGCCCCATCACCTACTGTTTGGAGTCTTGGGGAAGGCTTTGCTTTGTTCTAGCTCAGTAATTTTGTCCTAGTGTGGTTGGTCTGGAGCAAACAGTGGGGCTATGGAAATGCTTACACAACTATACCTGTAAAGCACTGAGACAAGGTCTAGAGCCTCAGTGTTATACTTAGTTTGGGTTAGATATTCTGTTGTCATATTCTCCCATCTAGATGTTATTATGTTAAAAGAAGAGAAGATGAAGAAAATTTGATGCCTCTATGTTGTAGCTACTTCTTTGACAAATTGACGGGATAGGAGCTTGTGATTCTAAAGAAGTAGGAACAGGGGGACCCGGAGGAGGAAGAGGAAGAGGAGGGACTGTTGGAGTCCAATGGTTTCTGGTTGTCCCCCTCTCCACCCCATCCCCCTCCATCACCTCCTTCTGCTTTCTTGAGGTTTTCTTGTTCCCAGTAACTGGAGCCCCTGCTTGGGACTGTGAGCTGCTTTCATTCTGGGTGCTTCAGAGGCAGATCTGAAACATGAGTCTTCAGTATGAAGTTACTCATAGTCGATTATGCTGCCCTGCATCCTGCAAAAGGAAAGAGGAGATTACATCACAGCCCTGGCAACACTGTGGATTTGGGGATCTGTGTGGGAGAGAAGTGAGTGGCGCTTTCAGCCACAAGGTTAAGCTCAGGGCTGGAGGATAGAGAGGGACGAAAAGCCTTGCTTTTTATCTGTCTTTCTTAAACATCTGCTGTGCAATTTCAGAAAATCAGAGGGCTTTGTATTCACTGAAGACTGTAACACTCATGCCCAGGATCTACTAAAAGAAGAACCGCTGTGTGTATTACCTCTTTGCTTACAAGAAAGGATCAATTTTAGTTGATCAAAGTCATACTGTTGGGTGTTCCCTCCATTCTTATTCATCCATATACCTCTGTTACTAAGAGTTATTAGCAAACAAAAGGTTTTCAGGTCAAATATTGCATGTTCTTGGAAGAAGTTTGCCCTGAAACCAGAGATTTGGAAGGGAGTACTCAAGTGTGGGTGATTTGGCTGGCAGTATCTCTCAGCATCTCCTCTTCTCACATGACGGCTTTCCCCCTTATTCCTCAACAATGCCAGTCTTCCAGCATCTCCTCACATCTCTGCCCTCAGTGGATGCTTCTCATCTCATCACAGCCCGGGGCCCTCTTCCTTGCTCTCACCTCCACTGGTGGTTTTGTGAGTTCTGGCTTCCTCCTTCAGACAAAAATATTATCGTATTGGACACATATCCTGTACAGCCTTGGTTTCCCTTTCAGCATTCTGTTCCCTGGAGCCCATTTAGACAGTATTCATGTCTCATTTTGAACACTTGTTACAGGTCATCCTGCAGTACCAATTGTGTTTGCATCTGTGTGTTAGTGGTTTCCCTATGCCTCATGTTTGTCTCAAGATGGTACCTCACCAAGTTTTACTTGTGTTTGATTTTTTAGTTCCTAGAATATTGTTTACACAGAGGTAATGAATGAAATCCTGCTGTAGTCATAAAAAGATAAGTAGGGATCTGGTTAGTCATGCACTGAGCATCCTTCTAGAGGGAGTTTCCCTTACAGATCCCTCTTCTATCCTTGGGGGCCCCAGCCTTCTTTCTCTTTTCTTTCCTTGTCTTTACTGGAGGTTTCTGATTTAGAACCAAATGAAGCATCTTCTGGGAATATGCCCAGGACTGGTATAGCTGGGTCCTCTGGTAGAACTATGTCCAATTTCTGGAGGAACCATCAAACTGATTTCGAGAGTGGTTGTACCAGCTTGCAATCCCACCAGCAATGAAGGAATGTTCCTCTTTCTCCACAACCTCTCCAGCATCTGCTGTCACCTGAATTTTTTATCCTAGCCAATCTGACTGGTGTGAAGTGGAATCTTAGGGTTGTTTTGATTTGCATTTCCCTGATGACTAAGGAATAAGTACACATGCTCCACTATGTTCATAGCAGCCTTATTTATAATAGCCAGAAACAGGAAACAACCCAGATGTCCTTCAACAGAGGAATGGATACAGAAAATGTGGTACATCTACACAATGGAGTACTACTCAGCTATTAAAAACAATGAATTTATGAAATTCTTACAGAAATGGATGGATCTGGAGAATATCATCCTGAGTTAGGTAACCCAATCACAAAAGAACACACATGGTATGCACTCTCTGATAAGTGGTTATTAGCCTAGTAGTTGGGAATACACGAAGTACAATCCACAAACCACAAGAAACTCAAGAAGAAGGAAGACCAAAATGTGGACACTTCATTCCTTCTTAAAAGGGGGAACAAAATACCTATGGAAGGAGTTGCAGAGACTAACTATGGAGCAGAGACTGAAGGAAGGACAATCCAGCCTGATATAGCTGTCTCCCAAGAGGCTCTGACAGTATCCGACTAATACAGAAGTAGAGGCTCACAGACATCCGTTGAACTGAGTACAGGGTCCCCAAATGAAGGAGCTAGAGAAAGGACCCAAGGAGCTGAAGGGTTTGCAGCCTCTTAGGACGAACAATAATATGAACTAACTAGTACCCTCAGAGCTCCCAGGGGCTAAACCACTAACCAAGGAGTACACACGGTGGGACTGATTGCTCTGGCAGCATGTGTATAGTAGAGGATAGCCAAGTCGGTCATCAATGGGAAGAGAGGCCCTTGGTCTTATGAAGGTTCTATGCCCCAGTGTAGGGGAATGCCAGGTCCAATAAGCGGGAGAGGGTGGGGTGGCAAGCAGGGGGAGGGGGGAGGGAACAGGGGTTTGTTCTTGTTGTTGTTTTTTGTTTTGTTTTGTTTTGTTTTTGTTTTGGAGGGGAAACTGGGAAATATGACATGTAAATAAAGAAGATATCCTAATTAAAATAAAAAAAGAACCAAATGAAAAGAGATTCCAAAGTTTAGAAGAGAAACACAAATAGTCCAAGAGGCCTGTGTTGGTTAACTTTGTCAATTTGCCATCACTAGAGATTGATATTAGAGGTGTCAGTTGAGCTATTGCCCCCATCAGACTGGCCTGTGGCCATGTTTGTGGGAGATGTTTCATTGGTTAATGACTGATGTGAGTGATATCACTCATGGGTGGGTATATCTGAGTTGTTTAAGAAAGGAAGTTTCCAAGCCAGTAAGCCCCATTCCTCTCTGTTCTCTGTTTCAGTTCCTGCCTTGAGTTCCTGCCTTGGTTTCTCACTGATGGACTATGCTCTTTAAATCAGATAAACCCTTCACCACAAACCTATGCTTATATCACAGGAACAGGAGAGCAACGAGGGCCTGCTCATAAACCAAGGCAATCCTATCTCTACTCTCAACAGACTAACCAGTGAGGGAATGGGAGCGTTCCTCGGCCATCTTTTCTTCCACATCCAGAATCCAGTAGCTTCTAATAGGATGTGAAGAAGGCAACACCAGAGAGAACTTCTGTTGCTAGCATAGTCCATGACTGCACACTATTTCAACTCCGTTGAATCTCTGCTGTCTTCATATTTCGTGGGATGTTCCTGCCAGTCTTTCTTGATAACATCTTCTGCATTCCAGTGGTGTCACGGAAGTCTTGATCAAGCCTGACTTCTTCAAATGAAAGGTCACAGTTGAGAACTCCATATATTGTGAGTGTTTTAGTGGCCAGTAATAGCTTGAGGTTGAGTTCTGCTTTACTAAGATGATAATAGCAGCATTTAATGGGTCTGAAAGGAAGCCAACCAATCAGATCTCTTGCTTTCTGCATGATTCAAGACTGATGACCCAAAGGAGAGAACTAACTCTTTTAAGTTGTCCTCTGACTTCTGCATGTGCACACAAACACACACATACACACACACACATACACACACACAAATAAATGGAAAACAATCAATTGACATGTATCCTTAATTAACATGCATCTCTTATTATCCTGAAGTTTATGAAGTTTCTCTGTGATTCCAGACATTATCTTATCTAAACTATGACCCCTTAGGTCTAACTACTATTCTCATTTAACTAAGAGGCAGAATCTTATATAGGCTGACACATTAGCCCATGCTAGCCCAGCTAGTGTCTGAAAAACCTGAGTCTCAGGTCTAAGGCTTACAACTCTGGAAGCATAACTTTTCACAAAGACTCTATCCTGGACCCTGGCTCAGGCTGTTAACCCTACCTGTCTCCAGGGCTAATGAGTGGCTATTGGTGAGTGGGTGGGAGGGTGTCTATGAGTTATCAGATGAGTTCCAAAAGGTCTGTAGTCACAGAAAAGGTAAAATAAGGGATTCCCAATACTAATTTGTGTGGAAAGTTTATCGTAGCTTTACTTAAAGGAACAATACTCCAGCAACATGTAATGTGAGTTGTACACGTTCTATGTGATGTATCTTTTTCAAAAATATATTAAAGTATGTTTTGGAATTGCAATAACATATGCCTTCTTGGCATTTAAGCCTTTAATTCGTTTTGAAATTGTTAGTATATATATTAAATGTTTTGATTTCCAGTGGTTATTCAATTAAATAATTTTACTATTCTTTCAGGTTTTTCCTGCGGTTACCATAGTTTGAATTTAAAAAAAAAAACACTTTTTTTGACTTTATAATAATTATGAGTAATTTAAATTTCTCTTTCTAAAAACCTAGAAGTGCATCATGACCACTTTAATGACAAGACATGATGTTTCACCTAACCGGGATGTTGATACTTTCTGTGTATCTCTAATGAAACTCTATGGTCCAGTTGCTTGGATTTCATCTCTGATGCTGAACCCCTCCATCATTCCAACTCTGCATTAAAATGTAATGGTGGAGCCCAGTGGTCCATGTGCTTAGCCCATCTCTTGTATTTTCATTATTTTACTCTCACAGCACAGCCATCTTGTGACTGGGATTCGATAGACGTAAACTCCGAGGCTCAGATGGGGTGTGGCTCAGTGATAGAGTGTGTGCTGAGCAGTCACGAGGCCTGCAATTGACTCCTAGCACAACACATGAAAAAAGAAGAAGGGAAAGAAGGAAGTAAGGAGGGAGAGGAAGGAAAAGGAAAGGAAAGGGAAGAGAAAAACCCAGAGGCTCACAGGCTTTGTGGCCGGCGCAGGCGATGATAAGTCGGACTCTGACTCAGGTGTGAAACTTGAGATGTCCTCTCTTTCCCAAGACAGCTCAGTTTCGAGTTTTCTGAGGTCGCACCTATCTTATTTCTTGTTAGGCACTCCAGTGAAAGGCTTTGGATAGCTTTCAAAAAATGGTTTCATGAATGCAAATCAAGCGTCTCTTCTCAAGTTGTTGACATGTCCAGCCGGTGCCTCCCGCCTGGCGCTGGCCTCTCCTGCACGGGTTTGGGGGGACACTGCTCTGCTGTGATAGGAGAATTTGGAGGTGCAGGTCCTTGTTCCCAATGATGATCCCCACGATTATTTTTTTGAATAACTGCTTTTTATTTTTTTGTCTTTTGGTGGAGGGAAACAATAATCGAATTGAAATGAGCTATTTCTGTAAATGGTTGAAATTTTTTAGAAGTTTATTTTTAAGATTATATTTTAAAAGAACATTTCTAAAATGACCATCTCAAACTATAGCTTATGTTCAACCAAACAGAAAATTTACCCAACTAGATTATGTTTTTCTAAATCATGTCAAATTTTTCCCTAGCTTTCTGTTTCAGAATCTTGTGGGACCCAAAGGGCACTGGCAACTGTCCCAATTTAGGATGAGGGAGGAGTAAAGATCAGGAGTGGCAAGCTTGCCCCTTTCAGGCTCTCCATGTTCTTGGACAAACCGCTACAGTTTGTAAGGACCTAGGTTCTTTACCTAGACAGGGATGATAAATCTACTCCATACAGATGTTTGAAGGACAAAGGAGATAATCTATATAAAAGCACCCAGAAAAATGCCTTATAAATAATAAATACTCAAATAAATGTTAACGATGATTAATACATTAATTTCCATCTTCTGGAAAAGAAAATGGAGATGAAATATTTTACCAAGCCATCTTTTAGTACAGGTTCTGGAATGATAATTTATTAAAATAGATTCTACATAAAGGTTAACTTTCTCCCATGGAGAGGCAGTTGAGATAATTGGTTAAATGGAAATATTTAATGTCCGAGGAACAAATGGAAAAGTCAGATCTGTTAAAGTTTCAGTTTTAGTTTAAACTTTTTTGGGCAAGAACTACCATATTAACCCACCTTCATGGCTTTATTCTGCAAGAGACTAAATCTAAGCATCCTTGGTTTGTAGCAGTTTGCTGACCAAGCTTATTTGATCACTACTTGTTTTGTCAAAAGAAGAAAAATTATAAGAATTCTTTTTTAATTAATTATTTTCTTTACATTCCAGATGTTGCTCCCTCCCAGTCCTCCCTCCCACAGTTCTTCATCCCATCCCCCCTCCTCTTTGCTTCTGAGAGGGTGCTCTCCCTTCCTCCCACCCCTGCATCTCCCACCCAGCATCTCCCTTCCCTGGGGCCTCAAGTCTCCAACTAATGCCAGACAAGGCAGTCAGTCCTCTGCTATATATGTGCTGCGGACCAGTCCGTGTATGCTTTTTGCTAGGTGGCCTAGTCTCTGGGAATTCCCAGGGTTAGTTGAGACTGTTGGTCTTCCTATAGGGTTGTCATCCCCTTCAGCTTCTTCAATTCTTCCCCTAATTTTTCCATAGGGGTTCCTGACTTCATTCTAATGGTTGGCTGTAAGTATCTGCTTCTGTCTCAGTCAGCTGCTAGTAGGGCCTCTCAGAGGACAGCCATGCTAGGCTCCTGTCTGTAAGCACATCGTAGCATCAGGAATTGGTGCTCCCCCATGAGATGAGTCCCCAATTGGGCTGGTCATTGGACCGCCTTTCCTTCAGTCTCTTCTCCATTTCTGTCCCTGCATTTCTTTTAGACAAGAACAATGCTGGGTCAGAAATTTTGACGGTGAGTTGGTAACCCGTCCCCCCACTTGGAGCCCCGTGTATCTACGGGAAGTGGTCTCTTCAGGTTTCCTCCCCCCACTGTTGGTCATTTCGGCTAAGAATTCTTACCCAGTTCTCATGAAGGCCAAGTGAATGAGTAAGCACTTCCTATTCCACACAATGCTTTCAAAATAGAATATATTTTTTATTATTTTATGCATCTGAATGGTGAAAATTGATCCTGTTCCATTGGTCATTGCACAGTCTTGGGGACCACGCGACAGGCTGTGACAGACCTGGCTCCCTACTCCTGTATCTATGTGGTACCTGCTGAACTGATGACAGGGTGGGTGAGTGGGCATGCTCTGAAGTTTTCCTGATGATACTTCTATGGTGCACTGCCTTCATGACTACGTCACACACATTCTCAGAGCCCAAGGATGCTATTACTCATTGCTTTCAGCAGCCTAGTTTTTTCTTCTTCAGGAGATGACCTCTTTTCCTCAAGAAACTATATATTTTTTAAATGAGAGAGGTATATATCTAATTACAAAAATATTTTTAAAGAAAGTCTTAAGAAGCAAACACGGAATCAAACTGCCATCATTCTTCATATCTATTAATAAAAAACAGCTTTCCCTTGATCAGCCAATTGATGTGGAGGTTCTCAGAAAGCATGTGAATTTTAGAGGAAGAGAGTTTATGCCCACTGTTAGAACTTGCTGTTTTAGAAATGGGGAAATTAAGGCCTTGAGTGTGTCATCCAACACTTATTAAGAATGACTACGTACCCACAGACACAGACACATGCACAGGAACACACGCACTTGCTCACACAGGTCTGCACGCATGCAGCTCCACAAATGCCTGTCTCTCTGTGTGTGTAAATATTCTCCTATACAAAGCAAATCTGAGAGAAAGGCGCTACTAATATTCATGTTTGTAAACAAAGAAAAAACAGAGCTATTAAATAACCTATCTTGATTGGAGATAGTGACAGAACCAAGGTTTTGAATATCTTTCTGAGTTTGCTCCATAACCTCCTCGTTTTCTAGTATTTCTTTACTACTGGTTTTACTGGTTTGAAAAGGGGGTGGGACAGGGAGGGTGTACTTGGTCAGAGGCACTAATTGCATTCTGCTTCTCCTCATTAGGCGTTTAGCCACTGAGCCACACTGCCGAAGAACTTTCCCCTACTTATGTGACCTTTAGTATCTGCAGTCATAAGGGCCTAGGACTTCTGTTTGATTACCTCAGTGATTTCAGAAAGTCATTGATTTAAAGAGAAATAAAGCCATAAAAGAAAGACCTTATAAAGAGATTATAGCCTCAGATTTCCTCTGTATTATACTCTCAGGTGTGGCCCATAAGATGCTGCTGTGATTAAAGTGCATCTACCTACAGGTAGATTTTGTCATGATACACTCTTCTTAGCAAAACCGGAGCCATGGCCAAGAATGCCTATTGAATTAGGAAAAGTTGCCACTAATGAAATATTGAGAAACGAGAAGGAAAAGACTAGGCAAGATGGGCTCATCTGAAGGATGCTGTGGTCATTTTAATACACCAAATATAAGCGTATGGATCAATGTGCTGAGATTCACCCACTCTGTTTCCTCAGAGTTTCTTTGTTTTGGGTCACAAACCTGAAAAAGAAGGTGACAATTCCACGAAGGGAGGAACCAAAAGCTAAATTTGGGGACCTCATCAGACTAGTTCAATGAGTAATATTTGATTATTGCTCTGACACCTTTAAAAGAGATAACAATGAAACCGAGGAATAAATAGTTAGGACAGCATACAAAGCAGGCAGCCATTGAGCAAAGGCTTTAATGTAACTCCAAACGTAAAATCAAAAGAATGCTCCCACCCCTAGACTTGCAAGTTATTGGGAAAGAGTCTTATGTTCTAAGGCAAGGATTGTATTTTCCTTTTTAGCGGTTAAATCAACACCCAAGCTGAAGGCTCTGAGACAAGACAATTAGTAGCACATGAACTCATTATTACTGACACCGAATCCCCAGACGCTGACCGTGGTAAACATGCAGTTCAATGGAGATCTTGTGGCTCATTAACAAGAGGGCAGCTCCACCATGAGTGCCTGTAGAACAACGAGCCGTCCCTGTGTAGTACACTTCTTGTTAAAGCTGTTGGTTTGACATATTGCAAAGTTGGAAAGTTTGGGTTGGCGTTCTTTCCATGTGTGGATGGAGACGACTCAGGCTCCAAGGCTCAGACGCTGGTTCATCTCCACACCCTTCACACCCTTCACGTGTTGCCTTATCCCACCAGCCAGCGATTGCCAGACCCATTTCCTTTGAGGATGGACAGACTGACTTCTCTAACAGGATCTTCCTAAATCACAGGCAGACCACCTTCTGCTAGACTCCCTGTTGTTTGGGGTTGTCCCACAGAGGGAGTCACAGGTAGTCAGGATGCCTGTTCTGATGTACATGGGAGTAGTTAGGACTGTATACATTGCTGAGTATACAATACGTGAGCAATGGCCAGAGCTGTGCTCAGCTTTTCCATGAATGGCCATTATTATGCTCTAAGAAATGTAAGTGCTTTAGTTCCTACATTATAGATGAAGATATGGAAACACAGACAAGAAGAAATTTCTAACTTTGCATAGTCAGCTCAGACCTGTCTACATCTCCAGTAATCAAACTAAACAGCTAGTGAGGCATCATTAAGTTTGCAAGCTGAGCTATGTGAAGAGATAGACTTAGATTAGTGGGTTCACAGCCTTCCTAACTCTGTGACCCTTTATCACAGTTCCTCATATTGTGGCAATCCCAACCGTAAAATCATTTTCATTGCTACTTCATAAATGTAATTTGACCACTGTTATGAACCATGATGTATATATCGGTGTTTTCTGATGTTTTTAGATGACACCTGTGGAAAGGTCATTGGACACAAAAGGGGGTCATGACCCACAGGTTGAGAACTGCTGAAAAAGTGGCACACTTCTCATGTAAAATAGAGAACACAAACAGGGTCAGGAGGTGTAGGCACAAGCCCAGGTTAGTTTGCTGATGAGCTATGATTCTGTATCTTCACCTCACCTTCTTCATGCACAAAACTAAGGTTTTATGCTACATAACTTCTGTGGCTCTTTAACAATTGAGTGGAGTATATTCTACTGAAGTCATTGCCCAGTTATAGCCTCGGAGGTCTTCATCTCTTGCACTAAGGTCTGAAGATAGTTTCTGGGCTTCTGAAGATCTGCAAGGCTGTTTGGATTGCCTCAGAAAAGGTAAATTTCTTGGTTTTGTTGTTGTTCTATTTTGAAACAGTATTTTAATTACAATATTTTCCCCTTTCCCTGTCCTTCCTCCAAGCCTCCCAAATCTCCCTCTTTACTCTCCTTCAAATCCATGGCCTCCTTTTTTCGTCAGTTGTTATTGCATGCACATACAAATGCATACAGGTTTGAGAAGTTAAATTTCTAAGAACACCTTTGTTCAGGGCTGGAGCTCATGGAGTCCCTCAGAATGTAGAGAACTCACCCCTGCTGTCTCAAAGCTTCTCTTCTGTTATACTGACTGCTTAGCTCTCTCAGGCTTCCCTGTGATGGACAGGCAGGAGGCTGTGGCTCCCTGTGATGGACAGACAGGAGGCTGTGGCTCCCTGTGATGGACAGACAGGAGGCTGTGGCTCCCTGTGATGGACAGACAGGTGGCTGTGGCTCCTTGTAGCCAGCAAGAGTCAGTGCTTTCCTTTGATTACTTTTAACAGTTTAAGAATTACTCCCATGGCTCACAGAGGTTCATTTGATCCCCACAGAATCTTTGGAAGTAGGCAGCAGCATTTACAAACAAAGAAATCGAAGCCTGTATCTTGTTTAAGCTTTAAAATGTACAAAGTAAGGTCCTAATTCCTAACTAACATCTCTGTCTCTAGATCAAAATGTGTGCCCACTGCTTCTTGGAAGGGAGCGCTCTCAAGGCTTTCTAGTGACAGGTTTGAGTTCCCACTTCACTCCAGCATCCACAAGCCCTTGAGGATTTATTTATTTGTTTATTTATTTATTTATTCATTCATTGATTTATCTATTTGTTTATTTGAAACAGGGTCTCTTTTAGCCTAAACTGACCTCAAAACTCTCAAAGTAGCTGAGAATGTCACCAAATTTCTGAAGCTCTTGCCTTCACTTCCCAAGTGCTGAGATTCTGAGTATGTCCCATCATACCTTAATAAAGCCAACCAAAGTTTGTATGTCTTGTTTATGGAATGGGCTCTTGGTTTTTCCTGTGCAATCCTATTGCAGAGCTAAGAGACAATATGTCCAAAATTATCTGGCCAAGGACATAGGACAAAACAAATCTGCTAAGAGATTATTATTGGGCTTCTCCATGTTTGAAAAATGATGTTTTCTTTTGATTCTGGGATGTTTACTGTTTAGTTGTGACACACCTGATTATTAGGTAAGTAAGAACTAATGTCTTGATGTTTTCTTTTGATTCTGGGATGGCTGTTTAGTTGTGACACACCTGATTATTAGGTAAATAAGAACTAATGTCTTATTTGTAAAGAAGACAAATTAGACTACTGAGAAATTGTCAATTTAATACATCACAATAACCTGAGACAGAACACATGCCAGGTCCCCATTTACAGTGAAGCAAGAAAAAGACCTAAAAGACCTGTGCCTTAGGGAATCTGTCAAGTTTCCCAAATTTTCTTGTGCCTATTCATGGAAACACATAAAGCAGAAAACTTACCACTGAGCATCCTCAATACTTTTAGTTCTAAATATTGGGTGCTCTGTTGGATTTTCCATCTGATTGGTGTTGAGAAGGAAAGGGAAAACTAGCATTTGTTGACTGACAGCAGGCCTCTGCCTCTTTGCATGATCTTATTAAGCCACTGTCATTGCCTAAGAGCATCCAAGCCATATCACACTATCAGACCAAAGCAGAGCATCCTTTCTACTCCCTGAGCCCCAGGGTTCCTTCATGACCTCTGTTAAGAACTGGTAGAACAAAGAGGATAGTGATTGTCCAGAAGAAGCATCAGGATCTTGTCTGAGAAAATCTTCTGGCAGGAGAAACATAAGAACAGATTTGTCCACAGTACTATCGAGTTGAGAAGAAGCAGAGAAATAAAAGGATCAGGGTAGCCTGGAGCTATCACCATCCATTGCCATCTATCGCCACACTTCTGTCAGACTTTGAGCAAATTTTAAACTCATTCTGAGTCTCAACTCTCTTCTTCTTCTAATGCAAAGATTTGGAATCACAAAGTTCCAAGCTCTTTCCCAGACCTAGGCTCTTAGAGTCTACCATGAGTCTCCTTATATCACTCTTGTTATGACAAAACTATTCAGGTCTAAGAACAGATATACTGAGTGCAGCAAGTTCCCAGGAGCTCGGCTTTTATTTTGTATAACAATGGATTTAATGAAAAGCAGAAATGATGAGTGATAAATAGCAGAACCTTTCTTTAGCTTCTCCTTAGACAAAGGTATCTGTGGGATGTGAAACCGTGCCAGGAAGTTTAGTAAGGTGGAGCAGGTTGAGACCCAGAGACTCAGTGGGCACACACCTGAGGCTTAGGTGACTCCCAGCTTCCTGCCAGCCTCCTGACCTGGAACACGGGCCATGCTTGTCAGGTAAAAGAAAGGTGACCTGTGGTCACATGGGCTGAAGACAGAGTTCTCTGTGCTAATGAGGTACCTAGAGGCTTGGAGGGCTTAGCCAATAAGCTTTCCTACCCAGGCATTCCTCCCTGCAAAAGGTATTTAATCTTAGGCTCACCCTGAGATGGGGAGTATAATTTTATCCATCCATTTTCAGCCATGACAATAAACTTTTTAGAATCATGGACTGTCTCTTTTCATGAAGATCCACTGTGGGGAGCCATGAAGAAGGCCTTTGCTACAAGAGCTGCAGCCTAATCTCCCATACCGCCCCCTCCCTTGGGCTAGACGCTACACCTAGCCAACAAGCCCCAACTCAGTTCTCTGCTCCTCTGCAACTCCCAGCAGAGTGGTGCCTAGGCACTTCCCTACAGCCCAGCACCCAACCTGCATTGGTGTGGGATAAGCATGGTCAAACTCCCTGTGTTCTGTCTCCCCAAGAGACCTGGTGGAGTGGATGCAGGCCTACAATCCTAAAGGCATCATTAACTCTTTATCAGATAAGGTTTACTTTTAGCATCATGCTAGGACATAAATCAGTCTCATAGCCTAGAGATTACAGTCACTTTGGGCTTCTTGTTTCTTCCCTATTGTAATCACATTCCCATAGTTCAGTGTGCACAGTGCTGGAGTTGAGCAGGGAGGTTTTCAAGCAATGGTCATCTAGGTTTAAGATGGAATTCTTTCTTTCCGAGGTACCTCCTACCCAGTCATTAATGAACATTGCAGATGTCTACTAACATGAGAGAAGGGGACACAATGTTGTGGGTCACAGGATTTATCTGGAAGACAGATTTCCTTCGAAGGTTGGATATGACCCAGCCAGATAGAGGAGAAATTGTGTCTAGAACAGATTGAGATAGAGCAGTACATACACCTGGGAAAGAGGAAGGGCATCTCTTACACGATGTCTGTTGAATTAGAACTAGAACATACTGGACTGCATAGGAGTATGGATATATGTAGAAGAGTCACAGTAAGTCATTTAAACTCAGTTTCTCGGTCCTCTTTGATATTTCTTCATTTGAATGATTTTTGTCAGGTGGAGTGACCGCCTAGTGGTTAAGATCACTGGCAACTTTTCCAGAGGACCCAGGTTCAATTCCTACCACTCACATGTTGAGCTACAACCACATATAGCTCTAGTGCCTGGGTATCCAACATTCTCTTTGGCTTTTAAAAGAACTGCATATATGTGGTACACAGATATAACTACAGTCAAGTTGTCCTCACTCACACTATAATGATTTTTTAAAGAAGACAATGAAGGTATTCAATAAATGTACTACAAATTTGATCTTTTCTTTATTTGCAAAATATTTTACAAAGACTACTCTAGAGAGAGTGTTTTGATAGAGTTAAAGGGATGCCTGCTCCTGACCAGTTCGCTCACACTGCAGCCTCTGTGGAAATTTGCTGGAAGTTTCATGTGGAGCCTGGGTCTTGGGTTTCCTCTGGCATCAGCTATCTCGACTGAGTCAACAGAAGGAAGCTGTGTTTCCACGCTGGAACTCCAGGATACTAAACTCTTGACCTTCTCTTCTATTTTTCTCCCTGTTGTTTTAGGAGCCAAGATCTTCATCAGTAATGTATGTGGAGTACTGTCTTACACTTATTTTTATCTTTTACATACTAGTGTCTTTAAGTTTGAAAAAAGTACTTTACAGAGTCTAATCTTGAGCTATTCAGAGAACAAACTTCTATTTTCCCTCTCTCTTTGTCGCTTTCCTTCCTTGCTTTCTTCTTTACTTCTTCCCTCCCTCATTTTTTCTCACTTCCTCAATATTTAGCATACATGTATATTTTAGCAAGCAAAGAACAGGGGACAAGATAAATGACCTTCAGATTTCTACCTTCAAGGAATGCCAAAGCTAAGGTTATCAGGCCTAAACGGTTGCAAACTCACATAGCTTCGTTGCTCTGCGGTTGAGATTGACGTGAGCTGCGGGTCCTTGAGTCTCTGCACAGGAGCATTAGGAGGATGGAGAAGGAGCCATGATGATTAGTGTGGCACTCACCTTGTCCCATATGCTGCACTTTGCTGTGCTCTTTCTGTAGCACAAGGCCCAGCTTTGGGCCATGGTCTCCTTATTCCCTGACTGCTTCACTTCTACAAGACACGTGTGTGGTGTTTTCGCACTGAACGTTCTCTCCTTTGCCACCTTCTACTTTTCCATCCTACAAGTTGCCATTCCCTTATACAGAACAGAGAAGCTTACAAGGGTTCCTGAAGAGGGAGGGAGGATATGCGACATGAAGGATCGCCGGTGCTAGCTGGATCATCAGGCACTTGGCAGCTGTGAGGGAGCCTTCTTGTATGACTGTGTGGAGTCATCTGCTCTGTAGGCTGCTCTGCCTGTCCATTCAGAGTCTGCTTTTCTGAGTCACATATTTCCACTTCTGACTTCAGTGGTACCCAAGGTCCACAGAGATGACAGATTTTCTTTCTCTTCTTTGATTCCTTTGCTGTTAAGGCAAGGGAAAGCTATACAAATCCCTTATTGGAGATCGTGACACTTTTCTTACAAGGTAAAAACAACTAGTTTGAATGTTTTTGTGCCCTCCTTACATTTGTAATACAGTTTGACCGTGTCTAACACTGTGTCTGGGTGATGACAGACTCATCCAATGGATGAGATTTTTTTTACTTTCTATACTAAACTATGACTATAAAAGTTCAGCAATAGCGATGCTCCGTACCAGGGAACATTCTGGGAGTTCCCAAAGAGCTCATCCATAAATGAAAAATGAATGGGGGTGAAGTCTTCTAACTGCTTCAGTGCTCCATTAATGTGATGAGGGATAGCCAACAAATACTTATTCATTTTTTAGTAGTAGAGAAGGTCATTTTCAACTGTAATGATGATGATGATGATGATGATGATGATGATGATGATGATGATGATACAGTGTCTTTGCTTCATAGAAATTAGAATTCTAAAACAAACTTGGTTTCTGAAGTTATTCATCTTAGAGATCAACACAGGAAAGTTGCAAAGTCAAAGGAAGAGAAAAAAAAATAAAGATTGTGTGTTCTGAGTTATTTTCTCTCCTCACTTATTCAAAATGTAAGGGCCACCTTGGAAGGAAATGAGAATGGAAACACACAGTGTGTCTCTTACTTTACTTACTACTTTTCCATGAAGAATGGAGAGCTAGTTATTTCTCTGAGAGCTATCTCTTCCTGTCATCCCATTTGCCTTGTAAGTGGAAACACTTCTTAAGAATGAAGTAGCCAAGAATAACAATGAGAAGGTGAAGGTTTTGTATAACTGCAGATTTTAATATATTTTTTAAAAGTACAGTTCCAAATCATGGTAGCTTTCTTCTGAAGACAGCCACCATCAGCTCCTTCCTTATCTACACTAAATTTTACACCAAGAACATTTTGATTAACTGAGGCATTGAACAAGTGATGTCTAAATTGGGCTTTGAAGGATGGGTGGGAATTCTCTAATCAAAAAAGGGAGGGCAATAGAGAGTATTTCAGTTAAAATCAGTGATACCTGGAAGTGCCGAAGCCATTTCAGCTGTCTTTTAGCACAACATCATGCAGATCATGTCACCCATACGTACATATAATCTGCACTTCCTAATTTTCTTCCTCTCTCCAGATTATGAGCCTTCTGGAAGTGCAACCTTTCAATAAGATGAAAGCACACCTGGATATCTGTGCAGCTTTTTAAAATTCCTTATCTGAGCTGGCTACTTGTCCTGTCAAGCCATTTGGTTCCAGTTCTTTTCAAAAGAAAACTGCCAAGTTTAGGCATAATTCTGCAGAGCTCTTGTGTATGTATACTTGAACAAGCGATATATATCATCAACATTGATATCCCAGTACCCATCATTTCTCCATAGTCCATGTACTGGCTGGTTTTGTGTGTCAACCTGACACAAGCTGGAGTTATCACAGAGAAAGGAGCCTCCCTTGAGGAAATGCCTCCATAAGATCCAGTTCTAAGGCATTTTCTCAATTAGTGATCAAGGGTGGGAGGGCCCATTGTGGGTGGTACTATCCCTGGGCTGGTAGTCTTAGGTTCTGCAAGAAAGCAAGCTGAGCAAGCCAGGGGAAGCAAACCAGTAAGTAACATCCCTCCACAGCCTTTGCATCAGCTCCTGCTTCTTGATCTGCTTGAGTTCCAGTCCTGACTTCCTTTGGTGGTGAACAGCAATGTAGAAGTATAAGCTGAATAAACCCTTTTCTCCTCAGCTTGCTTCTTGGTCATAATGTTTGTGCAGGAATAGAAACCCTGACTAAGACAAATTGGTACTAGCATAGTGGGGTATGCCTGTGACAGACAACCTGACCATGTTTTAGGGAGGACTGTGGAAAGACTTGGGAACTTTGGGCTAGAAGAGCCATTGGATAATAAGAGCTCTGTGGGATGTTCTGTAGGAGCTTGGAAGGTACTGTTGAGAACAGTGCAAACGATGGAGGCCTGGCTTGTGAAATTTCAGAAGGAAGATTAAAGACTCTTATCAGGGCCCTTGCTGGTTTGATTGTGAAGATTCTGTGGTTTTGGCTAGCTGAGGTTGAAGTATCAGCTGTGATTAACAAAATACCAGAATTATTAATGCAAAACCTTTGCATTACTGGGACTATTGATAATGGTTAGCTGGAATTAAGGAGTTAGTGTTGACTAAGAAGAGACCATCATCACTGAGGTGACATCTTCTGGAAAGTGTTTTCCGAGAGCACAGAGGCTGTGTTCCAGAGATAGCCAATGTTGTACTTCTCGCTGTGGTTGGACTTGGTAGTGCGTAAGAGTCACCCAGGTGGTACTGGTTTTGAAGGCATGAAGAAATCATGAAGAGCAGCTGAGGCTCAGCATTGTGAGAGGTCGTGAAAGGCCATTGGTGAAGGTGCAGGCTCAGTTGCAATTGATGGCCCAGGACTGAAGGGGTAATGCAAAGGAATTGAGGCTTGGTACCATGAAGAGAGCCTATGAGAGGCTATTGGTGAAGCCTTGTTACAGCGGAACACAGCAGTGTTTTGGAGATGCCAGTACCATGAAGTGACCACCAAGAACAGCAGTGACAGTGGAGTGCAGGCAGCTGGAGCCTAGAAGACAAGGTGTGTGCTACAAAGGACAGAGCTGGAGAAGTGACCCAAGCCCTTGGAAGAGCCCAGAAGATCGTGAGTGGATCCCAAATATTGGACAATTAGAGTTTGATTTTGCTTTTGATTGTGGCTGTGCCCTGATATTTTTCGCTTTTGAAGGAAGAAAGTATTTTATTGGTGCCCACAGTTAAAAGACTTTGAATTATAGAAAGACTTTGAATTTTAAAAGAGATTGGATATTTTAAAGGGATTGAAATTTTTATATGTCAGAATTTGTAAAGACTGTGATGAAGTACAACCTTGGCTATCTCTGGAACATAGTCTCTTTGTGCTCTCAGGAAACACTTTCCAGAAGATTTGTAAAGAATTTGTAAAGATCTAAAGTTATTTAGATCTTGGGGATGAATAAGAAGGTAAGGGTTGAGGCTTAATAGTGATATGTTTGTGTGTCAAGTTGACAAGAGGCCAATTGTTTATGCAGGAATAAAAACCCTGACTAAGACTGGGAGTAGCTGGGACCAGCGGGACCAGGCACACAGGAACTTCGCCAGCCCAGTGACCTGGGTTCCTTCCGTTCTGTCTGGGCTGGAGTCCAGAGCAGACCTTGGGCACAAGCTCTGCAGCCAGTCCCACAACACCCAGAGGAAGCTCCACTCCCAGGAGCTCTGGCACACCCAGGATCAGAGGTAAGCAGGAACCAACATCTGTCCCAACTCTGGGAGTAACTGGGACCAGCAGAACCAGTCACACAGGAACTCTGCCAGCCCAGTGACTCTGGTTCCTTCTGGTCTGTCTGGGTTAGTGTTCTGAGCAGACCTTGGGCACAAACTCTGCAGCCAGTCCCACAACACACAGAGAAAGCCACACTCCCAGGTGATCTAAAAAGCCCAGGATTGAAGGATCACAGGATCACAGGATCACAGATACAGCTTGATTCTGAGGAGTTCTGACACAACCAGGATCACAGGAAGGACAGGCTCCAGTCAGATTTAG
>NW_022196891.1:62099576-62111922 GCF_008632895.1 Mastomys coucha
AGCTTAGCTATGATGGAGGTAAAATCCTTTGGTGATGTGAGGGTCATTGAAATACAGCCGTATTACAATGTTATTTCGGGCTTGTACCACAGTAAGAGCCAAGATTTTAAACTCTACTAAATACAAAACAAACAAAAAGACTTTATATATTCATGTTCATCTAAGAAAATACTAGTAGTGATGTATTATTTTTAAGTATACAGCTAATGTTTGGAGTTATTTAGAATTTATATTGAGAAAAATGTATTTTCAGTATTGCTGTAGACGAGCATCTACATAAGACTGTTAAATTGATTGTTGTTTTATATCAAACAACTTTTATATTACTTATTTTTATTGTTATAATATTTTATAAATTTTAAGGAATATGACAAAAAAGATATGTAGGTATTGAAGGGGGGTCTATGGGAGGAGCAGTGGTACAAAAGGGGAATAAGAACATGATTCAATTCTATTTAATTAAAATATGTTTTTAAATGTTAACAAATTCAGATAAATTGAAATCATGTAACTTTTCTCATCATAATGCAATAAAAGTTAAAAAACAACAACAAAAAATAAGCATAACAAAAGAAAAACAAAACAAAACAAAACAACAACAACAACAAAAACCCTGACCAAGACAGTCCATTTCCCTGTTCCATATCTGTTTTTTCCAAGACAGGGTTTCTCTTTGTAATAACCTCAGCTGTCCTAGATTCTATAAAGGTAGACTAGGCTGGCCTCAAGCTCACAAGAGATCCATATGGCTCTCCCTCCCAAGTGCTGGAATTAAAGGCATGCACCACCATGCCTGGCTCTCCTTTCCATTTTTCTTTGGAGCTATTGTGATTTCAGACAGAGCTGGTGTTGAATCTTGTTAACAACACACACCCGCCATGTGACATTTAGAAATTTACTTAACCTTTCTGCATTTCTATTTCCTCTTTGGTGAATCAGGAATAATAAGCCTGTCTCTTAGAATTAAAAGGATGAAATAAAACCATGTCAACTGGGGATGGCACAGAATACATGCAAAATAATAGTTCTTTTTCTGTCCCTCCCCCAGGTCTTCCTTGCTTCTCCCAACTCTGCTTCCTGTGCTAATTTTTCAAGTACTTGGATGATATTGTTTTATTCCTTTTAATCTAGTGACCCCTTTCCATCGTCTGTCTCTTACCTGCATAAACACACCACAATCCCTTACTGTAGTCAGATTTCCTAGAATCCTAAGTTCTAGCAGACTGGCTAGAGTTAAGAAAAATACAAGCAAGGAGAATAAGTTGTTTTTGCTGGAAGGTTTTTTCAGAATAGTATTTATTCTTTAGACAAGGGCAAGAGGTAGTCAAGAGAACAGAAAACTAGGAGGAGACATGCAAGAACCTAAGAAGAACTTAAGCTACAGACACACAGCATCAACAGTTCTCTTATGCTTGGCTAAAGCTAAGTATATACAATTTTCTTGAGCTTTTACTGTGTTTCTAAAGACAAGATCAGGTCTTCCAATCCACAAATACCCCAAGATTTTGCTGCATATTATTATGTTTTTTTCCATTATAGAATAATGCATAATACTTTTCCTAGATGTGTTTTCTACTTATCTCTCACTGACGTTTGTAGCCAAGAAAAACTAGGAGTCGCCTGCTGCTTCCTTGTTTATGCTTTTAGAGTAGAGTAGCACATTGTGTCTAGGCAGATGGTGCTCTCTGCCCTGAGCAGCAGGGATGCAGGGATCTTTAGGGATTCAGATTTCAGAAACCTCACAACTGCAGGTGGCCCAGTAGAAGCTCCTTCCGTGTCTGGTTAACATAATGCTTGTAACATATCATCTTGTGTATTCCCCTGTGTGTGAGCAGAAACCATAGGGAAGGATAGTTGTTATAATGACAAGACCTGTAAAGAATGACACCCTTAAAGGAAGACATGCAAGTGTCCTGGGAACAAGTAATAGGATGTGACAATAGAAAGGATGAGTAATTTTAACTGACTGGAAAAGATAGCACAACTTAACAGCCATTGCTGGTGAATATGAGAAACTAAGACTCGGAGGAAAAATAATGTAGATAGCAATGATTTTATAATCACATCGACATGACCCTGGATGATTATCTGTTGCCATTGGCTTCTCCTCTTTTCTCTTCTTCCTCTTCCTATTCTTCTTTGAAATGTTTATTGACTTTTATTTCATGTGTATGAGTGTTTTGCCTGTATGAATTTATGTCCTCACTTTCATGCCTTGGTGGCTGCAGAGGCCAGGAGAGGGCACTGGATTCCCTAGAATTGGAGTGACAGATGCTTGTGAACCATTTGTGGGTGATGGAAACTGAATCCAGGGCCTCTGCAAGAAGAGCAAGTGCTTTTAGTAGCTGAGCCATCTCTATAGCCCTTTCTGCATTCTTTATCCTGATCCAAGTCCTCTCCTCTAACCTCAATACATAATCATAGCAATATATTAGTTGGGGAAGTTGAAGTAGGAAGGACAGATCTTTGATGATGCCTGAACAAGGCCCTTCTATGAATATAGGAATATAGCAGGATGTCACTGGGAGTCATTTTGTTGCTGTACTTTTTTTTCTCTGAATAGTAGTATTTAATTTTACCCTGGGTTATATAGACTCAAGTTCTTGGCCACTGCTTTGATATGGGTGTGGGTTCCATTTCACAGAATGAATGGGTTTAAGCCAAATCAAATATTAGTTGGTGACTCTCACGAGCTTTGTGCCAATATTGCCCTATTGCCTAGCATACCTTGCAGCAGGATACCGCTGTCGGTGAAAGGTTTTGTGGTGGATTACATTGATTGGTTTCTGTATGTTGAGCCATCCCTATATATCTGAGATGAAGTCTACTTGACTACCATGGATGATCTTTTTGATGTGTTCTTTGATTTGGTTTGCAAGTATTTTATTGGAAATTTTTACATTTATGTTCATAAGGAAAATTGGTCTGTAATTCTGTTTCTTTGGTAAGTCTTTATGTAATTTGGGTATTGGAGTAGCTGTGGCCTTGTAAAACAAATTGGGCAATGTTACCTCTGTTTCTATTTTGTGGAATAATTTAAGGAATATTGGCATTGACACTTCTTTGAAAGTCTGGTAGACTTCTACACTAAAATCATCTATCTTTGAGCTTTCTTTGGATGGTAGACTTTTAATGACTGCTTCTAATCCACTAGGGGTTGTAGGTCTATTTAAATTCCTTCTCTGATCTTGGTTTAACTTTGGTAAGTGGTAAAAAATTATTCAGTTCTTTTAGACTTTCCAATTTGGTAGAGAACAGATTTTTAAAGTATATTCTTATGATTCTCTGAATTTCCTTGGTGTCTGTTGTTATGTCCCTCTTTTCATTTCCAATTTTGTTAATTTGAGTGTTTTTTCTCTTCCTTTTAGTTAATTTGGATAAGGTTTTGTCAATCTTATTAATTTTTCAAAAGAACCAACTTCTTGTTTCATTGATTCTTTTTATTGCCTTTGTTGTTGCTGCTGCTGTTGTTTTCTTAATTTCAGTCCTGAGTTTGATTATTTCTTGCCATCTAGTTGGATTGCTTTTTGGTGTTGTTATTAGAACTTTCAGATATGCTAATTCTATTATGAGATCTCTCCTATTTCTTTAATGTAGGTACTCAGTGCTATGAACTTGCCTCTTGGAACCATCTTCATTGTGTTCCATAAGTTTAGGTACGTTGTAGATTCAGCTTCTTTCAATTGTAGAAAGTCTTTAATTTCTTTCTTAATTTCTATCCTGGCCCACTTTTTAATTCAGTAGTGAGTTATTTTGTTTCCATGAGTTTGCAAGCTTTCTTTTGTTTCTGTTGTTGTTGATATCCAGCTTTTATTGGTGGTGGTCAGATAGGATATGAGGTGTTCTTTCAATTTTCTTTTATCTATTGAAATTTGCTTTGTGTTCTGGTATGTGGTTAGTTTTGAAGAAAGTTCCATGAGGTTCTGAGAAGGTAAATTCTTTTGTATTTGAGAAAATGTTTTGTAAATATTTGTTTACAAATGTTTATAATGTCAGTTAGCTTTGGTTTGAAGTTTGTTTACAGATATTAAAATGACTATGCCAGCATGTTTCTTATTTGCTTGAAATATCTTTTTACATCCTTTTCCAATGTCTATCATTGATATTAAGGTGTGTTTTCTGCATGCATCAGAAGAATGGGTCCTGCTTTTGCATTCATTCTGTTAGTCCTTTTATTGGAGGAATTGAGATTATTGATTTTGAGAGTTATTAATGAGAAATATTTGTTGATTCCTATTATTTTGCTACTGCTATGGTGGTGGTGGTACTGCTGCTGCTAGTGGTGGTGGTGGTGTTGTTTGTGTGTGTTTCTTGTCTTTTGATTTGTTGTTCTGGGATTATTTATTCCCAGTGATTTCTTAGGTGTGGTTAACCACACTTCTTTACATTGAAGTTTACCTTCTAGCTCTTTCTGTAGGGCTGGATTTACAGATAGATATTGCTTAAATTTGCTTTTCCCATGAAATATCTTATTTCCCCTCCTTACTGTGACTGAAAATTTTGCTGGGTGGAGAGTAGTCTGGGCTGGCATCTGTGCTGTTTTAAGAGTTTGTAGAATATCTGTCTACACCCTTCTAGCTTATAGAGTCTCCATTGAAAAGTCAGGTGTTATTTGGATAGTTTTGGCTTTATTTATTATTTGTTCTTTTCCCCTTGGAGCTTTTAATGTTATTTCTTTGTTTTTGTATGTTTAATGTTTTGATTATTATTTGTTAGGGAACTTTCTTTTCCAGTCATGTATATATATATATTTTTTGTTTTGTATCCTTTAGTTTTTTTCTATGAATGTGTCAAAATATTTTCACTGCCTTTGACCTAAATAATCTAGATTTCTTCTTCTTCTTCCTCTATTCCTATTATTCTTAGGTTCATTCTTTTCATAATGCCAGGATTTTTTTTTTAAGATTCAACATTTTCAAGACTGAGGTATTTGTATCTTGTATCTTGTATTCAATGTCTGAGGTTCTCTCTTCCATTTCTGTTCTGTTGGTAAAGCTTGCCTCTCAGGTTACTGTTTGAGTTCCTAAATTTTTGTTTTCCAGCTTTCTCTCACTTTGAGGCTCCTTATTGATTCTATTTGCACTTTCAGATCTTGAACTGTATAACCATTTTCTTCTGCTCTTTGTGTTTTCACAGATTTCTTTAAGGGATTTACTCATTCCCTCTTTAAGAAACCCCTCAGAGTCATCACCAGGTCCTCTCTGTATATATTATAGCTATATAATTATATATAGTTAGTGTTTTATCATGTCTCCTGACTGTGAGGATGAATGGATATCTGACTCTTTTGTCTGCTCTTTGGACTCTTTTCCTTCTGTTGTCCAACTTCAATATGAAAGTTTTTGCCTCATCTTCTTAGATTTTTATTTGTGACAATTGATTGTTATCTCTTAGAAACCTGTTCTTTTGTAATGAGGGACAGAAAGATAGTTAATTGGGAGGAACTGGGAGGAATGGAGGGAGAGGAAACTATAATCAGGATATATTGTATGAGAAAAGAATCTATTTTCAATTAAAAAAAGAATCCATAGCATATTCACTATGGATTACACCCTTCTAGCTTATAGAGTCTCCATTGAAAAGTCAGGTGTTATTTAAGGCTATTTAAGGTCTTTTTCTTGTGCTTCAGCTATGTTGCAATATTCAGGGCCTGCTGTGATAGGTTTGCTGGGCTCCTGTGGAGACATATTATCCTGTTACTGACTGTGTTTTTACGCTGGCATCTAGGCACCTGGGTTTGGGACGGTTGCACTCAGCACCATGCACACCAGAGCATCCTCAGCAGCTCAGAAACTTCTTTTATTCTCTGGGACTGACTTAGGTGCTGATATTGTTTGGGTCTAAAAAGCCAAAACAACCCAAGCAATCATGAGAATCCAGCAAAGCATGATCTTTATTTGAATTTGATAGCAAAAACTGACCAGTCAGGAGCTGATTGTGTCTTTGAACATTCGTCTCAGCAAGTATTTAAACAGATGACAAAATTTTATTATACTCAGGCCACTACTGATTGATCAGAGCAGCAGAATAGAACTGCAACCTTGAAGGGAAATTGCACATCATTTTCCAAGGATGAAACTACAAATTGAGGAAGAGCAAAGTAGAATGTAGCATTGTCTAATCGTATTTTGACACATGAGCTTTAAAAAAGGAAGTAAATGTTGATGACTGGTCCTTATCTGGGCCACCTGATTTCAGGGTCCTTAACTCACAGCTTCGATGGTCAGGCCTCCTCCTGAACTTCTGGCCCGGAACTCAGCATGATAAGGGAAGCAAGGAATGGACAAGTCATGACAGGCAATACATTTACAACTCCTGGACCTTAGTTTAGATAATCAGCAACTTTCCTTTTTATGTCTGTTCCTGGTTAACAGACAAACATGAAACATCTGAAGAAGCAGGATAAGAGGTGGGTTCCGGGGCCTGGGAGCAGGAACTCAGTTTTGATCCATTCAGCAAGGTGGAATTGTTCCTGAGATGGCTGGAGTGAGGCAACGGCCTCTTAACAGTATCTGGTCTTGTCTTTGATGGGCAGGTATTTTGGTCCTTGATTTTTGTTGTCTTCTCTGGTTCTCAGGAGAGCTGATAGGTATAGCTACTGGGTAGACTGTATTTCTGGGTACTGGGGGCTGACATTTAGGAGTGGGGATGGGGTAAGGTGGTGCTAGGGGGTTCACAGGAGGAAAGAAATCAGATTATTTCCCCAGGATCTGCTTAGTCCCCTGGGAATGGGGCCAGAGAATGAGAAGCGGATGGCCTGCTACAGACCTGGTGATGAGTCTGGGGACTGGACTTGGGGAATGGCAGGAGAGCTGCAGGTAGCAATAGCAGCACTCTAGCCCTGCTTCGCTGGGGAAGAGTGGCCTGAGATTCCTAAGGAAGGAATACCTGCCAGAGTTGGAAGGGATAGAGCAATGCAGAGAGAAGGGAAGATGTGTGTGGTCCTCTAGAGGTGGGGGAGGGGGCAAGGGAGGCTTCAGCAGGGAGCTGTGCATAAGCTCAGCTTTATGGGGTATGGTCTTGGAGGAGCTGGAGTGGTCAAGATCTACAGGTAGTGTCCCTGCCTCCCTGGCTGGAGTCAATGGTGCCTAACTTTAAGCCTACCTTCGCACTTGAGCAACTATTCACAAGAGACTTTACAATTGATTTATTTAAATTGAGATCAAAGTGAGATTCAGTTATTTCATTTGCTTGTAAAGCTTTTGAAATCTTTGCTTTTAGAATATACTTGACCTGTTGAAGAAACTGGGTTAGTGACTCTGCAAATGTTACAAATGCTGCATTTGTTTGTTTATTTGTTTGTTTTTTTTCTGACTTCTCTGCAAACCAAAATTTAGACCAAAATCTTGATTATACCCAACTTTAATGTTTATTAATAAGGAACATTTCATAAGCAGTGAGATTTATGTTTAGTGCAATACATCATGGGGCAGATGATGTCTGCTATCTCACTTCTGAGACTTTTTAAATTGGTAAGTGAGTTCAGATGAGGAAGCCTGATCCTTCCATTGTGAAGGCTCCCAGCACCCCTCCCCCCCATAGTTTCAGCATCTGCTGATATTCATTATCTCAACTGATGATTGCACTAACAGTTATAGTGTTGCTTATAATTGTATCCGTTCTTCTACATTTAGTAATAATCATTCTCTAAGGAAAAATATTCTTGTTGACTTTGGGATTTTTAAAAGTTTTTAATTGAAACTCTTTTTGGTCATACAAAATAGCCAAATAATTGCATATGCTTTATTTCTGTTCTCTCTGAAGTCGTAGGAGCCATGCCAAATGACAGACTAGTGCCAAAAATATTCCTGCAAGGAAGATTGCAGAACCTAAGAAACATATACTCCAAAGGGCCAAGGTTTCTTGGGAAGAGGACCAATTCCAAGTCTTTGTTTGAAAACAGGCAAGATGAGCCCAAGAAACCTCGTAGTGCCCGTAAGCAAAGAATTTCCCCAAACTAATAGGGCTATATCAAAAGGTTCCCCTCGGGCAAGTCTGAAGGGTGTTTAGCTAGTACAAGGAAAAGCAATTTGAGCACCAAAAATGAAGTGACTAGAATTGACTGGTTCGTTTAAAGTTAAAAGTCTATGAATCTTTAAGTGCTATAGACAACAATACTAACAACAACTGAAATAGGCAGACGACTGGAAATCCATCAGCCACAGCATCTGTAGCCCCGGGGTGAAAAGGGGTCTAAGCGGCTTACTACAAAAATCTATAATTGCAGGGAAAGTTATTATTTGAAAAGATCATCTGGCCATCGCGTGAAGAGCATGCTGTAGGAAATAAGTTGGGTGAGTGGCTCTGCAAGAGGAAACAAGTCTTGGACAGAGAAAAGAGCTAGCCTCTGACCTCCTTGGGTGCTTATCTCTGGTAGGGAAGACTGTTGCAATTAGACATCCTGGTTAGGCAGGATGTGCATGAAGGGGAAACAGATGATGGCACGGAAGAGTACAAGAAGAGCAACCCAGCGAAGAGGATGCCCACACTGGGCCTCAGACATTTCCAGGAGTCAGTGGTTGTCCTGCTCTAAGGCAACTCAAATACAGCTAGAACCTGAGGGACCCAAAAGCAGCTGTGGCCAGTCCCCTGAGACTCAGGACTAGGACAGGATTAAGCAGACGTGAGGAAGGGAACATTGAGTCTAGTAGGGAAGAGAGACAAGAAATGATGGACTGAAAGTTGACCAGTCTAGGCCCAAAGAGGAGAGAGCTCAAATGCCTTTTGAGTGATGTTCATTTAGTTATGTATGGGATGATTGCTTTTCCTAATTCCTGGGTGCTAGTTTAGGGAGATGAGAGCCATGAATTAAAAGCTAGGAAAAAGAGGCAAACATCAATGAATGAGAAACCACAGCTGCATTAGGTGGGTGGTTTATGGTGGGTTGTTGAGAGATACACACCATAGAGGAAGAAGTGCTGTCACACTAAGATGCTATCTTGTGCTATACTGAAGCTATAAGGGCTAGAGATGTCATGAACACTGGGAATTAATAAACATGTCAACACGTAAATAGGTAGGCAGAAGTGAGCAATGGAGAATCACCTTCACATACCCAATACTAGGAAGATGGCCTCAGAGTAGACTATCACACAACCCATGGGTTTTACAAATGCTGCGTTCCCTGTAAATTGACTAAATGAATTCTGTTAATGGGCATAGTACTACAAACGCTGCGGACTGTGGAGTATGCCTTTAAGCATAGATGTATAGAGAAAGCTACTACTCATGGTGGGGCTGAAGTGCGAAGACCTATGAGGAGGTGTCTGCAAATTCTTAAAATGACAGCATTCTTTCTATACCCCACTTGTGACAGTAAAATCAGTACAGCCTTCCTGGAAAACCATCTAATAGCATGTTTACAGGTCCTTAGCAGTGTCTACTTGGATTTGATGTAGTAACTGGATCTTTGAAAAAAACTATTAAATAGAAATGTTTTAAAATATATACAAATGTATATACAAAGTCTATCAGAGCATTAAATGATTTAGGGAGAAATTGAAAATAATAGAAATTTCTAAAAGTGAGGGAACGGTTATGCAGGGTGACACCCATCTACATGGTCTGTAGGAATTCATGTAGGAATTGAAGGGTCATAACATTTTCAGCACATGGTAAATATGTGTTACTTGTGATTAAGTTAGGAAGTAGGGACTAAAGTGTTTGTGTAGAAAAAAAAACACCTGAAGCAAGGAAGTACAGCAAATTCATTTGTAATCAGTCACTACACATCATTTACCAAAGTTTTGTGAGAGAACAATTTATATACACAATGAAATTTGGTGGCTTGGGAATAGAGCCTGATGGACTTTGACAGGAGTTTATAGTCATGTGACTATATCCCAAAGTAAGAGAGAAGCTGTTTCTTTCATCCTGCTTATACTCCCATCTTCCGGTTTCCTGATCCTGAAAACAAACAAACTGCCACCACCACCACCAACAAAAACCCACAGCCTGCTTTCTGTTGATCTGTAGTTTGGCCTTTTCTAACACTTCACGTAAACAGAACCTTACTGTCGGTAGGTAGCTTTTGTGCTAGCGTACCATTTTTAAGTGTTACCTGTGATACCAGGTGATCCAATAGCATGCCCCTTTGTTGCCAATGGCATTCCAGTATACAGACACAGAACAATTTGATTCTCCATTCACTGGTTACTGAACGTTTCATGTTTCTTACTGTCATGAATGAAACCGCACTCACCATTACGGTGCAGGTCTGTGCAGTGACACTTGTCCCTTCTCTCGGGTAAACGAGTAAACTGGAGTTCTTAGGGGCTGGAGAGATGGCTCGATGGTTAGAGTGCTTCCTGCTCTTGCAGAGGACTCTGCTTTAGTTTCCAGCACCCACATATTTAGTTCCTGGGAGTCCAACCCCTTCTTCTGGCCTCCCAGGGCCGCAGGAATATACACAGTACACATAGACAAATGTACAAGCAAAACACTTATATATAAAATAAAAATAATAAACACTCAAATATAAAAGAAAACAAAATGGAGTTACTGGGTTACCCACTAACTTTATAAGGCATCTCCAAGATCTATTTCACAGCAGACCTACCATTTTTAGTGTTTTTAGTGTTGCTAGACTTCTTCTCTGTCCTGACAGGTGACACTGTCACTGCTTTCCTATAACCATTGCAGTGGGTTCAGAGTGGTACCCAATGTGGACTGCATATATGCTTCCTTAGTGATCTGCATGCTAGGATCTTTCTATGTATTTATTTGCAATACACTTGTTATCTCTGATGACAAGTCTATTCAAACCCCTCCGTTCCCCCACTCATATTTGTAGGACTGTCTTTTTATTCATGAGAGATCCTGAACACACAAAACTATTCATTGGGTAAATATTTTCAAATATTTTCCCAATACATGATGTTTCTTTTCCCCTCTAGCCGTGTCATCTTAAGAGTAAAACAGATTTTGAGTTCACCTTGGCAAGTTGTTTTTCTTTTATAGTCTTCATTGTTTGCATTCCATTTCAGAAATCTTTGTCTAATGCCCAATTGCCAAGATTTCTGCTCTATCTTCTTCTAACATTTTCATTATTTTAGCTCTGAAATTTAAATCTATAATTCATTTAAAGTTTTTTTTTAATATGAAAAGTGAAGTAAGAGAGTTTTGGCTTGTGTTTGGATACTTTTAAATCATACATAGGAAATTCTCTTCTATTTCTGGACTTCTGAGGATTTTTTTTTTATCATGTGTAGGTATTGAATTGTCTCAATTTTTTATGCTTCAACTATTGAAACTACTTTATCTGGCTTTTCTTTTTTGTCAATTAACATGATAAATTATTTTGATTGAGTTTTGAGAGCTAAGGCAGCTTTACATGTTTGGGCTAAACTGTGTTTATCAATCTATATTTTTATATCTTGAGAATTTTGACTCACCAAGTGGTTCCTAAGGATGTATAAAAGCCATTGATAGTGTACTTTGCTTTCCACATTGTAGCCTTCTGCCTTGGGTCTAGGGTGATACTCACCTCTCCAAGTGCATTGGAAAACATTCCTTCTGGTCCGTTTTACAATGGCTTCTCTAGCCTTGACACCATTTCTCACTGAATTTTGGTGAAATTCAGCCGTGAAATTCTCAGTTGGAGTTTTGTTGCAGGGAGGATTTTAACTTTAAATGCAATTTCTTTCACAGATTAAAAAAAAAAAGCTATTCAATTCATCCTTTGGTTTTCAGGTGACAGGTAGTTTGCATTTTTCCAATTTCTTAATTTCTTTCCAGTTTTATCCAATCCATTGAATCTATAGGCTTAAAGCTACCTTGTCATTTGCTTCTTGTCCCTTTCGGGACTGCAGGAGCACTAATGGTGCCCCCTCCATTCTCATGGCCAACTCTGCTTGTTTTCCTTTGTTATTATCAGTTCAGCTACAGGCTTATCAGCTTTACTCTGCTCATGGTTTCAAAATTGATTTTGATACTTCCTACTTTATTGTTTTTGGTCTTTTTTTTTCTTTCCTTCAACTTTTGTTTATTTCTTTTGCATGATTTTAATCATAAAAAGTTAATAAATAAAACTGAATATGGCAACTGAGACATTGAGGGTGCCGCCACAGGGAATCTGGGCCTAAACAGGTAACTAGAGACTCCCTTGGTCTCTGAGGCCTACTACCAGGAACAGAACTGATAAGGTGCTATTTGTTTTCCTTTAGAAAAAAAAAAAGAAACTTCTCAGGGAAGAAGGGTTATTAGCTCAGAGGGTCAAAAGACCATATTACTTTCCCACATTAGTTTTTTTTTTTTTAAATATTTATTTATTTATTATTTGTAAGTACACTGTAGCTGTCTTCAGATGCACCAGAAGAGGGTGTCAGATCTCATTACGGGTGGTTGT
>NW_022196891.1:62111980-62151867 GCF_008632895.1 Mastomys coucha
GGGATTTGAACTCAGGACCTTCTGAAGAGCAGTTAGTGCTCTTAACCTCTGAGCCATCTCGCCAGCCCCCCACATTAGTTTTATATTTGAATATCCTCAGTATGACTCTTAAAATTGTATACTTTGCTTTTCTCAGCTAAAGGAAAAAAAAAAAAGGATGATAGAATAACCTCCATTGCTAACCTCTTGAGACTACCTTGATAAAAACTGTAAAGTGACCCCCCCAGGAAAACAGCTGTGAAGTGCAGTTGCCAGTGAGCTAAGTAGGAATTTGTCATGAATATCAGCATATTGTCGCTGAGAGACCCCTGTTTACTTAAACAGGATGGTGCTTCATGACTGCCATGGTGTTCTCCTCATCAAAGCAGAACATAAGGATGTCTGCTTGTGTACTGTCCTGGGCTACCAAAGTGGCCCTGTTCTCAGAGAGGTCACTGTTGCAGTGGGTCTGAGGTCATCATGGTATGAATGTGCAGTGATTCTTAGCCTTTGGAAATGTGGGCCTAGCTGTCGGCATCATTTTGGGAAATCCTGGGAGCTTTGGGAGGAAGGGCTTGTTGAAGACAGTGGGTGGTTGGGAGAGTAGGCACTAATGGTTTTAGGGTATTCACTGCTCCCCAGTTGCCCACTGATGTGTGCACAGTCTGTAACCACAAGCTCATGCCACCAAAGGTCCCAAGTGCTTTAAATGCAAGGTGGAAATAGAAACACAGGAGAATTCCAGAAGAGTCGTTGTCAGAGGTTTAGAGATAGGGAGAAAGAGAAGGTTGGATAGTGAGCCATCTAAGTCAATGGGGACCCCGAGAAAGGAAAAACCAACTACCCAAAAACCAGTTTCAATCACTTTTTCAAGTGACTTTGAAAGGCATGATGATTTCAATACACCACTACTGAATAAAGTTCTAATTGTCTTAAAAAGATAAAGAATTGTATGTGTATTTAAAGAACAGGAAGAAGAACAAAGATGACTTAAGTTCATGCTAAGACTGAATAATTGAGACTAAAAGAGAGAATAGGACTAAGTGGACCTGGAAAACAAATGACACTTAACTTGCTGAGTTGAGTTTGCAGAGAGAGAGGCTTCCACGTAGAGCTGTCCAGCATGGACCAAGACTCCAGCCCACTGCTGGAATTTAGGAGGGACTGTAACAGGGATGTCTATAGGCATCAAGGACAAGGGTCTGGAATTCCCTGTTTTAGTTGGTCCTACCTCAAATCTATTGATCTCTTAACACTTCTGTCATCGAAGAGACAAGCAATGAAAACTCTTGGGAAGCAGCCCCACGAACAAAAGTTTTACAATGGCTGCAGTGACAACTGATGCTCGTTAAATCCCTGTCTTTGAAAGAGGCATATTTGTTGAGTGTTTGTGCTAAGTTCTTGTATGCAGCCTCATGTCACAAAACTGGGAAACTAGAGATAACAAGGAGAGGAATCTCATAGGAGAATCACTGAAATGAAAAGACCCTCAGAATTGGACCAGGGACTGGGGCAATGACTTTGTGGATAAAACTCTAGCTGCTCAAGTGTGAGGGGTGGAGTTCAGATCCCCAGAGCCCACATGGAAGCCTGGAAGGTGTAGTGGCTGCCTGTGATGCCAGTGCTTGGGAAGCCAAGAAGGGAATCCCATGGTCACTGTCTAGCTAGCTTGTCTATCTAATAGGTGAGTTCTGGGTCCAAGTGAGAGACCACAGTAAGTAAAGTGGATAGTGGAGGATGAAGACACCTCACATTAACCTCTGGCCTCCACATGCTTGTGCACACATGTGCATGTGAACCCTCACACAGGTTATTTCCATATATAAGTAAACACACACAGAGACATATACAGATAGATAGATAGATAGATAGATAGATAGATAGATAGATAGAGAGAGAGAGAGAGAGAAAGAGAGAGAGATCTTCTTTTGTCTTCACAGACTTCATTTAAAGCCATGAAGACCTGTGGGGCCTTGCAGGCTCAGGTCTGGATGTGAGATCGCTTTGGCATTGCATTTATCAAGGACGATAGCTTAAGCACAGTTCAGATGCTGGCCCTGTGTCTTCTCCCCTGTGCCTCCTCCCACTGAGTAGGCATGAACAAACACAGGCTCCTTTTAGCACCTTAACTGCCAGAAACGTTCCTCATAGTCTAAAAAATGAGCAGCTCCCTCCAGAGAACACAAAAGGTCAGTCTACACAGCCTATTTTGAGCTATTTACAGGACTTAAGCTTCTTCCGTTTTCTAGATTAGCATTTCTCAGTCTTGATTTCAGCCTTGAAGGGGAAAAAAATCCCTATTTTGGGTAGGTTCTAAAGAAAATCTGCTCATCTATTTCTGAGTTGCTAGAGTGAAGAAAACCAAAGTTTTATGGTACTAGAAGAGTTTTAAGTTCTTTGATGCCTTGAACACACATGCAGTTAAAAACTCTCTTTTCCTGGAAGTCCTAATTCCACATGCTTATAGCCATGGGCAGAGCAGGGGATGTATTGTAGAAATTTTTAATCCTGACCCAGGGTTTCTACCCTACCTCGATCATTCAGTTCCCAGATAAAAGACACACAACTTTTATTATTTGCAATAAGCCTTAAACAGCACTAGAGCTGGGCAGCTATCTACCCTCTATGCTATTCGTATCTACGTTTCTATCAATAATCCCGAGTTATTACTATGTTTCATCCAGGCTGCTCTTAACTCCACTTGGCCAGCCCTCAGGGCCATGTTTTCATGACCCACACATCCCATGCCAGCTTCATGTTTGTCAGCACTATGCAGAGTGTGATCGTGCTTTTATTTTTAGTTTTTTTTTTTTATTGTCGTGTTACAAGTTATCACTGTGATCAAAATTCCCAGAAATTAATTGCACCTTCATGTGAACCTTCTGCAACACCAATTAACTGATTAGAACTTCAATGACTGTGCAGAGGTTAGAATGTTATAGATCCAGAGCCTAATTACTATTTACCTTAAACTATCATTAGCTCCCAAGATAGTCATTCTTTGCCTCCATCTGTGCTGGACCTAACATTCTTGATTGTATTAACTTAATGAAACTCTAGTTTCCAACAACCAGAAGTCTAAGAAAGTCATCAGACAGCACCTGAGGTCTATAGTGGGAGTTTATCTGCTTTACTTTAATCCACCTACTTAATGTTTCCATCAATATATTTAAAAGGTGCCTTGATTTGTGGCTTCCTTTGTTCTGTTACTAGAAAAACTCCATCAAGCTGTTGACATGTTGGAACACAGAATTAGGGGAAATGCAAATCTTTGCCCAGGACCATGGCCCTTCACAGTTTTCTCTAGAAGAATCAATCTATTGTCCTCTTTGAGGTGAGAATTATGTTTTCGTGTCAATACCAACTGAAACAAAATAAATTCACAACCTCAAAGTTTCACGAGTGAGGAACTTTGACACCACTTAGCTGGGTCATCTGCTCAAGCCATATGAGATCATGACCAAGCTATTGGCTGAGGCCTTAGGGATCCTCCGGGAGTCTCTTTTCTAAGTCATGCAGGAAGAACTTAGTTGTTGGTGCTCATGTGACTGTGGCTGTTTTCTTGTTAACTGGTCCTGGGACAGCCCTTCTGCACAGCAGAAGGTTCATGACATGGTCATCGGCTTTCTTGCTCCAACATAATTCATTACAGCTATAAAGTAACAACAAAAATAATTTTATGTTTTGGGGTAACCACAATGTGAAGAACTGTATTAAAGGTTCACAGCATTAGGAAGGTTGAGGACCTTTGGTTTAGGGTTATATGTGATCATGATGGCATCAGTCAGTTCATCTGCCATATAATGTAATATAACGAAGGAATCATGTGTCCTTTTGTTCCCAAGATTCCAGCACATCCAGGAAGAGCAAGGAGTAGGGTCACTGGGCATTATGCCATCTTAGAATCCGTCCTTCAATTAATCCTAAACAAACTTTCTTTAAATGAAGCAAGCAAAGTGACATTTGTCATTCTCTCCATCAAGGGAGTAGAGTCGGATTTAACTGGATAGTTGAGCAAGCCACACACTCATCTGGCTTTGGACTCTCCTATCCAACTTGCTATAGCTTGCACTTGACTTGTTCCCCAAAGGCATTAAAAGCTTAGCCACCCATGGTGCTATTAAGAGGTTAAAAAACAAAAGAGGTGAAAACTTGAAGAGGTGGGGTCTAGTGGGAGGGACCTAGGTCGGTGAGTGATGCCTTTGAAGAAGTGTTAACATCTTGTTCTCCTTTGCTTTTCTTCTTTTTACTTCCTGGCCACCAAGAAGTAAGCAGCTTTGCTCCATCACACTCTCCACACTGGGTGGTTGCAGCACCATCACAGGCTATAAAGCAGTGGGGCAAGTGATGATGGACAGAAGCTCATGAAACCGCAAACCCAAATAAATCTTCCTCTATTGAAATTTCCTCCTTTCCTTTTTCCCCTCCCTCCCTTTTCCCACCTCCCCTCTTTCTCTCTTTCCTTCCTTCCTTCCTTCTTTCTTTCTTTCTTTCTTTCTTTCTTTCTTTCTTTCTTTCTTTCTTTCTTTCTTTCTTTCTTTCTTTTTTCTTCCTTCCTTTCTTTCTTTCTTTCTTTCAATTTTTTACAATAAAGGGAAAGTCGACTAATATGAAAGCTAAGTAGAAGTCAAGTGTATGGGATGAGAGGAATAGGTGAGTCAGGTGAGTCATTGATTGAGTCACTCAACGAACATACATGTAGAACACAGAAAGTACACTCCTAGGAGAGAGGACAAAATATATGGCCCTATAACACTTTCTGTAGAGAATCAAGGTTGTGGCCCAACCATGGTGAAAATTGGGATATGTTTCTAGACAATAGCATTTTCTAATACCTGTATATATGTTAGTTATATACTTTTATGGAATAAAATTCTCCCTCTCCTCCTCTTCCTCTTTCTCCTCCTCCTCCTCTTTCTCCTTCTCCTCCTCCTTCTCTTTCTCCTTCTCCTTTTATTTCTCCTTCTCCTCCTTCTCCTCCTCCTCCTCCTCCTCCTCCTCCTCCTCCTCCTTCTTCTTCTTCTTCTAACTTTTCATTTGCTGAAGGTTTTCCTAATTACTCACCCAACTTGTCATAAGATACAGTTTAGAACCAGACTTGGAGAGTGGTCCTGGCTTCCTCTAGTGTACCTTTATGTCAATGTGCTGAAAAGTTCTTCTAGCTCTGGATGCCCCATCTCAGCTTACTTGGGCCACATGGCACATAAGTCCTTAGAGAATGTTGTAATCTCCCAGTGCCAACTTTCTGCACACTTCTTTATCTAGTGTGTGTCAGTGGTACCTCACTGAAGTCCCCATGTCCTGGGAACTGAATATCTTCCCAGCAGTGGCTTGATAAAATTGGCTTATTTTCTACTATCTCTACCCTTGCCTACCATCAAGTGATGTTTAAGATGCAGGATTTGAGACCTTGACTGTCTTTAAAAAACATTAAAATAGGGGCTAGAGATGTGGCTCAGCAATTACGACTGCCCTCTTCTCTTGCAGGGGACTGCAAAAGAAGTCACAATGTAGATCTTATAAGCAAAAGGATAGACATTTTCAACTTAATTAGGAAAGACATTTGTATGATATGGTTGCAAAAACCTTCAGAACAAGTTATTAGTAGAGAGAAAAATAAATAATACTTTGTAATATACTGTTATTATATTAATAACAGTGTAATAAACTGTTATTGTTATACTTTATTATTACTTATTACAACTAATTTCTAAATTTATTTTTATTACAAGCATATATGCATGAGAGATATTACCGAATCTTAACCGGTACAAAAGTACATAGGACTTGGCACCATCTGTGGTATCAGACATCTATTAGGAGTCTTAGAAAGTGTGCCCTGCAGACAAAGGTGAATAGTTCTGCTGCAGTGGCTTTATGCTCACTACTTTCTATTTTGATGAAGCCCAGTGGAGTGTCATATTTTTTTTGGTGAGATACAGGTAAAAGCTTGTCAGATAAAGTGTTTTGTTTCAGTTAAGCTCAATAATACTAGGTTTGAACATCTGTCACGCATTGGGTGTTACCAAGAATACAGAGACAAATTAACAATATAGCCCTGTATTCCAGTAAGTCACCAATAAATTCCAGGACCGCACCCAATACAGCGCCTGGAGTGAAGCCTTCTGCTCCCCCAGACTCCATTTCCCTTAAATTCTCCATTTATACCAGAGATGCTGTTTTTACTGCTTAGACTTTGGCTCACTATCTTATTAAAAAGACCTGAAAAGCATGCTAATCGGGAACGTTCCATTGATTGGAGTTCATGTCAAGTACTGGGGAGTTGATGTTAGCTCTTATTGTCATTTCTTCCGATCTTAACTTCCAAACTCATCATGTGATTGGCTCTCCTGACTGACCCAAGAGAAGCCGATAACCTTTTGGTGACAATTGAAATAAGGAAGGGTCCTTCTTACAGCAGAGCCTTGTCAATCTTTCTCTCTTGTTTTGTTCACCACAGGCTTAGCTCTTCCCCTAAGTCTGTACCGGAGCATCTCAGAACCTGGGCTCATAGCTCCCCTTCTTCCTGCCTCTCTATTTTAAATACAGTTTCATGAAAGAAACATGAGTGTTTGATTCAGCTAGCTTCAGTTTTTCCTAAGGCAACATTTCTCTGAGATACAACATCTCTTCCTATGCCATGTAACTACCCCAATTTTGGTGGAAATAAGCATACAGAGTATTAACTGAATTTTAAGGTTTGTTTTCCTTTATTTTCCTGATTAAAAAACTACCCATCTTAACATCTTCTTAACACAATGTGCTGATTTGAAATTCTAGGGACTTACCTTACTTCACCTCCTCACTGTGTATTAACCATCTCTGTCGGATTCTGAAGGATTTCCCCCAGGACTTTCCAACCACATTCAATGAATCTAGCCCAAATCATGTAATTTCTAAATACCAGACTCTGGGAGTGGGGGGAGATGAATTAGATGTTATCTCAAAGAGTCTGATGGCCAATGATACATGTTCCCCTTCATCTTAAAATAAACTTAGCATTTCTGAGCTCATCTTCCCATCCAAAGGCTCTTATATTTATGGAGTTGTATTGTTTACTTGAAAGGAATGGGCTGCTGCTAATATTTTTCCTTGTGAAATATGATTAGTTATAACCAACATCCATGCAGTATCTATCCTTATTAACATTTTGAAAATTAGTTTGCTTATTCTGTTTGCAATACATGGCCTAGCTATAAAAGGTTTTTGAGGCAAAAGAGCACTGAATGGGGCAGGTAGGTAGCTTCATGCTCTAGTTTGAAAGTCGATGCCTTAGCTCTCCAATGTTAACACATTGTTGTTGGCTGGAATTTAAAAGGGAGCTGAGGTCGTGTGTGCTCTGGCCTCTTGCATGGATTAAGGCTATTTTCTGAGGATGTAGTTATCTCAGGAGTAGGCTTCATATAAAAGGCAAATTCAGTTCTCTCTTGCTTGCTGATCTGTAATTTGCTGTACAGCCAGGCCGGCCTCACTTAGACTCATGTTTTCTCCTGCCTCTGCCTTCCAAGTGCTGGACCTACAAGCCTCTGCCATCATCCTCAGCTTGGCTTTTAAAAAATTCTTGAAAATAGATCATTGTTGTGACTTTTTTGGGAGGTAGGAGAGGGATGAAAATCAAATAACCTAACAGGACCATAATCTACTTTAGTATATGAAGACAAAGTGTCACTTGGTTTTAAAAGAGATGCTTTAGAATTGGATGCACAAAACTTACCATTAACTCAGCCCTAAATTTCAGTAGCCTAACATAATAAAAAAAGGTATTTTTCCTTTGTGCCCTGCTTCAGTACGAGGTGGCAGAGTAGTGATCTGGGAAGGATGAGATCTGAATGTATGAGGTAGATAGATGGCCCTCATTGCATGCATCCACAAATTCAAAGCCCTCAGAGCCCTCCAATAGGTCTTTTGACTCTACTATAAGACAAGGGAAGAGAGAAATTATGCACAGGATCGCTCTTGGAGGTTAGTTTGCCTCATATTGCATTCTCTAGGAGACAGTCATGTGGCTTACCTCTATGAGGAAAGTTATTTCGACTCTACCATGATGAATTGGAAATGAGTTTGGTGATCTCTGTTAGATTGTCTAGCTACAACAGAAATAGACAGAGGGAGAAATACATGGAGTATGGTAGCTTCATGGGAAAACATTACTAGGCATAGACTGAGAACATTGATGGAATTAAGTAGCCACAAAGAGGGGCCAGGTAAACTCAGAGGACACACTTCAGCACTCTTGCTTCAAAGGCAAGTCAAAACATGTAGGAATGGTCATACCTCATCATCTGCTTATCTGAAGCTAGAACTCTCTACTCAGTGTGCTTCCTGGCATTCACACAGTAGAATCACAGGGCCAGCATTCTTTGGAGAAAAGCCGACTTGGCCCTAGTTTAAGAGCAGAGTTAAAGATATCAACTTAATATTTTAAATGGAACCGATAAAATAAAACATGGAAGAACTTGGAGTTCTGAAGAACTGTTGAATGTTATCGAATGTCTAAGAGCACAGAGTCATATTTAATAAGAGAATGGCAGTGCCAAAGAGACCTGCCGGGAGGATAAAGCAGTCAGGCACAGTGGTTCACACAACTATAGTCCTAGTGCCTGGTAGGCTGAGGTGGGACAGTTGCCACAAATGTGAAGCTAACCTGGGCTCCATGGTGAATCCAGATATATCCCATATGGTTATACAGTGGGTCTCTTTCTTTCCCCCTTCCTACTTGGCCTCCCGTCTCTGTATGTGTGTGTCTGTCTTTCTCTTTGTCTCTATGTTTCTGTATCTATCTCTATTTCTCCCTCCCTCCCTCCCCTTTTATCCCTACCAAGACAACAAAAATGTACCCAGAGTTCATAGGGATTACTGGTTATGATAGTCTAGGTTTCTGTAGCATGGTTTTTACTGTCTGCTTTCTAGTTTTAAGGACACCCAATATCTGGACGAATACTAAAGAAGAAACAGGCCGCTCTGGGATCCCTTGCCTACTTGTGTTTACACATCTTTCAACATCACAGTTGCACTTGTACCTCCCAACTGCTTCTTCAAGAAGCAGCGCCTTCTTTGCATTCCCTGATCAATCCCCTCACTCCATTTCAATTTCTAGACAGAGCATACCATAGTGTTTAATATGTTGGATGAGTATATTAACTGTCTCTTTGTACAGCTATGGGCCAGAAAAGCTAAGTTTTCTTGTATTTTTTTTTTTTTTTTTTTTTTTTTTTTTTTTTTTTTTTTTTTTTTTTTTTTTTTTTTTTTTTTTTTTGCAGAAGGGAAACAAATCAATAGGCAATGAGTAATTTTTAATGTCTAATATGCACCAGATGTATATAATCACACTTATACAACTTTGCAAAAATACTATTAGAGCATTTACTTTTAAACTCTAAGGCACGAGTACCACAGAAGTTAAAGACTGTTTTTCAAGATGACTGAACTGGCCCAATGAAGATATGAATTTGGAATCTAGGGTTATTTATTCCCAGATCTCTGTTTTTCATAAAGTCCAATAATCATGAAAATAATTTTGGTTTATAAACTATTTTCTCTTATCTTTTGATTTCATAGTTTTCCTAGACAAATTCACATTTTATGGTGTAGTTCTTGGAGATCAGTGTTCTATGAGTGTGGTAGCTCAATTTTATCAATTAGGATGTTTTTTATATGTTAGTAAAAAAAAAGGCAAATGATATACACAGATAAACAGCTAGCAAACAAAACTGTCTGTGTCTTGCTTGAGAGGAAGCTGAGATGAGAGAGAACTTCTAAAGCTGGTTAGTTTAGTACCTCGATGAGATCAGCATGACTCCAATATCCATCCCCGTTTCTGCTCTCAACTACAGTAATTCCAGTTCATACAATGGCACCAGGTAGCATCCTCCTTGCACATGTCTTAAGCGGGTTACAATGTTCAGAGAGGCAGGAAATAAAACTGCTAGACTAGTATTTTGTTTTAAGAGTGAGAAAGCCTTCCCAGAGACTCAACAGATTGCCTTTGATATGTCCTTGTCAAAATGGTAACACATACACACACTTAAACTTCTCTGCTTTCCGAGGGGAGGGGAGTTACCATGCTTATTGCAAGCTACACAGCTTCAGATCTTTAGATGATCAGTATGTGAACAAAATGAAAATAGAGGATCAAGACAAAATATATTGCCTTATGGCAATATTTTGAAATAACAAAGATTCCAAATTAATTTATTATAAATCATATGGAGAAGTGTCAAATGGAGACTTGCTCTATTATTGTTTTGGGGATTTGTAGATTTCAACCTGTCAGAGTAATTTAGCTCAACACTTTGACTTCTATCTGCAGTGATTTTTCTAACTGCTGTGTTACCTCCACTGTAAAACACCCACATCCAAGGAAGGGGCCAGCTGCTTACACTCTGTGTCCTTTGGGGCATTTCTTTTTCTTACGAAGTTATTTCTTAGGTTAAATAAGTTGCTGTGACTATATAAGCAGATTGTCTACCCAGCCACAGATGTGCTGTGTAGAAAGGAAAATGGGTTTTAGAGTCAGGCAGACTAAGTAAGGTATTTCAGGCTTGCCAGTGATGAGTGTCCTGGTTGATTTTTGTCAGCTTGAGAGAAGAGAACCTCAACTGAGAAAATTCCTTCATAACATGCACCTGTAGGAAAACCCATGGAGCATTTTTTGACCAATGATGAACATGGCTGGGTCCTGGTTACTGAGGGTGATGCCAATCCTGAGAGGTGGTCCTTGATTGTGTAAGAAAGCAGGATGAGCAGGCCATGAAGAGCAAGACAGTAAGCAGCACCTCACATTGGCTTTTCATCAGTTCCTGACTCCAGGTTCCTACTTTGAGTTCCTGCACGGACTTCCCTGCTGCGGATGATAACTGCAAGCTGAAATAAACCTTGCCATCCCCAAGCTGCTTCTGGTCACAGTGTTTTACCGCAGCAGTAGAAACCCCAATGAAGATGGCTGGTCATAGGTTTGTGATTTAAATGCTAAATGTGACATTTATCAGCCGTATAAAGAAAGCATTTCATTCTTCCTTCTACCATCTCAAGCCTTAATTTCCTTGACTGTAAAGCGACTCCCTACAGTGGTATCCACTTAGTGAAATTGAGTCTATATGTGTGTATCTCACACACACACACACATACACACACATATAATATATTATATATATTATATGAATATATATATATATATATATATATAGTCTTAACATTTAATATTAAAAGTAATGTTGGCTCAAGTTTAATTCTCTGCAACTCAGTACAAGTGATAAAACCACTCTTCTAAAGTTTATTATAATGATTAAATGAGACCAAAATTACAATTACAGATCTCTCTCTCTCTCTCTCTCTCTCTCTCTCTCTCTCTTTCTCTCTCTCTGCCCCTGGCTTCACATGCCTAATACTTGCTACTATGTTTTGAATGTTTTGTTTTCATTGTAAATTCATGTTGAAGTAAACCCCGTAGAATATCACTGAGAAGTGTGGTTTCTGGAGGGAATTAAGTCTCTTTCTTATCAGACATGTGAGAAAGCCCTGTCCCCTCCAGAGGATGCAGCGACAGGCAGAATTTTGAAAGCAGAGTATAGCTCTCACAGGATTTCAATTCCACCTTGTGCTTGGGTTTAGTTGCCTTAGATTCTCCTCTACTTGTTCTTCCTGAAGCTCTCCTTGTAGACTCCATGTTTCTGTGTGGAGCTCTTGGAGCTTTACGATTGTGCATATTTCCCTGTTAATTAGACCACAATCTTTCTGTAATGCACAGTTCCTGGCCAAAAAATGGGTGCTCAACATATATTTATAACTGAATTAACTTTTCTTCCCTGCTTTCTGTACAACACAGGACAGGATAAGGGTGCAATATGTTTACCTATTGCTGTCTTCATCATTATATGAAAAAACATAATTGTTTGTGTAGATAGTGGGATAGAAAAGGAAGGGACTAAAAGTATTTGAGATATCTGTAATGCCTAATTTCTTCTTTAACCAGAGTATCAAATGTCTTCATCTTTTCTCCTATGTCATTCAGTCTGTCCTGCTTTACTTAATAATTGCTATGATAAACCCCATGATCAAATCAACTTGGGTAGAAGTTTATTTAGCTTACATGTCCTGAACACAGCCCATCACTGAGGGAAGTCAGGGCAGGAACTCAAGCTAGAGACAGAGGTTAACACCCCCTCCCCCCCCAAAAAAAACCCACAGAGGAAGATTGTTTACTAGCTCTCCCTAGATCGCTTAGTTTACTTTCAGACATACCCAGGACCCCCTGCCTGGGAATAGCTCTACCCATAGTGCGTTGGGCCTTCATCCATTGATCAAGAAAATGTTTCACAGACCTGCCCATAGTCCAATCTGATAGAGGCTACTTTCAACTGGGGCTCTTTTGTAGGCTTAACTTTTTAAAACCTATTTTATTAAGTGTTCTCAAACACTTTGACACCCATTCTAGTCTACCTTCCAAAGGTAGGGGAAAAAAGATGGTAAATAGGACAAAAGGATGTGAACCTGTTTAGAAGAAGTTCCTTAGGATGATTCTAATCTCTGTCAGGATACCAGCAGTCCAGTTTAGTAGTGTCAGGATACCACACATGAATCAGGAGCAGTGGCACCATCCAGCAGAAACAACCAGGCCTCTGCCAAATCTGCACGAGTCAGTGGGAGCAACCATGACCAGTGTGAACTCCAGGAGAAGTTCTCTTAAAGAAGTGAAGATCAGCAAAGATGAAGAGTTGATACAATGCTAGCTATGCAAGTGCTTCGTCATTGTCAATTGAATCCTGTTTATACTTTCTCCAAACATCATGTGTCCCCCCTACTGGTCTTGCCTCAGCAAGATACCTTGTAAATATACACCACATGACATCACCAGAAACTCCCATTTCAGTCTTTCTTCTCAGATTGTGTCAACTTGACAAAAAGTTAAAAAAAAGAAGAAAAAGAAAGAGAAAAGAAAAGAAAAGAAAAGAAAAAGAACCAGCACAGAGTTTTATCTACAAAGACCAGCCAAGCCAGTGAAAGGACTTCATGTCTTTTGGACTAGTTTCCTGTTCTTTGTTCTGGCTGGGGCCACATTTTCAATTCATCATATGTACTACAGGTAGAAGAATGGATAAGAGTTGGCTGTGTCCTTGAAAAGCTTACAGTCCAATGGGAGAGGAACACAGTGGCGAAGCCAGACCTCTGAGAGCTGCAGATATGCTCACGGTTTATATACTGAGCTTATTCAGGCAAGTTATCTTTTAAGTGATTAAAGTACAAGTTTGATAACTGTTACTCAAAGCATGCTTTTCCCAAATCATTTATTTCTTCCCTTCAAATGGTTGCCTGGATCTCCAATAAAATATGATCGGTGTCACATTGAGCCAAAACATCCATCCATTCAACCCAGTCCTCTCTCTCTAATGACCCTTTAAGGGAAAGCTTGGGACAGACCATAGTGATTTATAATTTCATGCCATAGATTTAAAGCTCAAAACTAAACAATTCTTATAACCACATGGATCTCTCAATACAGATTAATTTTTAATGTTTCTTGGTATTCTGTCACGGAACATTGAAATTGCACATGCAACGTTCTTAGGGTGAGGCTGTGCATTTGCTGTGTTCTTAGAGATGTTGACCAAGGTCCAGCCTACGTGGATTAGCAGCCCTAAGAAGCTGGTCCACACAATGGCTGTCTTTAGCTTTGTGCTACCCTTCTTTAAAAAATCTTTGCTACATCTGAACACTTAATAACCTTCAGACCCCACTTACACCTTGCTGGGAGAGGAGTGGGAGACTTTGACTGTTTTAATCTCTAAGAACCTGTCCAAATGAGCCATTTCTTTAAGGATGAAGTAAAACATTCTAGTGAGCTGATGTCTGCGTTGGCTTCAGCGGGGCTTGGCTGTTTGAACATACAGCCTTTCTTATGACAGTCTGGCAGTGCAACTCTTGGTCAGGAAGAGGAGATCATACCATACCAATGTTTTTATTTCTCAGTCTTCACCCCTACCTACCCTCCCTTTCTGACCTTTTCCTGAACTTTTCCTGAGACCAGAGTTTGATTGGGGCTTTGTTTTGTGCTTTGGGTAAGAGTTTTGGGTCAGCTAAGGTCAGTCTTCATTTTATCTAAAGCAGTTTGCCCTCCCTAGCTCTCAGTGGAAAAGCTTCAACAAAAATACATTTACACATAGGTCTTAGCTTTCATTGAGTTCTTTGTTTACAGAAGGGGCCAAGTTCTATCCCCAGAGGCACTTAATGTCTTAAGCAATGTTTTATTAATTTTTTTTTGAAAAAAACAACTTTTTAGTCCAAGTCCAGATTCTGACTCTAGAAGTTTATGGATGTCTGATGCTTCTTATAGTTTTCATCACAGAAGAAGCCTGCCATGTAGAAGCCATTGTAGAGGAGCTAAGAAGAAGGACAAGAACACCCAAGATCGGAAAGATTCAAAAGTCACTAATTCCCCAAATGAAGAGTACAAGGCGGCCCCACAAGGTACACTGCACAGGATTCCACAGAAATGGGAGTGAATGAGTGAGAGTTAGGGATGAGGAGAATTAATTTTGGGCTGAGAGTAAGCTTGGGATCATGATTTCAGGGAGCTTCAATCTGTCATGGTGGGGATAACATTAAGGGGAGAGAATTTTCATCTGCTATGTAGAACCCACCGCCCAGAGACCCACCTCCTCAGTCTAGACTCAGCTTCCAATTGTCGCTACTTTTTATATCTTTCCCCTCTTCCTTTAGGTTTATTTTGATGATATTCTCTTTTAGCTTGCTCTTTTTGAGAGCTTATTTATGCTGGCTCTTAGTATTTTTCATTGTGTACACTTCAAGGCAAATATTTATATTTAGCTGTAAGTGCTATTTTGGTTTTATCTCAATAGCTATCTTTTTATGCCTTTCTACTTTTTATTTATTTTTTAAAATTTATTTACTATTATACACAGTACACTGTAGCTGTCTTCAGACCTGCCAGAAGAGGGCGTCAGATCTTATTACAGGTGGTTGTGAGCCACCATGTGGTTGCTGGGATTTGAACTCAGGACCTTTGGAAGAACAGTCAGTACTCTTACTCGCTGAGCCATCTCTCCAGCCCTACTTATTTATTTTTAAGTATTGTATTTTTTGTTGCAATTACTTTTCTGAACTAGTGGTTGTTTGAGGGAGTACTGATAAATTCTTATACATCTGAGAAACTTCTAAAACCTATTTCTGCTATTATTTTCACCTAGATCCACTATGGTCTGACATATATACTTTGGAATACTACAATTTGGAATTTTCTTAGACATTGTTTATGAACCAATACAAAATGTAGTACATTTTGATTAGAATATATATGTATTAATAATATGTATACTAATATTGTAGAGTATGTCATATAGATCTAGATCTATATGGACATGTACAGTTGTCATTCCAGTATAGATATAGATATCTTTATGGACACATCTCTATGTCTACATGTCTGTATCTATGTCTTAAAGCTGCTTATCACATGTTTTAAATGCTTTGGGCATGAGCTCTACTTTACTCAAAATCATTCTCACCTAAGTGATTTTACTCAATCAGTATTTCAAGTCATACTATTTTTCATTCATTTACTTTCAGCCTTTTTTGGTTTTTATATTTAAGACATGCTTTCCATAAAGAACATAGTGTGTGCTTTATCTATCCAGTGTGATTCATTTTATTTTTAATTCATGTATTATTCTATGCACGTTTAGTGTAACCGGTACAATTTCTCATCTTAATACATGCAGTTTCTATTTTAAATGCTTATTGGATTATTTTTATTCTTCCTTGTTTTTCTGTTAATAAACACATTTATTATTTATAACTTTACTTCATTATTCGCCTTTAAATATTCTTTTGGTGGTTACCATAGAGACTTACAATGTGATCTTATAACTAAGAGAAATTTGGAGTGTTAGCAGCTCTTTGAAAACTTCAATGACCTTAGAATATGTTGTCATGACAGAACATGCAACCTTTCCTCTTTTCCTGCCTCTGATATCTTAACTACAGTTGTACTTTAAATTCTCCATGTTGTGATACATGCCTGTCTGATACATTTCCCTCCTTACCTCTACTATACCCTCGTTCTCATCCAGTTCTGACATACCTCTTCCTAAGTATCTTAACTCCAACTTGTCAAGGAAACTCCTCCGTAGCTATAGACTGGGCTGTGTCCATATTAGCTGCTGGACCACTGCTGTGTTGCACTGGCCTCTTTGGGTCCTCACCTCCTCACTGACCCCTCTAAATACTAAGACATCCAGAGGCTGAAACTGGAGACATTTATATTTTAATGTCTTCTTGCTGAATCCAATGCCTGATACTTTGTAAGCACATGCTTATGGGTAAGTTACACAACAAAGATAAACATGCCCTACTGAATAGCCTCCATGGTGTTTCCTGAGTTCCTCTGTGGATCAATCAGCCAAGTGTTGACTCTTAGGTCCTTTTAGTAATGAGGGGAGCACCTGTGTCACCTTCATTTTACAGATGAATATATTAAGGTTCAGAGATTTTATATTTCTCAAAATCAGAAAGCCAGAAAATGGCAAGGCAAAGTTACAGAGTCTAGGCTGACTCTGGAGCACAAAGGTTTACCACAAAGGCACAGACTAAGACTTCTTCACATCTGCATTGCCATTTTCTTCCCAATTTCCATCAATTACTATCTAGAGTCGAACACTGCTGATAATGTCATCCCCAGTAGAAGACTTTCTGGATGAGGGTCACCCACAGTAAATGCTTATAAACAATCTAGAAAGTAAGTGAAAATTAAATTATCATACATAAAATTATCTAGCAAACAAGTGTCTGAGTTATCAATATTCCTGAGGTAGGGTGAGATTGGAATGGGCTAGATAACATAACAATATGAAATTCAATTCTCTTCAAGATCTAGGTGTGAATTAGACTCTTGGAAACAGATCTGAGCTGTTTAAGGCTATTTGTATATATCGCTTTAAGTGAATTCTTCCTGCCTACTCATTGAACACAATCATGCATATTTTATAGTCATGAGAAAATGCCAGTGTGTTATGTATGGTGGCCTCCCTTTTCTAGAAAGATAATAAGGACCAAAGCATTATACCCAAGTTTACTGTGATCTGAGGGAGTTAAAGAATCTTCTAGAGTTGCAGAGATTAACTATGGAGCAGAGACTGAAGGAAGGGCAAGCCAGCCTAAATATAGCTATCTTCTGAGAGGCTCTGACAGTACCTGACTAATACAGATGTAGAGGCTCACAGCCATCCATTGAACTGAGTACAGGGTCCCCAGTGAAGGAGTTAGAGAAAGGACTAATGGAGCTGAGGGGTTTGCAGCCCCTTAGGACGAACAACAATATGAACTAACTAGTACCCTCAGAGCTCCCAGGGTCTCAACCACCAACCAAGGACTGCACATGGAGGGGTCTGATTGTTCTAGCAGCCTGTGTATAGTAGAGGATTGCAAATTTGATCATCAATAGGAGGAGAGGACCTCAGCCCTGTGAAGGTTCTGTGCCCTAGTGTAGGGGAATGCCAGGGCCAATAAGTGGGAGAGGGTGGGGTGGCAGGCATGGGGAGGGGGGAGGCAACAGGGGTTTGTTTTTGTTGTTTCTGTTTGTTTCTTTGTTTTTTTTTGGAGGGGAAACTGTGAAGGGGAAATTTACATGTAAATAAAGAAAATATCTAATAATAATAATAAAAAAGAATCTTCTAGAAGAGATTGACTTCTGAAGAGAGTGCCAAGTAACACCCAGAGGCTGCTGAACACCAGGGCACTGTTTCCTTCCTCTCAGAAGCCTCCTCCGTGCTGTGCCAAAACTCACATCATGGTAGAATTCAGACATGACATGCCTGATCCTGGGAAGCAGACACTGTTCTAGGGTAGCCTTTTGGACGCAGCTTCATCTTGCTTCATGTTTCTTGGCTCTACAGCCAGGAATATGAGGAGGAAGGTAGGAGGAGCTGTTGGATACCACACATTGTCTTCATAGTATATTACTTCAATGTCCAATTCTTTTCAGTTCATCAGCAGCCTGCCTGGAGTTTCACATTCCAGAGTAGTGACTGATGGGACAGGTGGGACTTGCTGCCTCTGGTAAGGAGAGAGGGTTTTATATACTATAGCTGCTATGCAAATTCGCTATGCAAATTTAAAACACCATTACATCATACATTACATATACTGTGATGGGAGGGGGTAAGCGTTGAGTTGCAAAGAAATCATGCATAGCTGCAGGAACAAAACCTAAGATGAAATCGGTCTTAAAAATTGGCTCTCTTAATTTAATGGGAGTTAAGAGAATTTAGAGACCTTGCCTTAACCTAGGGAAATAGGAATGAAAATAGGTTTAGGAGATTAAAGGGAATGCATTTGGGGATTTATTTAGTAGGAAGAATTAACTCGTGGTGTTACCTGCGTTTTGTAGAACAGAATGTATTTTCCAAAACACACTAATTCTGTCAGCTAATGTGATCCGCTGAGTACCCTGCTTGTACAAGTGAAGAAGAAGTTAGGTAGCGAAGCAGGGGTCCATTATCTATTACCTCTTGTCGAGGAAAGACAGTGGGGGCTAGAAGCTGAGGCCCACTCTCTGGTTCCAAATCCTATTAATGTTCTACCTGGAATATAGAGCTATTGTTGAAAGTCCTCAATGTATTTGGAATAGGATATGACTATTACATCATTTCTAGCACGCTGCCTAACTTTAGACCACAGCACTGGGAGCACAATGACATTTTCATGGGCTTGAGGGTTTTGTACTGGGCTTGGTAGTATTGTAGGGAAGCAGTCATACAAAACTATGTCTAGGGCAATAGTTTTTCAAGAAATTCCTAATAAAGATACAGCTAGTGCCCTGACCTGTACATTGACCACAGGACCCAATACATCCTGTCACCCAGCCTTCCTCTTCCCCTCCCTTGAGAGTAGAACAGATTTTGTCAACAAGTGTGGTTTGGGCACCACGTTGGGCACTGTGGGGAATAGAACAGAGATTTATTGCAAAGCTCTAGATCCCAGGAGCCTGAAATTGAGACTAATAAATGCACATGCAGGAAATCCATGGTGCCAGTTCTCTAGAAGGACTGTTTCCAAGAAAGAAAAGAAACTACAGCAAGCCGGGACCCTTACAGTGGGTGTCAGCGAGGAGCTAAGTAGACTGAAGAGGGCAGGCACATATCTCCAAGTGAAGAAACAACATTAGCCAAAGCTTGCCAGACACTGGAGACTGGAGCAAGAGGGTTTGATCTCTCTCTTGTTAAAAATATGTTCATATGTTCAGGTACATGTGTGTCGTCTGTCTATCTGACTGCACACATGCATGTGGAAGCTGGAGGACAACCTTCATAGTAGTTCCTCACTTGATTCTATTTTGTTTTATGAGGCAGTGACTCTCATTGGCCTTGAGCTCACCAAACAGGCCAGGTTGGCTTGTTGCCAAGTACCAACAGGGATCTGCCTGTCTCTGCCTCCCCCTAAGCACTGGAATTAGAAGCATGAGCCACCCTGTCAGGCTTCCCCCTCTTTCTTTCATGTGAGTTCTAGGGAAGGAAACTCAGGTAGTTATGTTTGCTAGACAAGCACATTACTACCATCCGGGCCCCTACACAATTATTTCACACAAAGGATACATTTAAAAACCAGGCAATTGAAAAGCAGGAGCAGCGGGAAGAGGCTTAACTTTGGTGATTGTATTGCAGATGCCACCCTTACTAGATATGCCTTTCTTGTTGACAAAGATGCTCTTGGAGAAGTGGACTGCCCATACTTAGTATATGTGATTCTGCGGGAAGAGAAAGTTGTGGATAGATAGAAGAGAAGGTTGCAGAGGCCGCAGGTTTCTATCAAACATGTTGCCCCATGGGAAAAAGCAGTCCCCAGACACGTGCTCTCCCTTGTGGATACGTGCTCTGCCTTGTCTTTGGAAGCTGATTTCTGACACTGACCTTCCTCTGGGATATTTCCCATTTTCTTTTCTCTTTCTAGCTCAGTACATACTTTTTCTTCTTATGGGATATCTGGTATTTTTAGCCCAAGCAGTTGCTGTGGCAACCACTAGAGCTGAACATTTTGTTTCCCAAGAACAAATGCTTGCTTAAATATAAAAGCAATTTTCTGTTGTTCAAAAGAACTGAAATTTCTAGCATGTAATTCAGCTCATATGAGTGAAATTGACATTTCACTTCTTGCCTGGACTCCCACCATGGCCATATTCTCTAAGGTTGGGGGAGATAGGATTAATCTTTACACCAGATATAGTGGTATTTTTCATAAAGAATAAGAAATGATTTTATTATGTTTACTTTGCTCCAATGTTTTGGAAGATATCAAGGAGTACTCCAGAGGACGGTGGGGGTTGCTCCTTCTTCCTCCTTCAGAAACCTTATCTGGCCCTTCAGTAAAGAGATGCCATCTCTCTTGTGCCCAGCCTACCTGCAGACGGTGCTAGTGCTGAATGACTTTCTGTTCAATATTTTGACCTTTCTCCACTTTCTAGAAATTTCCTTGACCGTGTCTGAGTATTCTTTTGATTTTTTTTTTTTTACCCCAAGAACACTGCATGCACACATTATAGACTGTAGACTGCAAACATCTCTCTATTTTGGTATCCAAGACTCTAGAGCTTATTCTAGCATCCAGGTTTTTTCCCAAGTACATTGAAGTGTAAGAACCGACCTCCCACACATTTAAATGAGAAATTTCTTAACACTGGCTTTGTGAACTTGGGTGAAAAAAAACACACAATGTTATTTTTGCTAATCTCAAATGAAGATTCATTATTATCCTTCTCTATAAATACAGATAACAAAACTCTGATGGTCACTTTGTCACCACTCTGAGCCTTATTGCATTACCATTGTAATCGCATTACCATTGTTAGTCAAAATTTTTATGCCTTCTTATCATTATGTTGAAGCTGTGGGAATCATCAGATATATAGTACAATACACACAGATAGACAGACACACATATCCACAGACACACACACAGAAACATACTTACAGACACACACAGAGATACACAGACACAGATATACAGAGACACACACACAGAAACATACTTACAGACATTTATACACAGAGACAAATAGATAATACACATACACACACATACACAGAGAAACATACTTAGACATACACAGACACAGACAGGCACATAGACACGTACATACACACACAACTCCTAAAAAGTTATTTTTATGTAGGAAATTATATTTGAACATAATTGTCTGCTATTATAATGTTGTATTTTATATATTTAATTTTTTTTGAGAAAAAGAGGTTTCCCAGACTATCAAAGGGGGTCCATGGCACACCAAACACTTCCTAAAGTCTCACATGTTTTCTCGTAATGGCATGTGGCCATTTCTGTATCATTGGCAAGCTCAGTCTTAAGAAATCAGTTCACTGAAGTTTGGATCATGTTCTTCTGTAGCATGACCTGGATTTTGTTATAAAAGATGCTGTGCTTTGAATGAGATCTCTCCCATAGGTCTTGTACATTTGCATATTTGGTCCCCAGTTGGTGACCCTTTTTGGGTAGATTTGGGAGGCATGGCCTTGCAAGTGGAGGTATGGTCACAGGGACTGGTTTTGAGAGCTTAAAGACCTGGCCATTCTGAGTTTTCTCCCCCGCCCCCGTCCCCCGCTTCCTCGTTGGTTTTTGAGATGTGACTCCTCATGTCTCAGCTTCCAGCTTTAATCACTATGCCTGCCTGCTACCACACTTCCTGGCTGTGCTGGTGAGGGATCCATCCCTGTGGAACCCTAAGCACTAAATGACAACACTTTCAATAAGCTACTTTACTCATGGTGTTTTATCTCAGCAATAGAAAACTAACTACTACACTACTACACGAAGCTTGCCTTCATTAGCTGGAAAATCAAGACTTTTTTTTCTGAAGAATCTGTTGGTTAAAAAAAAAAAAAAAAAATCCCGATAACCCCAGTCCTGCTCTACACTCTATGAATAGTCTTTGAAAGCCAAAAATGTCATTGACATCCAGAGAAAACCCAGAGGAAGAAATGGCATCAGGGTACTATCAAAACTCTGAGATCAAATGGGGGGTGGTATTTGAAGAAAGAAAAGACTTAATAGGGAAGTTACAATATAGGCTCAGAAAGAGGTGAGGGCAAGCTATCAGTGCTTGTCCAGAAATCAGGGCATTTAAAGAGCTGCAGGTTAGCATCACCGATCTCCTTGGCTGCCGCTGCAGCAGACGCCATGATTCACTGATGGACACCTGGAAGCCACTGACCAATGTCACACTACCCACCGACTAGGCCCACACAGTTAACACCACGGCCCATTCTGCTACAGGAGCCATAATTCTCTTTTGTTTCTCTCCTGCTTTTCCAGAGCCAGCCCTGGTTCTCATGGTTGGGGTCTAACTCTGAACCTTGCTGGTTGGGATTCTAAGAAATAAAGATTGCAGGGTTGCTGGCCTCAGGGAAACAGGTATAGTAAAGTGGTTGGTTGTTGTCCTAGTTAGGGTTCCCATTACTGTGAGAAAAAGACCAAGACCAAAAGCCAGTTCGGAGGAAAGTTTTTCTTTTTGTTTGTTTTGGTTTCGTTTTCATAAACTCGCACATCATACTTTATCACTGATAGAAATCAGGGCAGGAACTAAAGGCAGGGACCTGGCTGCAGTCAAAGAAGCAGAATCCATGGGTAAGTGCTTCCTAGCCTGCTTTCTTATATATCCCAGGACCAATTGCCCAGGGGTGGCAGTGCCCATAAGGAACTGGGTCCTCTCACCGAAATCATCAATCAATAAAATTCTCCACAAACTTGCTCATAGGTCAATATGGTGGTGGCAATTGATGTTCCCTCTCCTCAAATGTCATAAACTAACCAGGACAGGAATACAGATCAGAAGAGGAGCATTAAGCCAACATACAAGGCAAAATACAAGGGTGGTAAATAGATCTTTAAGGGGAAACTTGCAATTTGCTGAGAGGATATCTGAATACAAATAACCTTGGCTTGTATCTTTAGAAAATTCATCCATGTCTCCTCTGAAGTGTAACTTCTACACTCACACAGACTTAGGTTTTTAAATGGACTGTGGTCCAATTTAGATAGAGTATGGCCTCTTCAGTTCTGAATCTCACTAATTTCCAGCATGCGATTTCCTGGAATTCAGCCACTAGAAGTGAAGATTGAGTCTTTTCATCAGTGTTGATAAACGAGTGCATCCTTGGGAAGGAGAGCTTATTGAACAATGGACTGAGGCATTCTAGGAGATTTCACTTGAGCTTCACTGAGAGCGGGGCAATCTCCTCATCAACTGCGCACCGCCATGTGAGAGTGCTTTAGAGATAAGTCCTAATTAACATAGAGCATGAATGTGTGATGCCATCAACTATTCTGAAAAGTCTGTTCACCTTTTTCATATTCATCTTTATCATTTCCTCTGTTCATTCCATCTTCTCATCACCAAGTTCAAGTCAGGGAAAAACAGGCGGAGAATGCAAATGAGTCAGATATATCAAGAATGTCAAGGCAACTTGGAGTAGACAAGGGGTACTTTCCTCTTAACCCATAATAGCCTTCTGGGAATCACAGCACATGCCTCTGAAGAAGGTCATCTTTTCTCCCATAGCAAGGGTTACCAAGGAAGCTAGGAACACTGTTCACAAGGGTAAACTCAACATCTCAAGGGACCTGAGAGTACTGTGTGACCATTCATCAGCAGGAAGCATGAGAAAGGAATTTGTGAGTAGTGAGCATTGATTTGACAACTTATTAATTCCAAAGTGAAAGGATTCTGTCCAGTTGATGGAACTGGTCAACAAGAATTTTCCAGTAAGAAAGGAGTTTACTATGTAACTTCGGACTTTATAGAGGGCAAGCCTGGGTTTCCGCAGTACACCAGCAATTCTTTTCCTATTTTAAGAATGAGGAGACTTCCAGGTAGGGGTGGGACAAGGTCAGGTGCCCAGGCTTCCTGGCACTTTAGTGTGCTGAGAAGAGATAAGACAGCGGAAAATAGTCCAGTGCAAAAGAGACTTGGAAGCTCTCTGTCTACTTTTAACCCCAAGAGAAAAATCTATCAAAATCAGTATTTTTAAAGCAACTATTGATCACTTATATGTAAAGATCAATGCTAGAGCTGTTGGGAATTCAAAGATGAAAAATATATGGTTTTTTGAACTAAAAAATGTATAAAGTGATCAGAATGAATAACATCTAAATAACTTTGATGTAACTGTAATGATTGCTAAAACATGGTCACAGACCATATCTCATGAGAGAAGAATTTTTCTTCATCTATGGAGTGGAGAAGCTATCGTACAAGATCTGAACTTGGGATAGAGCTTGGTTGGCAGAGCACTTGTTGGCGATATACAAAGCCTTGGTTTAAATTCTCAACATTCTTTAATAAAACCTGGGGTAGCAAGTCACACAGTGATCCTGGGACTTGGCAGGTAGAGGTGGGAGGATCAGAAGTTCAAGGTCATCTTTTCATCTATGTGGTGAGTTTGAGGCTAGCCTGAGCTACACGAGACTGTGTAAACAGTTTTTTGTTTGTTTGTTTGTTTTTGGAAATCATGATCGTAGTAATTATACTGGTTAGTTTTTTCTTGTCAAGTAAACAATACTAAACACAACTACAGTCTACTTGCAACAGGGAACTGTGGCTGAGAAACTGACCAGGTCAGACTGTCTTATGGTCAATGTCTGTAAGAGGCTGCATGGATTGATTGATGTAGGAGGGCCCAGTCCATTGTGGATGGCACCATCCTTAGGCAGGTAGGCCTGGGTTGTATTAGAAAGCTAATTTAGAATGAGTCCGTGAGAACCAGGGAGTAGTGTTATCCTCGTGTTTCTGTTTCCTTTCCTGCCCATAGTTCAGTGCTGAACTATGACGTGGATGTGTAAGCTGAAATAAATCCTTTCCTCCTCTAAGCTGTTTTTGGTTATGGCATTTATCACAGCAACAGAAATCCATCTAGAGCAATGATAGTTGAGTGACTTGAAAGACCTAGAAGGAAGTGGAGGACCTGAGCAAGTGAGGGGGGGCACTGGGGAAGGAAGAGGAACAATCCTCCACTCAGAAGTCAAACTTGAATGGGGGCTGGACCTTGGAGCTGGAAGGACATCATTTGAGCAAGGGCAAATGGCGGTGAGCCCAATGCCAGTAAATGTAATCCCTGTGCATACCAATGAGGTATCTTTAATCAGAATCAAAAAGCTAGGTGTTGATCAGGTGACAGAAATGTGACCAGACACCCATAGGCATGTAGTCTGGCTTGTCTTCTTGAAGCCGTCAGATGCCATTAGCCAGTTCATTGCTTGCAATGATTTTGTAGAGATCTATCATGGATAGTGGGAACTGACTGTGGCCTTTTGTTTTTGTTTTTTGTTTTTTGTTTTTTGTTTTTTGTTTTTTGTTTTTTTGTCCCTGGGTTAGGCAAAATGTATACTCAATGTCAGGTGTTGTGGTAGAGGTGAGCAATAGAGTGATGAAAGCAAGACACAGTCAATGCTTTCAAGACTACAGGCCCGGGGAAGTTCAGAAACCCATTATCTCCTCACAGAAGTGTTGCCTGAGAAGAAAGGAAATTATGGCATGTTGGGGGAGGATGTAACAGAAGAAATAATCTACAGAGAGGTATGATTATTCTCCCATGTACAGGGGACAGAAAGGCACAGAATGACAAAGTAATTTGTCCCAGATTCCCTCCTCCTACTGGGTACAACTGCTTCTGGGGGTGGAAAAATGTTAGGAGGTTGGAAGGCAGGAGCGATGAGTAATGTCAATATAAAAGGAATCTTGATTTTATTGAGATTCATTTAAATATCGTGGTAGAGAAACATAGAGTGTCAGCAGCCCCTGGCAGTAGAGACAGACGACAAGCCTGCCTTCCATCAGAGGCAGCAGCAGAGATGTATGAGTACATTTTCTAAATACACCATTATTTGCAGGTTTTCAATAAATCTGCACAGAAACCAAGAGAACACTATGCAAATTCATCTTAGTCTCTAAAATCAGGAATTCCATAGAGAAAGCTGTTCCTTTTTCATCTATTCTTCAGCTCGGCTGTGTTTTCCCCGGGACCCTAGTTTCCACAACTGTCTAATTTTATGATGAGGTTTAGTGTTGATGGTTTTTAGTTAGTGAGAGTAAGAGATGACATGGGAGAAAGGCAGGCCACAGATAGTTTCCTCTCTTCACTCTTGAGTTCTACAGATTCACTTTCTTCTCAATAATAATGGCTAACAAGTCCTCGGGGATGTTGGCTCCATGTGCACTAGGAATGAGATAATCTATTGAGAACACACATTTTCCTTACTCATGTAAGACCAACAACACCCCCTTTGGCTGTATGGAAGTGGTATTTCCCACAGCCAAAGTAGAAAGGACAAGCCAAGAGAAGGATCAAGAGTTCTTCTGGGATGGGGAGAGGAGAGGGGCATTTGTTGGGTAGAGACCTTAATGGACAGCCTAACAGAGCAGCCCTGTTTCCACACCAAGAAGGGCCACTTGAGCTCAGGTCCTTGAACCAGGTACGGATTCTCATCACCTCTCTTCTGGTGGCACATTGCCCAACTGGTTTTTGTGCTCTGGAAAGCCTCTCTGTTTCCGCTGGGCTCCTTCAGAATGAGCTATTGTGTGTATGTGATGCTGGTCTTCCTCCATGCACTTTTTCACAGTACAGCGGTGCCTGAAGTGGATGGAAATGCATAGCAAGGGCTTTTCTGACAGGAAACAGACTCTTGAGAAAGAAAATGATTTGTTCGGGGCTCTCCATCCAATGCGTAACATGGTTGTGACTTAAAGTAACATTAAAAGGTAATATAAAAGATAGAAACAACAGAAAAAAAAAACCTTTTTTTCTGAAGCACTGATATTCCCATATACTGAAAAAATTGATCGCTTTCCCCTTAACTCATAATTTAAAACTTGCTTAGTATCTGAAAAATCAAAAACAGCTAATTAAATTCAAAGGAAAAAAACCAATAAAAATAAATGTTGGAATTCAACGATAGGATTGAACCATTTGATTAAAAAAACCACCAACTTCCATTGTTCTAAGTCAATATTGTTTCTAACAGTAACTAAATCATATCCTTATACATACAGGCAAGTGTAGTTCTTACTCATCATCAAAGAAGCTTCCTTTTTGCAACAGATATACTGTTACAGAGATCCGAAGCTGGTCGAAATTCAGAGAATAAATGACCACTGGGTGTCCGGCCATGGCTGTTACATCTGCAATCCCAATCTCTACTCCTTAGGTTCAGAGAAAAGCATGGGAGAAGAGGAAGAAAGACTACAAGCAAAGGACTGGGATCCCTGCTGCTAGACAGTGTCTCTAGGCATAATGGGAAAGCTGTACCCATGAAATCCTAAGAGTGTGGTTGGCTGAGCAAGACTCACATAAGGCAACAATAGTTGATGTGCCAATATGGGCTAAGGATGTTTCACAAGGCCCTAAGCTAGGCTGAAAACCTATAGGCAATAAATAGTACTGGAGAAGGAGAGTTAGCTTTCTTTAGGGGTGGGCTCCATGATTTCTTATCTAGTCCCAGGAGGTGAGCCTTAAACACACATACACACAGGAACACTAAACTTTCTTGGCAGTCTATATATGCACACACACACACACACACACACACACACACTCAATAATAATTGAGAAGAGGTCATGAATTTGAGAGGTAGTTGCTGGTACATGAGAGAAGCTGGAGGGTTAGGGGAGGAAATGATATAAATAAATAAATCCAGGAGACCTGGATGGAAAAAAAAAGTCAACCACAGAATCTCACTTTTCAAAATCAATGAAGGAATGTCTGTGTAATTTCAACATCTTCTACTCTTCAGGTATAGGATTCATTTTGTCCATTTAAACCAAGTCCATTAAGAAATTAGCACAGAGACATTGGCAGATCCATATTTATTGCTTCTATATTATTCATGTATTCAGGAAAAGGAAGCTTAGAGGTCCATCAATAGATGATAGATAATGAAAATATGGTACATATCACAATGGAGTTTTATTCAGCTGTAAGGAACAAATGAAGTTATGAAATTTGCAAAAAAAAAAAAAATATGGATGGATCTGGAAAGTATAATACCAAGTGAAGTGATCCAGACTTGAAAAGACAAAATCCACGTTTTCCTTCATATGTGTTCAAATGAACAGATGAAAAAGAGTGAGAATCAAGATTGGGTAGTACAGGCAAAAGGAGCTGATAACAATTTGGAAAACAGGAAGCACAGAAAAAGGTAAAAATAAACTCAGGTGTATTAGTAATTATAATAAATATATGATGGGCTGAAATTCTATTAAAGGAAATAATAGAAGTAAGGCAAAGGACTCCATTATTTGTATACCTACAAGGAATAGGAAATTTCAAGCAAAAGGTATTTTAAAACCATGAATTAGAAAAAAGAAAGCCAATACTACAGTATTCATTTCTGGTACTTCTAGATCTTTAAGGTAAAACTATTAATAGTTACAAAGGGACCAAGTTTATGATTATAAGAACAGTTCTTTAGGAACCTACATAATCACACATGACAAAGGCAGACTGAAAACTGGGAAATTCCTAGGGGCAGATAATCCACCCTCTTTCATAAATTGACAGATAAAGCAGAATTATACTGATAAAAATGTAGATGGTTGGGGCTGAAAAGATGGCTCAACAGTTAGGAGCACTGCTCTTCCGAAAGTCCTTAGTTCAATTCCCAGCAACCACATGGTGGATTATGACCATCTGTAATGGAATCCAATGCCCTCTTCTGGTGTGTCTGAAGACAGCGACAGTGTATTTGTGCATATAATAAATAAATATATCTTTTTAAAAATTAAAAAAAGAGAGAGAAAGAGATGTAGATGGTTATCTAGGTATGGTGGTGGATGGCTGTAGTACCAGATGCGCTAAGGCTGAGAAGGACTGAAAGTTCTGGTCTCATTACAGAACTAGTTTGAGGCAATTTTTGAAAACTTAGTGACACCTCTGGTGGCTAATCTGTCAACTTACCTGGATCTGGAGTCAACTAAAAGGCAAGCAAATGGACACACTCGTGAGAGAGTTTTCTTGACCAGAGAATCTCATCCTATTTCTGAGCAGCGACTTCCTCTGGCAGCTTAAGTGAAAGGAAGAGGAAGATGGGGAAGAAAAAGCTTGGCAGGTTTGCATTTGCCTCTTTTCCTTTCCTCTCGCTGGCAAGTTCATCTACTCGGTTGCTTCCAACAGCAACAATTGTTTCACTGATAGCAGAGTCTGGCTTCTTGAAACTTTCAACATGGACCAAAGACCGTTGACTAGACTCTAGGGGTCTTCTAGACTTCAAGAACCAGGTGGGGATTGTTGAGGAACTAGCCATAGGAACTGAGAAACGTATGGGGTCTTGTTCTCTTTGAGTCGACCTTTGTTTAACTTCAAATACTATATCATGTAAGCCAATCTAATAACTCCTCTTTTCAATATAAATTCATTCTGGGCCTCTGGATAACCTCGATGAATATTGACTATATCTCAAAATGAAAGGCAAAAAGATCTGTGGGTGTTTATCAGTTCAATTCTTAGCACCGTGAGGGTTTAATGGTAGTATTATTAAGCTTGATTGCAGAGACATATTTGAAAGTGCTCTACTCGTTAAATAGAGAATTTAGCAGTCTTATTCTTAATCTTGTACCTTTTCAAAGGAAGGAAGCAAAGGAGATGCTCCCTAATTAACTTTTAGAGCTATCCTGAAATCAACAGAAAATGAGGCATACACAATACAAGAATGAATAGCTGTGGTATATACATGCAAGTTGAGATTTCACAAAATATAAATGAACTGAAGCTGGCCAGTTATTAACTTCAAATACATTATGATCATGGAGGAACTTTTCCAGAAATATTAACATTAGGAAATCTGTAAAGTAAGTACATCAACAGATTCAAAGAGAAAAAAAAATCATGTAAGCCAGTCAATAGAGACCATGGGGATATTTTCCAAACATTCAACACTATGGTTTAAAAGGACAATTCAGAGACCAGACAAGAAAGAGACAAGGCCTTTACTTTCTAAAGAGCTGAGCAAATATCTTGAGTAAATACCACATTCACAACCTGAGAGCCTTTCTAAAATTAGGGATGCCCTCTGCAGCTTCCCTCCATCACTGTGCTGGAGGTCTTAGACAATATGGAGAAGCAGGAAAAGGAACCAGGATGTACAAAGATCAAACATGGAGAAATGCTATTTTCTATCTATAGACAAGCTATTCAAATGAATTTTTTGAGAAATTCTGGAGATTATAGCAGCAACAGTATCAAAGAATCTTTCTGCACATGAGGAAAAGCAAACAACTTTGGGTCTTAGGTTGCATTGAGTCATACTGTAATGGCCGTTATAAACTCCCAACTCCATCCCATTCCTTTATCAGACTTGGGCTTAGTTAGGGACTGTATAAAGACTGTCATTTTTCTGTGATTAACTCTCTCAATTATCAGAAGTCTCACATTGACTACTGGGCTGTATAATGTCTTCCTGGAGTACTGCCTGCCTCTTTCTGGACATTCAGATTTGTATGATTGTAGCAGAGACTCTTAGAAATATTTCTGAGGCAGTATCAAGTCTATAGCTGGATGTCATGCCAACCTATACACATGGTTGACATTAAAGGACTATATTATTTCATAAAAATAAATCTGACCAACATTAATGGCATGCTGAATATTTTTATGTTCTCTTTCATTGACCAGAGATAGCAGCATTTACACTTACAAAATAATTTTGTAAAAGAGTATGGAACTTAAGGTTGGAAACAACATTGAATGCTCAGAGCTTATTGATCTGTTACGGCAGCTGGCAAGTTAGAGATGTTGAGGGAAGTGCAGCCCCAGTTGCTGTAGGGACCCCAGAATTGATCCCAGGTCATGCAGAGAAGCTGAGGCCTGACATTATGAGAGACCAGGAGTGGCCATTAGTGAAGTGCAGCTGTAGTTTCAGTAGTGACTCTCATTAGTGAAGGTGCAGTTGTAGTTTCAGTAGAGACTCCATGACATTGGAGATGACAGGTTTCTACAACATCTACCAAGAACATAGGCAGCTGTGAAATAGAGCCAGATTGAACTCACCTGACAGACTGCATATAGGGATAATCTCTGTGCGCTGTGTAGGAGCATCACTTGTCAATAAAGAGAGGAACAGTCTATAGCAGGGCAGGAGGGACTTCCTGGGAAAGAAAGAACTCCAGGAAACAGGCACAGGAGGATTCACCATCCAGATGTGGAGGGGGAAGTTGGATGTATGACACTGGGGAAAGGTAACTAGCTATGTGGCAGACATAGAATAGTATAAATGAGTCAACTGAGTTATAAGCTAGTTGGGGGAACAAGCCTAGCTTAAGGAGTATGCATTAATTCATAAATAGATAAGCCTGTCTCATTATTTGGAAGCTGAGGCCAATATAGAAAGACCAAACTTTTACAACTGTGTGTGCTATGATTGACAGAGCTGGAGATGAGGAGATATGCAAGTCCTTTGGAGACCAGAAAATTGTGAGTGAGTCTTAGATGTTATCCATTGAGCTATATTGCTGGATTTTGGTTTTGCTTAAATGTGACCGGTTGTGGGATCTTTTTGTTTATTTGTTTTGTTCTGTTTTTTTTTTCATTTTTTGTTTGTTTCTTTTTATTTTTGTTTTGTTTTTGTTTTTGTTTTTGTTTTTGTTGTTGTTGTTGTTGTTCTCTGGTTCTTCCTTATTTCAGTAAAAAGGTATTCAATTTGTTTTTGATTTTACAGGAGCCCACAATTAAGAGACTTCAGATATTTTGAAAAGAATTGAACTTTTAAACCATTTGAATTCTTAAAGGCCGGGGACTTTTAAGGTTGTATTTTATATTATGATATTAATGTTATGGGGAAAAACAAGAAAGGGAAGGGTACGACTTAAAACAATGTGGTTTTGTGCTAAGTTGAGAAGGGGTGGGTTTATGGTGGCGTTTCTTGGTTGTCAACTTGATGTACTTACCTAGGAGGAAGAAACTTCAACTGAGAAATTGTTTCCATCATGTTGGCCTATGGACATGACTTGATGGAGGAGGGCCCTGACCATTGTGGATAGCACCATCCTTGGGTAAGTGGTTCTGGGTTCTATAAGGAAGCAATCCAACAATTAGCAATCCTTGTGGTCTCTATTTCAGTTCCTGCTCCTATGTCTCCAACTTGAGTTACTGCCTTGGCATCTCTTAATGGTAGACTGATTGAGAGGGATAAGCCAAATAGCTCCTCTTCTCTCCACTCTCCAAGTTTCTTTAAGTCAGAATGTCTCAGCTCAGCCACGGTTAAACAAACAATGATAATACACTCTACAAAAAAAATTCAAATACGTCATTAGTTGCTCTGAACATGCCCAAGTTTGAAATATGATGTTCTTCCAATGTCATAAGGAAAGAAATGACTTTCAGAAGAGTTAAGTGACTGTTCAAAGTCACATAGCTCGTTTAGCGGCAAGCCAGTAGTCAGTCACTCTTTCAGGCATGTAGTGGAAGTCAGTGACTGATTCAGGAGTGGCAGTAAATAGGATACTGAAGCCATCTGCCCCAGGTAAAAGCTTTTCTGGGACTCTAACTACAGAAATGATTTTGAAGGTCATTCTAACCATTCAAAGTTCTCCGGAGATTTCACCTTCTCAAAGGACTCTGATGGAGTCTTTTACGTCTCACCATCATCTTCAAGTTTGGATTCTGACACTTTTTATATTCATCAAATGTAATGAATAACTATCTAATAACATGAACTGTTAGAGGAATAATATTAACAATAAAAACATCTTTGAAAATGTAGGTGCTGCCTAAAAGTAAGCATGGCCTTGTTATATTTCATATCAACAACAGTATAGTAAACAGTAGCTTAAGGCCTCAGTTGCAGTGGACCCTTGACATCTGTCCATGGGTCTCCTGGGTAAATCCTAAAGGAGTGCCTGGCATTGAATGCATTTATTTTCCTAACTAGAGAAGCTACTAACACATATAACTCTAAAGATCAATATATCGGTCTCTCCACTCCACCTCCAGTATTGATAGCTTATCAGCTCCGGAGGTTTTCATGAAATAATTTATACATGCCCAGACCACACTTTATGATCACCCAGAGCTTTATACTTTATGGAACACTGTCTACTTTGAGCTTACTAAGAGTCCTCGCAAAATGCTGATCACAGCCTCATTCTATAGTAGTCAGGTAAATTATGGAGTCAAGTCTTGGTCTTACAAGAATCAGTTTAATGAAAAAGATAAAAATTATACATGTACAGGAGCTCGTGAGTACTCATACACACACAGGCACACACACACACACACACACACACACACACTTCTGTCTATGATAGAAAAAAGCAGCTAGTGTATATTTTATATGAGAGAGTATCAGAAGACACATTGAATGTTATTAAACCGAGAGAAGCACTGCATACTCAAAGGCAGACCATCTGAAGGGACTTCAACCTGTATCCTTTGGTTCCAAGTTCAAGTATTTTCTCTCACCCTTTGCTGTATGTTTTATGGTTTGCCCATTCAAAGCAGGCATGGATTGTGTAATGTTTAACTATAGTCCAATGACTTTCCCCTGCTCCAAAGGCATTTAGTAGGGGTGAGAGAGACACGTGATTGCCTGAATAGCTCTAAAGTTCATGGCACCTCCAGCTCCTGTAACAATAATCTTACGTTCTCAGGATAAACAGCTACAAAGGGAAAGATAGCTTTCCCCACACGTCTGGAAGATCCTAGCTTTTCTGAGCCCCACTGTGGTAAAGTCACCAATATTGCCTGATTCTCATCCTAGGCCTGTTCTTCAATTATCTATCAACACTGTCTCACAATGATACTAATCAGGCTACAAAGGATTCTGGTCTGAGCATGTTACAAAGATGTTGTATTGTTCCAAGTGGCTCAATGTAGGTAAATATTAGTCCATTTAGGCCCAGAGTTTACAAAACCTGTGGTCCCCTAACTCATAAAGATGATCTCTAACTCATAACTGAAGTATTTATTCCACTGCCCAACAGTGGAGACAGCCTGACTGTCAGTGGAGGTTTAGAAACCGGCTGTTCCATTCACTGCGGTGTAACACTGATTCGACTCACCTGCTCCCTGATTGATTGGCTGGCTGCTGGCGACTGGCTGTTTGGGTTGGGATGAAGCAGTGACCATTTTGTTTTTGTAAGCCCAAACCAAACAATGCATGGCACCTCTGCATGAGGTGTTTGCCCCTGTTGATTCCACGTCTTCTCAACCCAGTAGAGGGAGGAAGCAGCCTGCCAGCGTTGGTGACTTAGAACCATTCTCTGGTTGTCCTTTTCTTCTGGATACCACAGTGGTAGGTAGGGGGTACATTGCAGGGGGTTAGCGCTGGCTGCCAGAGAAAGTGAAGCTTCAGGAAGTCATGAGGGTCTAGGAACTAAGGACAAAGCCTGCCCTTGAACATGTCCTGTTTGCTTCATCTGAGAAACACAGTTATTCAGAGGACAAGAGCCTTCCAGAGTGGCCACTCAATCAACAACTCCAAGACCAAGAGAGAAAGGGACAAACTGAGTGCCAGTAGGCAGTTTTTGCTAGGCATACCCATAACAAGCCTGTTTATTCTTGGGCCTTCACATTGCCATGGTAACCAACATGGGCAGGTGCTGCGTGTATTGTTTACCACCCTTTACAGGGCTCAGCACAGTGCCGACACATAACAGAAAATCAATGAACACTGTCGAATGACCTTTGTAGCTATCTGTTTGTGGTGAAATCTCATTGAACCACTTCTTTCTCTACAGCCAAAAGGAGAAAAAAAAAATCATTCAGCCTTAACACTCGGGTAAACAAGTAAACAATGCATATAGAGGCAAAAGGAAGAATCAAAATCTTAAGAACTTTTGAGAGCTATACATATGTTTATTTCTCTCTGTTATGCTACAGTTTAACTTTCTGTTATTTCTACATTTCTTTTGCTTGTCTGTTTTTCTCTCCTTTTTGTGAGACAAGTTGTCATTATATGGTTGAAGCCACCCTAGGACTTGCTATGTAGCCTAGGCTGACCCCCACTTCCAAACTTCCCCATTTTAATGTTTCTAGTGCTGGAATTTAAGGCACATATCTCCATGCTCAGCTTTATTTAGCTTTCTATAATTAAAATGTGTGCTGACTTTTATAGTGAAAAAAAAAAACCTGCAGCAAACGTTCCAAAGATATAAAATCCTCTTTTAAGAAATCAGCCATCTTCTGAAGCAATGCCAATTATCTACTGATTCTGTAATGTCTGGTTGAAAGGTGGTTAGGGGTAGACTTATGTGCACATGCGTATGTCTAAAAGAGAGGTTGCATCATTCTATAACAGGTAGAGGGTGTATTTAATACATTTTTCCAGTATAAAAGCATGATGCTGTTCTAACACGAGCAGGTACCAGGAGAGATTTTTCCATCTGATTAATTCTGTAGCCTTATCTCTAGCTGGACTCATCTCCTTACACACCGTGGGGCCTAGCTTTGTTTTCTGTTACTATAACTGAGTATTCCTTGTTGAGTGATTTATAAAGCACAGAGGTTTATTTGGCTCTGGTTCCAAGGTCTAGGAATCCAGGGTGAGAGCCTTCTCATTTGAGCGTCACCACGTGGTCAAGGGCAGCAGGTGTGAGATAGAGCCGGTGTCCTCGATGGTCTCTTTCTCCTCCTGGAAAAAAGAGGAAGATAGGGATGCCAGTCTATGACCTCATCTAATTGTAACTACCTCCAGAAAGCTTTATCTTCAAAACTATTAACATAAATGTGGGAATTGAGTTTTCAACATACAAACTTTGAGAGGGTGTTCAAAGAACAGCAAGCACCCCGAATCCTCCATGTTACTCTCCGATGAGTGGGATTTTTGTCCACTGCTGTGTCTTTGCACTTTGTCATCGTACAACTGACTCTAGCTTGCTCTTTTGCTCCCTGAGGACATAGAGTAAACTCGAGTGCCAGCGCCAACCACTCCCTGGCACCTTGAGAGGCCTCAAAAGGTATTTGATGAACGAATCGGAGAAGAAAACTGGCCATATCTGGTAGGTTCTGGTGACATGCTGATGGCACTGCCACCACAGTGGCAGAAGAGAGGACCATGGAGATGTTTAATTAAAATGGTGATGGAAGTCAGAGAAAAAGCGAGAACTCTCTGTAGCCAGCTTCTGGAGATGTAAACTGCTTTGCCATTTCCATGTTGACTTCTGGAGCTTTCCGTTGCTGTTTTGGGTCTGGGAATATCATCTGAGGTGATTCTGTGTGTACCTTATCTATCACATTTTTTTTCTTCAACAGCAAGAACCTATAAATCAGTGTGTCTGTGCTGCTATTTGAGTCTTTACCTGCAAAATACAATGTGAGACAACTTTCCCCTTAAATTTATAAAATAATAAAGAAAAACAACTCTGAGATGTTCCTTAATATGTGAGCATTCACTATAAAGTCCTCCAGATGGCTAGGATAGCGACGGTAGCACATTCGTGACATCCACAAACACTTGCAAAGCATCCCCCATGTGCCAGACGTGGTGAAGATGATGGTTCGCCTTTCAGCATGGAGACAGCGAGTCTTTTCCACTATGATACTGCAGGAGTGAAGCTGCTACTCGGGTTTCTCCATCATTCATGAGAACTCATAATGGCTCCAGCCCAGCCAGGCAGTGTGTTTACCCCCTTCCTGAATGGTGGAGCAGAGGTACCTCTTCTCTCTACTGGGTGTACTAACCACACTTCTCAGAGAATGGGGGTGACTAGAGTCAGAAGAAGGCACAAAGGTAAGCAGAGAGAGAAAAGAGGGTTCCACTTGCTAGAGGGAGTGAGCGGGAAGCGAGACAAAGGATGCTGACCATGGCACCTGCAGGGAGAAGAAATCAAGGCAAGAATACATCAAAAGGAAGAAATAGAAGAGTGTAGGAGCCAAAATGTACAGATAAGAAAGAGGAAGGAACAGGGAGTGGGAGACTCAGGACTGGAGTAAGTGTAATGGGAGGAGAATCCTTGTTTCTGGGCTGTTCATTGGTAGGGGGAATCTAGTATCTTCCAGGATTTAGACCCTATGCCTGCTCTTCTAAGGAAACCTTCCCTCTGAATTTAGAACCATCCATAGGTATGTTCATAGAGGTGGTTTCAAGGGTGGTTTGGGTGAGAAGGGAAGACCCACTTTAAATGTGTGCCACCCTCTCTCAGGGGCTGGGTGAAGTCTTAGACTGCACACAAAGGGAGGCAGGGATGAGGGAGGGAGCCTGAGTATCACTGTGTGTCCCTTGTCCCCAACTGTGAGCGCAACATGACCAGCCACCTCACTCTCTTCCTTCTATGCCTTCGATGCCATAAAGGACTGTACTGCCTCAAACTGTGAGCCAAGGAAAAAACCACTCTCTCCCTGAACTTGCCTTTGCCAATCCCCCCACCCCCACCCCGCAAGTACAGTTATTAGCACAATCCACACATATGGGTTGCCTGTCTCCTCTTTACTGTTGCTGCTATCTGCCACTTTTCTTGGTATTCAATCCCTCCAGGGCAGGCCATGGTTTAGAATAAAGAGTTTTCAGCTTTCCCTTATCTCAGTCCTTTCCAGTCACTAAACTCAGAGAAATATGAGGGGAAAAAAATTCACCTGGCATGATGGTGCATGCCTTTAATTCCAGAATTTGAGAGGCAGAAACAGAGGGATCTTTGTGAGTTTGAGGCTAGTCAGGTCTTCAAAGCAGGTTCCAGGATAGACATAGACAAGGCTACATAGATTCTCTTTCTCCTCTCTCTCTCTCTCTCTCTCTCTCTGTCTCTCTCTCTCTCTCTCTCTCTCTCTCTCTGTCTGTCTCTCTCTCTCTCTCTCTCTCTGTCTCTCTCTCTCACACACACACACATCATCATCATCATCATCATCATCATCATCATCATTTGGTTAATTCACTCTCCAAATGTAACCCATCTAACTTAAATCTAAAGAAAATTCTTTTCTTAGAATTCCAAGACCGCTCTGAGTTGGGGGCATCATCTGGTTCCTGTTTTGTTCTCCAACTTTATTTCTTTCTGTTTAACCTTCAGCTCAGCCTGTACAAGGGGTCTTGTTTATTTACATGAACACACCCAGCATTCCTCTCTGGCTTTTGAACTGAATGTGATTTATTCTTTCACTGGAGGATGTTTGTTGTTCAGGTATTTTTACAGTTCTATCCCTTAACTTGCTCAGATCTCCATTCAAATGTCTTTCTGTTCAAAAAGACAAGTCAAGCAAATATTCTTAAGTCTTCCAGTCTTTACGGCCCTATTCTGATTGGTTTTGCATATTATCAACTTCTATCTAATCAATTACTCTCTAATTCTATGTATCTATCATCCATCCATCTACTCATGCAGTTGACTAGAGTGGTTGGTCAGTGAGTCCCAGGAACCTCCCATCTCTGCCTACCAACCCTGAGTTTATAGGCACATAGTGGCATGCATGTCTCTCTATGGGGGATGGAAACTATGGAGGGGATCTGAACTTGGGTCTTCATGCTGTGCAGCAAACATTCTCCAACCCTTGCCCATGGCCACTTTCAACATTCAGTTATCTGTTATATCTGCCATCAGCAAAGCATCAGGGTTCAATGTATCATAGCTGTAGGAATTCCCCAACCAATGGATCTGATCTCCAGTGTCCTCTGTTCCCATCTGTGTACACAGAAAGTCACTTTAGGTAACCCTCTGACTTTCTTTCTTGCCTTGAAGAACTTGGATTTTGTCTGTAGCTGTTATTTATAGGTCTCTCTCTCTCTCTCTCTCTCTCTCTCTCTCTCTCTCTCTCTCTCTCTCTCTCTCTGTGTGTGTGTGTGTGTGTGTGTGTGTGTGTGTGTGCCCATGTGCACATGCTCACAAGCAAGGCTGAGAATTTATAAGACTGTTTTGGTATCTCTGTGATTCTCAGCTGTTCTCAGAATCTTTGATTTACAGGGCAACAGTGCCGTGGGTAATGCTTCAGGATTAGTTTATGTAGTTTATGAGCCTGGGTTGCTACTTTGCTTCACTTATCCTATGTTTTTAAAGAGATAAAATTATTTATTCACAGTAGTAATAGAGGCACAGGCAGCAAACATTATCCCCAAAGGTCTTATGTAATTGAATCTTTATGGATCAATTTGTATTTTTTCATTCAATTACATTATGATTTTAGAGATAATAGTATTTATTATTGTTTAATGGCCAACAATTGGAAGTGGTTAGTACATCTATTGTCATTCTCCAAATGTTCATTATGCACCTATTATGTCCAAAGTATGGTGTTAGGCTTGTACTACAACAGGAAAACAAGTGCACTCTAATTATACTGGAGCATAATGCATGCCTTATGTAGAAACAGGAAATCAAGCATTAACATAGGAAAAGTGCTATGATGATTTCAGAAAACTGACTGACTGGAGCTGAGATCAGTTTGTGAAGCATCACACATGAATCTGCATTCACACCAAGTCGTAAGTAAATTCTTGTTTGATCAATTGCAGGAAAGACAATAAGAGATTGGGATGATCAATGATTTTATGAAATAAATGCTATTTCATGTAGATCTTGAAAACAGATAGGTAATGCATGCATTCTGGAAGAGAGTAAAATGAGTTTGAAAAGGACAACAGTAAGGAGATAGGCAGGCATGGTGATGCATGTCAGTGATCCAACAGTCATGGGGTAGAGGCCAGAGGTTTGGGGGTTCCAGGCCAGCCTGGGATACACAGGAAGACCCTGTCTCAGAGATACACAGGGACAGACAGACATACACACACACACACACAGAGGGGGGAGGGAGGAAAAGGAAAGAGAGGGCAGGAAGGAGGGAGGGAGGATGAGAGACAGGGAGGGGAGAGGAGGGAAGGAAAGGGAGAGAGAACTTCTCCTTCTTCCTTCTTCCTTCTTCCTCCCTCCTTATCTCCTCTCTTCCTCTTCTTCCTCCTCTCCCTCTTCCTCATCCTTCTT
>NW_022196891.1:62151918-62156643 GCF_008632895.1 Mastomys coucha
CTTATCTCCTCTCTTCCTCTTCTTCCTCCTCTCCCTCTTCCTCATCCTTCTTCCTCCCTCCTTATCTCTTCTCTTCCTCTTCTTCCTCCTCTCCCTCTTCCTCATCCTTCTTCCTCCCTCCTTATCTCCTCTCCTCTTCTTCCTCCTCTTCCTCTTCCTTTTCCTCCTTCCTTATCTCTTCTCCTCCTCTCCTTCCTCCTCTCCCTCTTCCTCTTCCTCTTTCTTCTTCCCAACCTTTAACTATCCAGTTTTCCCCTTTGCTTCACTAAACTAAACAGCACTGGGAACTATATTTGGTGATTATGACTAGGAGCAAAATATAGAACACATTGATACATCGTCAGGGCCTCCTTTAGAATCACAGAACTTTCCAGTTACAAAGGGCCTTGGAAATCATCCTTATAATGTGAAGACTTTGGCCCAGGCCCAGAGACTTCTTCAATGGTCACTTATTTCCTACGCAGCCTCCACCTGTATGTACATTAGAAAACTAATGTACACTTGAGTCTTTATGAATATATCAAGGGACTACTGTGATACAGTGAAGCACACACCCTTCCATCATGGATGGTTCAGGAGTTTAAGTTAGGAGCATCTATCCAGGAGTAAGGGCCTGCATGACCCTTGGTCTTGAATGCTTCTTCTGGCAGTTTTACTTCCAGGAGCCAATAAGTGCCAAGTGAACACACTGGAGCAAGGCTTTGGAGAAAAGCCTTGGAGGCTCATGGATTTTCTGTCTGACATGTTTACTCTTCTCAAGCCACTTATTAATGGTGCTGACCTTTTTAGTAATTTGATTCCAACAATGGCACCAGTAACAGGGCTCAGTCTGTCTACCTGGTGGGAGTCAGGGAAGTGGATACTGCTTTAAATCAGAGAATGCACCTATACCTAGAACAGGAAATCCCAATGAACAGAACTCCTCCATCCTCCAGACTGTATACAACCAGCATCCCACTCTGGGTTTGTTTCTCAGAAACTGGCTGCCCATTCGCACCTCTACCTGTAATATGTGGGTTCTTTAATTCTTTCATTGTATTTTAAGTTTGAAGGGATCCTTACCAACCATTCCCTTAACCATTTCTCAAAATGGTTAAGTCTTGAAAAAGTTTCCCTAGCCAGGTGGTAGTGGCACACACCTTTAATTCCAGCACTTGGGAGGCAGAGGCAGGCAGATTTCTGAGTTCCAGGCCAGCCTGGTGTACAGAGTGAGTTCCAGGACAGCCAGAGAAACCCTGTCTTGGAAAAAAAAGAAAAAAAGAGAAGGCTTCCCTGTACCTTGTATGTTTTATTTTTGTGGACCATAGTTCTCTGCTCAGTCAAGTGAGAATCATATGCTTGATGTCTATATTTGATGTTTGTGCTTGTACGTATGTGCATGCATTTGTGTTTGTGTGTGTGTGTGTGTGTGTATGTATGTGTCTGTCTGTATGTATATATATATATATGTGTGTGTGTGTGTATCTGTGTGTGTATGTATATGTGTATATCTGTATGTGTGTGTGTATGTATGCATGTGTGAGTATGTGTGTGTATGTGTATGTATGTGTGTGTGTGAGTGTGTGTGTGTGTGTGTGTGTGAAGGTCAGAGAAGAACTTTTAGTGTTATCCCTTGGGCATCAACTACTTCTTTTTTTTCTTTTTTTCTCCCTGGCCTAAAGATGTGTGAGTCTCAGCCTCCTGGTCTGCAAACTTTCACCAACACACCAGGCTTCAACGCAAGTCATCACACTTACAACGCAAGCACTTACCTGACTGGTTTTCCCAGCCCAAGCATCTTCAGCAGAGACTCCAAGATGATTGGCAGATCAGCAAACAGTCCCCTGGCTCTTACATTCTTCTCATCCCTCTCTACTGTTAGGAGACAGTTTCCTGAATCCAGCCATCCCACCAACAAGCTCCACCCTGCTGATGGATCAAAACTGAGTTCATGTTCCCAGGCCTTGGAACCCAACTCCTATCCTGCTCTTTCAGATGTTTCAGCTGTTAGCCAGCAAAGGATGTAAAGAGGGAAGTTGCTGTAATCTCATGGTCTAAACTAAGGCACACAAGTCATAAATGTTCTGTTTGTCTTCATTTAGTTGACTATGAGGGGCTTGCCTACTTCTTTGTTCTCTTATCATTCTAAGTTTCTGGTTGGGGATTTAGCTCAGTGGTAGAGTGCTTGCCTAGCAAGAAAAAGGCCCTGGGTTCAGTCAAATCAATGTCCAGAGGGAACCTGACTGCAAACGCAGACCTGACTTGAGGACCCTGAAATCAGGTGACCTGGATAAGGCCCGACACCAAAGTTAGCTTCCTGGCTTAACCCCTTGTGTCAAAATATGATTGATCAATACAACAGCCTACCCCATTTCCCTTGCTTTGTGGTTCCATCCGATAAAACTGTTATACAATCTCCCTTCAGAGACATGGATCAGACCCCTCCCTGAGCGCTCAGAAAATAAAGCTTTCATTTTTCAGCTTCCATATTTGAAGTGAGTTTTCTTGGCTTCCACCCTGAATCCAACACTCCAAGCTTCCCCAAGCCTTATAATTAGGGGTTTTGTTGTAGATATATGTAGCAAAAGGGAAATCATGCCTGGTTCAATATCTTCCTACCCTCAGATAAGCGTAGCTCTCACCCCTCATTAAAGAAGCTTCATTTTGCTTAAGCCCTTGTGTCAAAATATGATTGGTTAGTACAACAGCCCACCCCGATCCCCCTTGGTATGTGGTCTCCTCCTACAAGAATGTTGTGCAATCTCCCTTCAGGGCGTGGCTCAGATTCCAAACTGGCAGCCTCCCTAAGCCCCCAGACCACTACAGAAAACCCCCACTGGTCAAAATACAGAAAATAAGCAATCATGGAGTGCCTACCCCCAACCAATAAATGGCAACCTTTAAAAGTGTACATTGAGCATTTAATATGTAGATTCAAAAGCTAAAGGAAAAGCTGGGTAAATAAGAAGCAGGCTACACTTTCAGATAGGAAGGGTAGACAAGAGTAGATTATTTTTAGCATAAAACATGTAAGCCAAATCATTTTGGAAAAGGCTAATTGGCTTCTCTGGCCATTCCTTATTTCCCTGTGGCATTGAACTTTTCCTGGAACAATTAGATCAGGCTGGACAATTTAGCTCTTGGTATGAAACCAGATTCATTTCCTGCCCTTCGTGCATTTTTATCAGAGTTTGCTTTTTAAATAGAGGAGGGTAGAAACCACTTTCTCACACTGACAGCCAAGATTTCAAACTGTTTTTTTTTTTTTAATCATTGACTTGTCTAATGATCAAATTCATCTCCCAAGCACTGTAGAAGGCCATTTAAAACTGTCCATCTGATTTCTGTTGGTAGAGCTGAAGGACAGAGTGGAGATGTGTACATGTTGCCCCTATTTACTGAACTTCCTCATTCTTGGCAATGACTTACATCTAGTTTCCATCAGTACGGGACAATCATTAACCTATAAGTAACTCTTGGCTATTTGGCAAAATATCCCATTAGAACATAGTGGTACAGTGTGGCTGACAAAGGAGTATTTTATGAGAAGTAAAAATATCCTTTGACCTTTGAGTAAACATTGCCTCAACCCAGTACTCTGGCTTTGTAGCACATTCACTGTAGTGGTAGCTGAACTGTGTGCTCTAACTGACCACCGAAATTACCCTGGAACTCAAATGGCAGTTAATAATCAAACTCCAGGAAACGTACAGGAGGGGGCAAAAGATGGGGGCCAATCTGCAAACGCTTCTCAAATATGTAATTTGGTTTAGATTTCTACATGATCATGCCCAAATATTGTTATTTAGCATCAAAATTCCTTGTACATAATTTGCTTAAAACTGATTTTTTAACCGCATCAATAATCTCTCTCTATATAATCTAAAATGTAAATCTTTCTCTATATAATGTAAAACGTAGTCATAACAAACCTCAGTTTACTAGATAAATATTATATTGCCTTTTCCTTCCTTTCTTTCTTTTTTTTGGTTTCTTTTTTTGAAACAGGTTCTTACAGTATAGCCCAGGCTGCCCCCCACCCTGCCACATAACCTCCCCAGTTCCCTATAGTCATCCTGGGTACTAAAATTTTTATGTGAGCCACAACACCTGGTTTCTACTGCTGTCCCTCGACTTTTAAACTTTTGGCAACTGATTTCCTACCATAGAAAATAATCTGCCAATCATTCCTCTGCACGAGTTTTCAAACTCATACCAAATCCATTTGCTAGCTCTTGTTGCTAGGCTGAAGCACTGGCCCCATTTCAGAAGGATCTAGTTCATGGTTGGATGGCTTCATTGACTTTGAGCCCATGTCAAGACAGTGTGACATGGTGGTAGTATAAGACAGAGGAGGCCTGTTTATCTCACAGAAACAAGGAGACAAAAAGGAGAGACTGACAGAAAGGGGGTCAAGGTCTCAGTACTTTGTCAAGGGCATGACCCTGCTAAAGTAAATTCCTTCAAGTAGACTCCAAACCCAAACGGTTTCCGAAGCTCCCAATAGAAGTTCAGGTGTAGGACCTTGCCTTCAATACATGAGCCTTTGTGGGAAGGTAAGGGTTTAAATTATAGCACTGTTCACATCACAGATTGTACGTATACCAGCATTCAGGCCTTATACTGCTGTGCTAATGTAGATATTATAACTAGTATATTAGTAGAGACTCTACAGCTAGTATATTAGTAGACACCACAGCAGGTATATTAGTAGACACCACAGCAGGTATATTAGTAGACACCACA
>NW_022196891.1:62157406-62181602 GCF_008632895.1 Mastomys coucha
ACAGCAGGTATATTAGTAGACACCACAGCAGGCATATTAGTAGACACCACAGCAGGTATATTAGTAGACACCACAGCTGGTATATTAGTAGACTCTACAGTAGGTATATTAGTAGACATCACAGCAGGCATATTAGTAGACACCACAGCAGGTATATTAGTAAACATTATATCTGGGCCCATACAGGATTGTCAATGCATTGACTCACCTGTATTTTCTAATTCCATAGAATTAATCATTGCTTCCTGATTAGTTGCTTTACTTTCAGTTTCATTTCCTCTTATTGTTAAGTATAGCACGAAAGCTATACTTTTCTTTTTGTGGTTGTTCTTTTATTTTTAGATAATTTATTTTAAATATAATGACATCAGTTCCCCTTGCCTACCTCCCCCCTCACTTTACCCATGCCTTTCTACTCCCTCTCAAATTCATGACCTCTTTTCTTAGTTGTTTTTGTTGTATATACAAATAAATAGATAGATATATTAATACTACCCATTGAATCTGTTTTAGTATTGCTTATATATATGATTTTAGAGCTGACCACTTGGCATTGGATAACTAATGAGGGGGTTTATCTCTAGGGTAGATTAAATCTCCCACTCACAGTATTCTGTAGCTATTTGTAGTTCTTTGTCTAGGGGTAGGGACTAATGAGACTTCCTTCTTCTGTGTTAGCATGTCAAGTGGTGTTGTCATTGATCAGATCTTGTTTAGGCAGCCATGTTATTTTGGTATCATGGATAGAACGTTTTTGTCACTTCTAGGAGAGACAATTTGACAGCAGACTTTCTAGTCCTCAGACTCTTACAATATTTCCACCCCTCCTGTGATGTTTCCTGAGCCTTTTACATAGGAGTTGTAGAAGCATCTGTTGAGATTGGGCAACTCATGGTCAATTGCTCTTTGCACAAATTGACAGATTGTGGTTTTCTGTAATTGTCTCTTGTCTGTTCCAAAGAGAAGCATGTTTATGAAGGACAGCTAGACTTATCTATGGGTATGAGGATAAGAAGTTAGAATTCAGTTAGAAATTATGCTGGGTTAGTAATGTGGTACGTGTAGGTTTTCCTCTAAGATCCATGACATCAATAGCCCCATGTAGTTGGCTAGGTTTCCAGTGCCAGGCATGACTTCCTTCCTGTTGAGCAGGCTTTAAGTTCAATTAGACAGCTATTGGGTTCAGCCAAGATGTAAGTGCCACTATTGTATATCTTGCTATGTTAGCTATTTTTGTGGTTCATATATATATATATATATACACATATATATGTATATATATGCATATATATGTATGTATACATGTGTATATGTATATATAATATATATAGTAAACTTTATATCCAATTTTTATCTAATTTATATTAAAATATTTTATCTAATTTTTAGTAACTAAAAAGAATATAATTCCTTATGGCTGTTTCAAACATCTTTATTGCTATTTTTTTCTTACAGACATCCTCTCTAGAATCTGCCATTCTGTATTGGTTGTTGACTAAGATGCTGAACAGCTATATTTTGAGCCTTCTTTCAACCATGATTCTAATCTGTCCTTTGCCTTGTTTATTATGCGAGCCTTGCCTTTTGGACTTTTCATTGAGTTTTTGTTCATTCCTTTCCTTTATGGGAAACAACTTTTAGCAACCTTCTAAGAGATAACACAAAGGGAGTAAATATCCTTGAGGGTTTGTATGAAATGGAAACCTCCTGCCTTCATATTATATAATAATGGACACTCATACTCAAACGTAGGGTAGAATTTAAATTTTGCTCAGTATTTGAAAAGCACATTCCATTCTCTTCTGTATCTAGCTTTGAAGTTGAGGAATTCCGCACCCTTCTCGTTTCAGTTCATTTTTATTTGACCTCCGTTTTGGCTTTATTAGGGTTTTATCATCTCCAGAGACTGAGTGCATTTCACAGTATTCTGAAGATCCCTAATGCTGAGGCGTGTGACATGTGCTCTCTTTTGTCCTGACTAATGCACTTACCTCCAGAACACTTCTTACACCTTTCTTTATACTCCCACTGTGTCTCCTGCTGTCATTACCTCCAATGCCTAGATCTCTGATGATTCCTTCATCGTATTATTCTACAGTACATTAGTCACCCAACCCCAGATAATTCTCTAATTTTTCTGCCTTTTGCCTACTTTTTACCTTAAATCTTTTTTTTTTCTTTAAAAAAAAAAAACCTTTTAGGATATACTTATATGAATCATTATAATAAATATTTGAAAAAATAAACTCACATAGTTTAAGAACAAAGTGAAAAGTTATTAAAAGCATACTTTCTCCCACAATGGTGTGTCATGCGTTCAGGTTTCATTCTCTACATCTCCTCCACATAGTTAGGTACTACTATTATCAATAACCTGTATTTTATCTGAAGTTTTTATAATGTAGATGTAATAAAAAATATAAATATGTTATCTTCTCTTCCAAAACAATACCTTCTTTCCCTTTGATCTTTCCATCACCTAGTGTGGCTTTCTCCAAGTAAAATAATGTCTGTCTCTTTTTGTCCCCCAGGGTCTCTCTGCATAGCCCCGCCTGTTCTGGAACTCACTCTGTAGACTAGGTTGGCCTTGAATGCACAGAGGTCCATCTGTCTCTCTGCCTCCTGTTATCTGTATGTATACAGGTGTAGGCCATCTATCCTACCAGAGGAAAGAGTCTCCAAAGAGTGTGATTGTCCCTCACCCTGGAGCTATCAACTGCAATTGTTCCTCATCAAAGAAAGGGGCCTGGAAATTAAGCTCATTTGACTTTGTGCAGGTAACCACAGCTTTTGTGAGCTCATGAGAGCCTGTCAACTAATAATTAAATGTGTAACATGTAAATAAATTCCATTTAGGTAGAATGGGGCACAAACTCGACTATCTAAGTTCTGTGTGTTAGAGTTTCATTGCAAAGAAGAGACACCATGACTATGCCAATTCTTATAAAAGAAAACCTTTAATTAACTGGCTTACAGTTTCATAGGTTCAGTCCATTATCATCACGGTGGAAAGCATGGATGCATGCAGGCAGACATGGGGCTGGAGGAGCCAAGGGTTCTGCATCTTGATCCAAAGGCAGCAGGGAGAGACTGTGTACCACACTGGGCATAGTTTGAGCATAGGGGACTTCAAAGTCTGCCCCCACAGTGATATGCTTCCTCCAACAAGGTTACACCTACTCCAACCTACATAACCTACACCATGCCTCCTAATAGTGTCCCTCTCTATGGGTCACACATTCAAACACATGCATCTATGGGGGCTGTACCTATTCAAACCACCATACTTTGATCACCAATATGGACAAAAATACAGTAAGCTCTATAGTTCAGTCTTCAGACTTTTGCATAATTATTTTGAGATTCAATCTAGAGCCTCCCTGACCCTGGAAGTAATTCCCTAAATCCAGAGTTACTTTAATTCAGCTTCATTTGAGAGGAAAGGCTATTGTTTTCAAGAGTATATTAAGGGTTTCCATCTGTGTGTAAAGGACAAGTAGAGAATGTGTTGCTCTAGATTATGTTGAGAAAAATAATCACTCTTTCTCAGCTTTCCCAACCTATATCCCTAACAAACAAACCCCACAACTCCCAAGCTTGTATAAGAACCTGAAGCTAATTTGGCTTGGTCTCCTTCCCACATGCTCAGTCTCAACTTCTTCAGTTCTAGTTGATGGTTGCTTCCAGTGTTTTCCTTGCCCGACTTACAAAAAAAGTTGTTGGCATTGCTTATTGTCTCCATTTACCTTCTCCTTATCATCTTCCTATACCCTTAAAAATCCTTTAGTATAACCTTTGTATGGTTCCAGAGGAAGGGTCAGTGTACTGAACTTAATCTCAGCTCCATAGTCATCTTATTTCAACTCGCCATGTAAGAGAAACAAAACTTGTGTGAAACCATTACTTCTCTGCTTCCATGACTGCAGATATGCAACACCAGAACAAAAAAGCCCTTTTCATAACTCCATGATGCAATTGTTAATACAAGGTATTCTCATTCCATCCTACCCACATTTTGACATCATGGGTTGACCAAGTTAGTGGGTACCACAGGGGAATTAAAAAAATGTCCTCAGTTCAGCCATGCATTCTTCTTCATCATCTGTCCATCCTCTAATCCTTTATCCATCATCAGCTTTTCTTTCATTTATTTTTGAGATAGAGTTTTACCTTGTATCCTAGGCTGGTTTCAAACTCACATATCACTAAGACTTTATAAAACCTGGCAGCAAGCCTACCTCAGCCTCCTATGTGTTGAGATTATGGGCATATACCACCATGGCCAACCATCTAGTTATCTTTTTTAAGCTATAAGGCAAAGATTAATACATAATAATCCCTTTAAAAGAAACTTCATAAACTAAGAGGAGAAGGGGGCACCTAACTATTCACAGCTGTAACAATAGGAGACAGATTTATTGAAGGAAGCTCTTCCTCAACCCAGACCAAGAGTCAGGAAAGAATTCTCTGAAGTAAATAATTTCCAAACTATGTCTTCAAGAATGAACTAAAGTCCAGTAAGCAGAAAAGAGGCAAAGATCAGGGGAAAGATCTGTATTGCTGAAGTAAGAAGTGTAGTTTCTACAGAAAGCTACAGAGAAGGCAGAGAAGTTAGCAAGCACCCCGGAGAGCAGGCTGTTTATTCCAAGTTGAAAACTTAGTCGTGACATGAGTAGTGGTGGAAGGCTTCTCAACACCCCTTTTGCTGCTGCATTTTCTAGACAAATAGTTTGTTCCTTAGTGTTCTGCCTGTCAAGGCTGACATGTACAATGCATACAAACCACATGCCTTCTAACAGTGCCTGATGCACTTCTTACTCAAGTTCATCGTTGTCAGTGGATAGTAGAACACAGCTCCAAGCTTATTGCACTGCGCACTTTCCTTTTGTTTTAAAAACCGGTGGGGCAACCCATCACATCTGATATCCTCCTTGGCTGTGTTTTCTACTTACTTTTGCAATTTTAATAGTTGACCAATTAATAACTCAATATATTAGCTCGTTCAAAGAATCAAGCAGTGATGGTATGTCAGTGGTGACTCCACCCAAGAACTATGTTTCCATGTTTGCTTGGGACTTCGATCTCTATTCCAAAGAAATTCTTATAGGGACTCTCAACCCTTGTCAGAACAGTGGGTATCTGCAGATGGAACTTCTGATCTTATCATATGACCAGTTCCATAGTCTATTTAAGGTGAGTCAGAATTACTGAGTATCCCCTATCAGAATGAGTGGATAGTTCTGAAGAAGCTCAGGGCTGAGGTATGCTATAGAGAAGATACTGAAGAGATCTCCAATTGGACCTAAATCTTGACTCTATTCGTTTGACCATCCATTGCTGTTTTCTGTATATGAGTTGCTTGGTAAACATACACTGATATGATACCCAGGATATGAGAATATTGCATTCATTTCTTGATTCATACTCTTATTTCTTTATGCAAGTCCATATTGTTAAAAGTGGCTATGAATGAGTTACAATGTAAATATTAATGATACCACTTAATAGACATTTAGTGTACTGCCTATTGATACTGTTAATGTTTCTATAAAATAACTCTTAATGATCTTATATAAGTATATAATATAGAAGGGAATATAATATACAATATATTATATAACATAAATATATAATTTAGAAGAGTAATTTAGGTTACTAGGATACGTTGGGATTAGAACAGAAGTTCAGGCAGAAAGAAAATGTATTGATTAAGCCTGAACAGAAATAAAAGTTATTCAGGCTTCTGACTGTTAGAGAGTTAAGGCTTGGAAAGTACTGGAACTCCCTAATTGACTAGTGTATTTTCTTGATACCAGTATATAGGATAATTTACATAAACCCACTAAGCATTTTCACATCAAACTTCCTAATTTCTAAAATCTGAGCATTGCTTGGCAGCCAAAGTGAATATATCCTGAGTGTGAGAAATGGGTATTTATTTGTCTTTCAGTTTCATTCTAAAAGAGATTTAAACAGCTTGAGATTCCATTGAAACATTCCTTCTATAGGTGTATGTATGTATGTAGGTGCATATGTATATATGCATGCATATACATGCCTATGTATTTATTTACACATGCCTTTGGAAGCTTGGGTGACTTGAGTAGACACTTTATTAGTCACAGAATAGTTTACATGCGTGATACTTAATCCAGATTAGTGACTCTCAACATAGAGCTCACACTAGAGTCTTCTAGATATTACTATTTAATATCCTAGGCATTTAGATTGCTAAAACTTTCCAGTGATTCTTAAGTATAGTCAAGTTGTAAATCACTAACCTAAAGTACCCTTCTACCATGAGATAACACTCTTAGTGAATTTTTATAAACGGTAAATCCATAGGCAATACACTAAGTGTCTATTAAGTGGTATCATCAATACACTTTACATTGTAAAATTTGTTGTCCTCATCAATAAACATGAAAGGCATGCCCATTTCTCGCCATTCAACAACAAGGAAAGCAAAGCTCCTTAAGTTACCTAAGGTCATACTGACAGCAAATAGCAGAGGGGACATTGATTCAGGCTGGGTGGGTTACCTGAGCCTGGGGTGACTTGTATCTGTGGCTCATGGTCTCAAGATGCCTCAGTCTGTGATTCTTTCTCTTTTATAAGCCTCTTGAGGTACAAAAGTGGAAATGGGAAGGCTATGAGTGATGATTCCATAATACCAACGTTCCATTTGCTCTTTCTAGGAGTCGAATCCTTTGCAGATCTTGCCTTTCAGCTCAGACTCATCCAAGTGGGATGAGCCCAGCTATCTTGTACAGCCAAGGCCATCTTGAACCTTGCAGATTTTTTTCCTGCAAAAATCTGTTTAGTGATTTTTTTTTATAAGATCAAAGGGGAAAGAAATGTGTTAGTGTTTCTGATCCTGTCCTATCCCACCAAACTCTATATGTCATCAGGTATTTGGAAAAATGAATCTAGACTTTGTTTTTGTTTCAAGTGTACCCATAACATCCAATGAAAATGGTGGTGGTAATGGGGGGGGGGGTATAAGGAAAACATCTTCCAGCTGTGACCTGACAGTTATTGTAGGTCGAACTGTGTCCAGAAGATTAAAATTCTAATCTAAGGCTACAATGGGCCTTAAAGTCCAGCGTGGATGATGTTCATATAAGAAGGGAGAAAATTTGGTACAGAGACAGGCAAAAATTGAAGCCATGTAAAGATCTAACAAGAAATTAGTTATCTACAAACCAAAAAAGAGCCTGGGAGCCTGCAATTTTAATAGTTTTTCTTTTGCAATTTTAATAGTTGGCCAATTAATAACTCAATATATTAGCTCATTCAAAGAATCAAGCAGTGATGGTATGTCAGTGGTGACTCCACCCAAGAACTATGTTTCCATGTTTGCTTGGGACTTCGATCTCTATTTCAAAGAAATTCTTATAGGGACTCTCAACCCTTGTCAGAACAGTGGGTATCTGCAGATGGAACTTCTGATCTTACCATATGACCAGTTCCATAGTCTATTTAAGGTGAGTCAGAATTACTGAGTATCCCCTATCAGAATGAGTGGATAGTTCTGAAGAAGCTCAGGGCTGAGGTATGCTATAGAGAAGATACTGAAGAGATCTCCAATTGAACCTAAATCTTGACTCTATTCGTTTGACCATCCATTGCTATTTTCTCACAAATTCTTCTCACAGCCCTAGAAGGGAAGCAATCTGCTGTCATTTGACTTTAGACTCTGACCTTCAGAACTGTGAGACAATATACTTCTGTTGTCTGAGGCATCCAGGGTCTGGTACTTTGTGATGGACAGCCAGGGTAGCTGTCACAGTGGGTGAGTGTGAAGGAAATCTGCCTGCAGGAGAGCATCCTGGTGGAGCCAGGGCTGACTGTGCCTTGCTAAGGAAGCACACAGCAGGGATGGAGGGCCTCCAGGGAGCCACCCACAGAGCTGTGTACACTCTAGAACTCTCTCCTGGGATCTCAGAAGGAGAGCTGCTGAGCTGCCAGCATCTGGTTCTTTATCCAGCCTAGGGGTGCCTTGTCTCTCTGTTGTCATGCCAACAGAGGATGTCAGAGAAATTGGGTGGTTTTTTTCTCTCCTGCTAAAAGGCCATCAGGTTTTTAATGCAGCATTTATGAATAGGTTTGCCTTCTTGAAATGCTTACAGCAATATTGGGTTAGTTTAAGGCTCTTCCTTCTCATACTTTCAAGGTCATAACCTATTTCTATCAGTAAGAACATCCTTATGTATCTTGATATATTTACTGTATCAAGCTCATAGGTTTTTGTTTTTCCTTGAGCCAGGAATAATACATCTTCAGGCTCTGGGTCAAAGACTGCCCTCTGCCTTCTCCACCCTTCTTATCACCTGCCACCCATCACAGACAGCCCCCTGGGAGCGCTAGTAGCTCTTTCATCATCAATAGTTTTACCAATGATGAAATAACAACTTGTTTGCTACTGACTGCATGAGTGAAAGAAACACTCTTTGTCCCTACGTTTATAAAACAGACCTTATGGGCAAAAGGATAGAAGATTAGAAGAGGAGATTAGAGAGCCTTCACAGGGGTCATGATTGAAGCTTTCCAAGGCCCCACTACTGAGAGGGAATAAGACTGATAAACAAACACTGACTACAAATACAGATCATGTTTAGAAATCTCTCAAGGAGGAATGCATTTATAATGTTTCTTTAGCTGAAAGCTTAGTGAGAGACAGACACATAGCTAAGGACAGCATCAAGCAGCATCCCTGACAGGACATGGGAGGTGGTAACAGTGACTCCCTCGCCTTCCTGCATCTTGAAAGTGCTGGCAGAAACTGCAACCGCTGTGGGCTTGATTGAAGAGCAAGCCAAGCTCTGACCAAACTCCTTTCAAAGTAATTAGATATTTATGTTAAATACAATAAAGGTCACTCCCTCAATTACTCTTTGTGCTCAGTTCAGTCACTGTTGGAGAGAAGAGTAGAATGATAAGAATACTTCCAAGAACACAGTATGGCACAAAAATGTGGACTTCACAGGAATGAGGAGTGAGTCTCGGCTTTTCTGCTTTGCTTTCTTAGATCCTGTAGACTTGTGCAACTTCACACCTATATTTTTTGAGAATTTTATACATATATACATGTTTGATGAAATACCCCATTTCCTCCCTTCCTCTAATTGTTCCCCTATCTCCTCCACCATCTTTCTTCCTAGACACACACACACTCACATTCTCTCTCTTTCTCTCTCTACTCTTCCTCCTCCTCCTCCTCTCCCTCCTCCTCCTCCACTGAGTCCACTGTGTACCTGGGTATGGGACATTCTATTAGAATGTGGGTAGTCACTGAGGTGCCACATTTCTGAAGAAAATGGAATTTCTCCCAACAGCCATCCATAACCAATAGCTCCTCCGCTAGGGGTAAGTTCTTGAGCCCCTCTCCCACCCATGCTAGGATTTGGCTGGCTTGGTCTTCTGTAGGTTCTGAGTAGGTAGTTACAGCTTGCTTTCCTAGTGTTCCTAGTGAACTGATAGATTGTAAACTGTAAAGCGAACCCCCTTTCCTCTTCTTTTTCATAGGCTCCCCTTCTACACACCACAGCTCTGTGCACACTGCCTGATGCCATGAATATGCCAAATCAGGCAAATAATGTTCTGTAAAAAAAAAAAAAAAGAAGAAGAAAGAAAGAAAGAAAAAAAGAAAGGAAGGAAGGAAGAAAATAAAGTCTTCAGAAAGTGATTCAGTAAGTTTCCAAATGCTAAACAGGATGGCAGATGTAATGTCCAACAGTGTGTCTGCTTTGTCTTCATCTTTCTTTCCCTTCAGTATTCACTATCTCCAAATACACCATGTGCACATATGCATTTACATTCATCCTCTCATGTCTTATCCTAATCTCTATGAAGACAAGATTTTTGTAATAGTAGTTGCCATTATTGCTATTGCTCTTCTGCCCACTCTGGCATGTCTTGGGCCAAGTCACTAGTGGCCATATGTATTATGCAGGTGGTCCTCAACTTATCATGGTGTCTAGACTTAGGGTTTTCAACTTCACTTTGGTATAACAGTGCTACACAGTCAGTATTAACCTGATAAGCTTTTGATCTTGGGTCTTTTTCCTGACTACGGATACATAGCATACAAACTAGAGATGCTGGGCAGCAGCACTGTGTCGACATCCCACTTACACACTACTAAGAAGGTAAACAAAAGATGCTCTTGTGTATTGTGTTGCCAAAGTACATCATTCAGCAGGTGTGATGGTTACTGTTGATTATCAACTTGACAGCGTCTATTACCACCTAGAAAATGGGCTTCTGTGAATGCTGCTGAGGGATTTTCTTGATTATAATGTGGGAAGATCCTTCTCAATTGTGGGTAGGACCATTCCCTGATGTGTATAAAGTGAAGAAAGTGAACTAGCATGAATTCATTTTTCTCTGTTTTCTGGTAATATGACAAGACCTGATGTAATGTCACCAGCTACTTACAGCTCTTGCTGCCTTGCCATTTATACCAGAAAAGGCGTTACCCTAGAACTGTGAGCCAGTATAAACACTTTCTCCCTTAAGTTGCTTCTGTCAGAGGATTTTATCACAACAACAGGAAAAGAAATTAAAAAAAAAAAAAAGCAGTAGAACCAGGTATGTTAAAACGGATTTCGACTTAGTGATATATTCAGTTTACCAGGAATTTACTGGGACACAATCCTGTCATAAGTCAGGGACCATCTGTGTGTGCAAAAACTCTTATTCATTCTGAAGATGGAGCAAGGTGTGCGGTAGATACAAACTGTACTCTGAGGGTTTGAGAAAGAATAGCAAGTTTGTGCTTCCTGTTTGTCCCTTGAGCACTGAAAAAGTCTAAGCAAGAATGGTGATAAGGAAAACGCTAGAGAAATCTATGTTAGTGAGCCAGGCATTTGAAGAGGCTTTTACTTATAATGCAAGATCTTTGAATAACAGTATAAACCTATCAAGTTCTAAACTCTATTTAGCACTGTTTCTGATCATGTCTACTTATAACAAAAAAACTCATGATGCCCAGAGACCATACTATGGCATGCAGACTTGGTTTATAATGATGAGCTCAGTGTATTTTCTTTGAGCTCTCTCTTAACATCATCCTTCTTCTGGTGTAATATGCCTATTGCATCTCTTGGAAAAGACTCATTTCTACATGAGTGATCAAATCATTTTGGGCTAAAGCATCAAGGTTATTGTATTTGTGTACGCTACACACTTCTGGAGTCTATAGGAGTTATTTAAGAACCAACTGAATATGTAAATGTGTGAGTAGAATCTCTCAGAAAGGCTAATCTTCTCTGGGTAGCATTTTGGGTTTTGGATCTGTTTTTCTTCACTTTATGTTTATTTTTTTAATCAAAATATACCATCCCTTCTTTCTTCTCCTCATTTATCCTTCTTATAGGAACTTGGATTTCTCTGACAGTGGAGAACATAAGGAACACATTTGTCTAAATGTGTTTCTTCCTCAGTGTTGTAATCATAAAAAGAGAAAGAACTATAAGAATATGTTCTGGTGGGGTGTGAGGGAAGCAGGGTACCTCAGTGGGCCCATGCTGAGGCATCCCTTCCCCCTGACGGACCAGAGACACACTGGTATAGTATAGAATAGAGATTATTTAGGGCATGAGGAGGGGAGTTAAGAGGGTAATAGAGACAGAGAAAGGCAGAGAGAGGGAGAGAGTAGAGAAATAGAGGATGGCCATGACCATGTGGAGAGAGGGGGGGAAGGAAATGGGGAGAGAGGGGAAACTTTATATAACTCCCATTATATAAGCCCCCACTTTCAAAAACTTTAGGTATTGAAGCCTTGGGGTATAGATTTCATTATTTATTTCTTTTGCAAATGTGGTGAATCTGTTATGTGACATGTACTGCTTTAGACTCTCAGGGTACATTAAAAAACAATATAGATAAAAAGCTCTACCCCTATGGAGATTCTATTCTAGTTAAAGCATCAGAAAATGCATGGTGCTGTCCACATCCTGGCTGGGTCTTCTCAGTTATGTCCCACATGTCAATCATCTCTGGAAGCTCCCTCACAGACACACAACTGGGTGTGTCTAACTTCCAAGGTCTCTCTCAACCTAGTCAAGTTGACAGTCATGGTTAACCTTCAGTGTGTGGTGGTTTGAATGAAAAACATCCCCCACAGGCCCATGTATTTAAACACTTGATCCGTAATTGATGGCACTCTTTGGGAAGGTTATCAAATTTTTAGGAAGTGAACCCTTTTCTTTTTTTTTTTATTAGATATTTTCTTTATTTACATGTAAAATTTTCCTTTCACAGTTTCCCCTCCAAAAAAACAAAGAAACAAACAAAAATGATAAAAAACAAACCCCTGTTGCCTCCCCCCTCCCCATGCCTGCCACCCCACCCTCTCCCATTTATTGGCCCTGGCATTCTCCTACACTGGGGCAAATAACCTTCACAGGGCTGAGGTCCTCTTCTCCTATTGATGATCAAATTTGCAATCCTCTACTATACACATGCTGCCAGAACAATCAGACCCCTCCATGAGCAGTCCTTGGTTGGTGGTTGAGACCCTGGGAGCTCTGAGGGTACTAGTTAGTTCATATTGTTTGCAGCTAAGGGGCTGCAAACCCCTCAGCTCCATAGGTCCTTTCTCTAACTCCTTCACTGAGGACCCTAAGTGAACTCTTTTCTAAAGGGTGTATGTCATTGGGGGCAGACTTTGAGGGCTTATAGCTTTGACCCAGTTCCTGTGTATCTCCTAACTCCCACTTCTTGTGTGAGAGTGAAAATGATACCAGCCAGCTTCTTGCTTTTCCTACTGAATTTCCTCTGACTGTAGCTTTGCCTTTCTAGCCATGATGGATTCACTCCCTCTAAACTGTAAGCCAAAACAAACTCTTCCCTAAGTTGCTTTTGGTCAGGGTATTTTATTACAGTAATAGAAAACTAACTGATACAGAGTAGTATTTATGGGGTCCATGTGTCATATTATGCAAGTTTTGATCAAGGGGATTATTTGCATGCTAAGGCATTAACTCTGTGCAGAGATGAAGGATGGAGCCACCAGAATTGTTTGGAGGTAATTTCAGTGTTCCAGGCCACTGTGATAGCGACTCACATAATCAGCCTCCTCAACGGTAAGACATGGGGATGTTTCGACAGTTGAATTCACAATGTTTCCCAATGAATTCTTCAAGTGTGAGAGACAAATAGGACTGACTTCAAGGTTTTGTTCCATAAAGCTGAGAGAAGAAAGATTATGAATAGAATAGATTTGGCAACAGGGGGTGGGGGGAATATAGGGAATTGACACAATAAGTTTGAAACATCTATTGATACTGAGATACAAGATATTGAGTCAACTGCCCTAAGACACAGAGCTTCTGAATGTATTCCTGTCTCATATGTTGGACGTGTTTGCTGGAAAGCTAGAGCTGGCTACAGATGAAAGGTGATAAGTATTCTCCACTTCTACATCTAGCTAGTTTGTGGTTTCATTCTCATAAAAAGTCTCTGTAAAGACAAGGAGTAAGGGACCTGATATTTCTCCAAATACATAACTAAGTAGTAGGTATAATGACCTTCGAGGTTTATATAGACTATTAAAATGATATAGCTATGATAAGGGAGTATCTTCCAGCTGTGATGATTAAATTCACACCAATATATTAACTGACCATCAGATTACTAAATTTCATATTTCAATGACCTCAAATTTACTTACATTTTATATTTGGCTCAGCTAGCATGATATCACACTGAAAGAAGTGTACATAATATATAATCTTATCACTCTGTTAAAAGAAGCATCTTGTTTCCTTTTATTCTTTTGAACTTTATTTAAAGGCGTTGGTTAGGATATTTTACAACTACATTGCTCTTAGCACTGGGATCCCATAGAGGGGAGGTTTAGCAGGATTCAGAGCACAGTGGTAGAACTATGTAGAGAATGGAGATCCAGGGCACAGTGGTGGGACCACATAGAGGGTGGAGATCCAGGGCACAGTGGTAGAACTACATAGAGGATAGATATCCAGGGCACAGTGGAGGATCATGTAGAGAATGGAGATCCAGAACACAGTGGTAGGACTACATAGAGGATGGAGATCCAGGGCACAGTGGTGGGACCACATAGAAGATGGGGATCCAGAAGACAGTGATAGAACCACACAGAGGATGGGGATCCAGGGTATAGTAGTAGGGCCATGTAGAGGATAGAGAAGTGGAATAGTTCCACTGAAATGTTATTCTGTTTTAAAACTTAAAAAAAAAAAAAACCCAAACAACCAACAACCACCACCAACAACAGATGCTAATCATCATGTTGGACACAATAACACCTGATCTTAAGGGCTTATATATGATCTTTGGATATTTTTGTTTGTTTTTACTGTTAAGTAAAATCTATGTACAACTGAATAGTCTACTTACACTCACCTGTTCCCTTCTCATTTTAAAAAAAATGTAATAAGTTTTAATTATATGTACATGTCTGTCTGTCTGTAGATGTGTGCATTTGAGTATAGGTACCAGTGGAGACTAAACAGTGGTATATATTTCTCTGGCACTGGGGTTACAGGCAGTTGTGAGCCACCTGACATGGATTCTTGGAACTGAAATCCAGCTCTCTGCAAGAGCAGCAACTATTCTTAATCAGTGATCCATCTCTCTATCCCCCTATCTCATCATTAATTTGATATTTCTAGTGATGAGAACAGGAGATTTAAACTGTTGGGTCAGTTTTAAGAGCAGGGACCCTGAGAATGAACAGTTTAATAAATTCTTGTTCTTGACCAACAGCAGGAAGTGTTCTTGGTTCTGTACTGGCTAAAGGCCAGAGAAGCCAGGTGGGATGTCTCTAGTTTCTTTCCTCTCCTCTCCAAAATGACCACCTGTGCCTGGAGTCTTTATATGGAGGGTGTGACTAAAACTCCAACCACAGAGACTAATCCTTTCTGGTAAACAGCTTGGAATTGGATATCCAGAGTTTCATGGTAATTCTGTGATTTTAGCCCATCTCTTCAATGATTTTAGTGTCTCAACTCTTGGAGGAGATATGTTAGATAGCTAGACAGGGATTAATATCTCTGAGATCATGGAGGATGAACTTCTTTCTCATGGTTTGGCTTTGGTCCCGTCTTCCCATTTTCTTGGTAATAGTAGAAAGGTAAACATTAGCTTTGCCACTCCTTAGACCTCTTGGTCAACAGAACAAGATGCCTGTATTCCTGAGTAGAAACATGATATTTTGATCTGCTCCAAAGATTAGAACATTATATATTATTATTCCTCCTTTAAGCACTAATGCCTCTGGGCCTGCCAGTCATCTGGGGCAAGAGATCACCCCTCAAGAAGACTGATGCTCCCAAAGCTAGGAAGATAGGAGAAACAATGATTCCTTTAATGAGGCCATGGATTTATCCTTCCCAGAAGCCCCTACTCCATGCAGCTGTTCATGGTGTCGCTTGCCATGTGGTTTGCCCATCTTTTCTGAGCCCTTACTCAGAAAAGCACAACCTTTTTCGTTTCTTCTTTCTATTCCTTTTTTTGTTTTGAATACTGGCCAAAAGCTTGAGCGGGCTTTCTTTGGCACTCTGGGCTTAGTTGCGCTTTCTCTGACTCCACTTTCCCTTCTGCCATGCGCTGCTTGCCTGACTACGTTGCAAAGACATGGGTTCTCCTCTTCATCACATCCATCTAGCTCCCCTCAAAGCTGTCAAGATTTATAGCTTGACTCCCCTGTTGCTTTTCCTTCAAACACTAGTAAACATTTCTTCAATCTTACCTTTAGAGTCTATTTAAAATTATTTTATGAATGAGATTAAGGCCCTCAGAGAAGGAACTCCAAGTTCTCTAAGTTCTGCAATTTCTTAAACAGAAATAGTAGTCCCTGTCATGTGACTGAAGGTCTTATTCACACTTGAGTGTGGAAGAGGATCATTTATTGGCATAAGCAAGTCCCTGTGTTGTGATTAGGTTTCAGCAAAGTACAGTGCATTCCATCTACATCTAGGACTTGCAATGAAATTTATAATAATAACATCAGATAGATTGGAGCACAGTGACATTTTAGCAATGAGCACATACTTTCAACTTTAATAGAATGTGTCTGCAAATGTTATTGACAGTTTAAATGGTACTTTTAGTTAGCTACTTTTCAAAATTGTTGTCTTGACAAAAGCCTTTATCCAGTTCTCTTTTCTTTAAAAAAAAAAAATGCAGATTCAATCAGAATTATTTAAGAAAAAATTTAAAAAGTTCAAACTTTCTTTTAAAGTTAAGAAAACTAAACTTAACTACCATGTTGGTACAAACCTTGTCTTCTGCCCGGTTTAGCACTCTGGCATATACCAAAAGGCATTATGCGCTACTCGGGATGAGAACTGTACGTGTGTTTAAATCTACAATGCTCATGTTGCAGATCTTGTGGAGCTTAATTATCATCTATATTCACATTGCTTGACAATTCACAAACACAGAGAGAAGCTCTAGTATGATACTTCTGTATGCATCTCCGGTTTCCTTTGAAGACTAAAAATAATGTTCACAAGAATAGAAGTTGCTTCATGGAACCTTCATAGCCAAACAAAACCCAAGCGCCATCTATTCCAATCCATTTCATCTATGGCTGAGGAACTCGAAGTCTGTCCCGTGAGTCCCAGCCAGTCAGTGGCCAGGACAAGGCTAGAAAAGGAAGTTTGGTTTTTCCTCCAATTCCCTTTACTTTCTTACAAGAGATAGATCTAGCCATGGTTCCCTAGAAAATCAATGGTAAAGAGGAAAAATTTAACGTTAAACAAAGGTCAATCTATTAAGAATGCCTCGACAGGGTAGATACAGTACTTAGGGCGCATTACAGAAGAACTCATCTGTCGTTGGTTGCACAAGGTGCAAGGTGAACACACTGTGCTAAGGTTCTCAGTTCTAAAGATAAAAGTGTCTTAAGTGCATGTATATGAAGTGGCGCACCATGCACCACTTCCATTAGTTCTAGAACATCTAAACTAGACAAAATATAGAATTATGAGCCAAGTGTTCCCTTAGTTAAAATTCTTCAGTGAATTTTCATTGTCTACACAGGTCAAAGACGTCACTTCGCCTGGGCTACATCTTCACCTCATTGCCTCAACCTTTTCGCTTTCATTTTGAAATGTGATTACAGCTTCTGTTATACATTTAATGCTTTGCTCTCCCTTGTACCTGAAGTGTCTTCATGATGTGACAACCTCATTCCACCTTTCTGGCTCATTGTTGAGGTTTCAGGTGACATTGTCAGTTGGCTCTCCTTGATTCTGCCAGTGCTCCCCAACTTCCTGGATTTTATTCTTCTGCCCTGATTACGTATTTCCCTCTGCATACTTAATCCCTGCCTTTAAAACAGATAATGACAAAACACTTTGTTCGATGACCACCTAATTTACTGTGAGTTCCTTGCAGGTTTTAGTTTACAGCAAGCATACGCTCTGACATATTGTAAAAGCATGGTATGAATTCAGTGAATGTCACTGGGATAATTAAACGATGAATAATTAAATGAGCTAATATACACAAAACGCGTAGAACAGTAGTTGGCACACTGAACATAGAGCGTGCCAAGGAATAAATGAATAAACTTTAAGATCTTTCCAAGTTGTGTGTTCTTCTGTAATGGTGAACGTTGTGCTTCAACAGGAGTCAGACAGCAAATGGATAGTCACTGGGATTTGTAAAGAACTGTGAAACATTCCAGTTTGGTTAACTCTAATGAAGAATTTTAAGTGGCGACATGTCTTATGTAGGTTCTGTAAAAGAGCTCTAAAAGTGAACTGTGTAAAATTCACACACCCTGTCCAGACAGTTTCATGGAAGCTCTCTTGGCCTGCTGTTATTGTTCCCAGAGGGATGGATATTGTCCTTGCTCCTAGGTATTCAAGACCTTCAGTCTGTGACAGTTCTATGCCTAATGCATCCACTAGGGGTCTAACTTTTGCAGTATTGTAATCCTAGGGGAAACAGTTTCATTTCCTTCTTGCCTGTAGTGGCAGTTGTTATGGTCTGTGTACCCGTTGCATAGTCAGCCAAACTCCCATCATATTGAGCAGAATAGGAATAAAATAAGCTTCTTAAGGGTAGTACTTTTCTCCTGGCCCAAGTCACTCTTCCACTCTCACTAGAAATGGGTGACTGTAGTACTGGCAATTCAAACATCTTTTCTACTTGTAGAATGGTTTATATAGGTTACCATCTGCAGGTGGCAGCTGGACTCAGTCCTTTCTAGTACTGATGTAATTTTTTCACATTTTATTTTTTACTACAGATCTGTTGCATGCTATAAATTTGAACTTTTAAATCCCTTCTCTTTTTCCCTTCCTACCAGCTGCCATTCTAAGAGTATCTCAAATTCTGGAGTTCATCTCATTTCCACTCAAAGTACAGTACATTGTTGATAAACTTATTTCACATCGCAGCCATTAGTCTATTTATGAGCCTTCAGTTTCCCTTTAGGAGATGTTGATTTATATTGGAAAAAAATGAAAGTTAATATTTTCATAGACCTCTGCCTTTGATAATATTTCCACAAATACTGTGGTGTCTAGTCTGCAATGCTCTGATTTATTGCATAGGAATCAATTTATCACATTCGTTGTGCAGTTTCAGTGAGTCCTCAAGGTCATGCAGAAAGAAAATATCAGGGGGAGAATGATAATCCTGGCTTGGGCTATAGTGCAGGTACTCTTATTTGCCAGAAATTAACATATGTCAACCATGAAAGCACCCTAAGAGATACTTTCCATGTGCATTTGTTTTCTTGGAGTGCCAGATTTTTAGAGAAGAGAACTCAAGGGAGAAATTGAGGGTGAGCCATGCTCTGTGGGGAAGTGAATGTTTGTAAACCAACAGAACTGACTTATTTTCAACTTGAAAGTTTTACATATCACAATAATTAATGTATTGTCATTGTGCTGTCTGTTCTCTATGTAAGATGAAAATGAGCCTTGGCTGCTCAACATTCTCTCATGCAAGTTTCTAACATAATGGAAAACAGAAACAATGTCTAGAAAGCGCTCTCCATTTTCCTCTCTCTGACTTTTTCTTTTTGGGGGGAGTATTTTTTAAAAATCTTTATTAACAACTTATTATGAGAGAGTCTCTTTATAAATTTCTGAGGATGTGAACAGAATGTTCTGCTCCTGGGTATACATAAATATGAATATTTCCACTCTGAATATATATATTCATTTTTTGTGTGTATGTGTCTAAAATTTTTGTAAGAATAGCCATGAAGACTTAAGTGAAGAAGAAATTTTCTCAGTTCAGTATTAAACTATTCTAACTCTCCTAGTGACAGAAGGTGGTGTGGCTAGAGGAGCTTGGACCGACAGACAGGAAGTACTCATAGCACCTGAAGGGGGACAGTGCAGAAGACAGTGTAACTGAAGGTCCAGGAAATGCTTCTTTCTTCTATTATTTAGATTTAATCCTTTTAGACATATACACCATGATGTAAACACCATTATTATTATCTTTACTACTCTGCCATCTCTTACCCCAAGTAATCCCCAGCAGCAACGTTTCTCATCTGATTTCTTTTCACCTTCTGTGGTCCTGTCTGTGCCACATGTAAACATCATCATGAACAGTGTCTTGCCATTTGTTCCTGACAGTAGGCTTCCTTTCTACAGGTCCTATCAAATATCTTCAAACCGGAGATGCAGAGGAGAACGTAGACCTAGCCATGTAGGGAAAGAAGTATAAAGTAGCAGGCTTTCCTTTGGAAACAGAGTGTGATGGGTGAATAAAACCAAGTCTTGCTGTGAACATCAGAACAGCACAAGGACAACAAAGGAAAAGTTGCGGTGATTATTTATGTCTATGTGAAAAGTACAATACCTGAACATACACTTTAATTGCTTAAATATATGAATCTTAAAGCATCCGAGGAAGGAAAAGCATGCTGTTTGCTTAAACCAACAAAGAGGGATGAGGTAGAATCCTGGAATATTAGACTGAAGGCAAGAGAAGGAAGGAAAGGGTGACAGATGAAACATGACGGAATCAAATCTGTTATGTCAGAATTACAACCAACAAAGCCAATAATCACATTACATGTAGAGATGAATGACAGCCTGATTAAAAAGCAATGATTTTCAGGTTAGATTAAAGAACAATATACAAAGATACACTTCTTATAAGAAAATAGCTTTGAATAGCTATTTGAATAAATGGATTAAAAGTAAAAGAGTGTAAAAACGTACAATTAATATACTTTGCTTAAATGGAAACCTAAATAGCTACATTAGCATTAGATTTTGTAACAAATATTACTAGAAATGAAAAGTTCCACTTAATAAAAGAGGAGTTAACTTAGCAGGAGTATATATAATTAATAAACATTAATATAATGGCTAAAAGATCACAATGCACAAAGAGCTTCGAGGATGATGAGAGCTACAAATATATAGACACACCCACAAGTTCAGTGAAGATTTTCTACAATTGATAGAACAGGTGGATAGGGAAGTAGTAGGTACAGAAGGCTTGAACAGTTCTCAGCTGACTCGATCCGATTAGCATTTCTACAGTGCTCCACCTACATCAAAGGTTTATCCAAGTTATCTTCAAGGCACAACTATTCTGAATGAATTGAAAAGTGTTTAACATGACACTATATAGAGCATGTATCCGGACTATACATAAGTTAAATTAAAACACTTAGAAGTTGAGAAAAAGTTATCTTGAAAGCTAGTGATCTCAGGTTTCACTGTAAGAAACTAGGGGAAAAAAAGATGCTGAAGGAAAAGGAAGGGAGGAAAAGGAATGGGGTGAGAACAGAAATTCACTGTAAAGGAAATAAAGGAAAACAGTAGAGAAAAACTGTAAGTGGGAAAACTTACCTTTCTTGAAGAAGATAATAAAATTGCCTAAGACTGATTAGGAGAAAAAGAAACCAGTTCTCATTAGGAAGGACAGTTGTGTAACCATAGAGTTGATAGACATTAAAATGATAAACAAGGGAAATGTGTCAACTAGTAAGCCAACAAGTTTGACACCTTAGATGAAGTGGAATCAATTCTAGAAAACACGCAGACCACCAAAGCCTACTCAAGAAATAGCGTGTAAACGGAATTGCTGTGTATCCACTATGAAAATTAAATTTGTGGCTATAAATCTTTTGTAAAGAAAACTTTTAAACTACACATCTTCAGATAATCCATACACAGGTCGTGCCAGATACCTGTGTATACAGATTCTGTCAAAAAAAAAAAAAAAAAGTAAAGAGGAAGAAATGCTTCCCAAGAAAATGATGAGACCAGCAAGATTCTGAGTCTAAACCAGAGAAAAACAGTCATGAGGACAACACCGATACAGACTGCTCGCAACTGAACTGTTTAAAAATATTGGCTTTTTCAATGTATGTGTGTGTGTGTGTGTGTGTGTGAGTCTAGGTGCCCAGCAAAGCCAGAAGAGGATGTTGGATCTTTGGAAGCTGGAGTTACAGCAGTTGTGAACCACTTAATGCATGTGGCTACTGGGAGCTGAACTCAAGAGCAGCAAGTGCTACTAACCCCGGAGTTATCCCTACAGCCTCATAAATTGAGACAAACTTTTCAATCAATCTTGGAGAAAATGACAATTTTATACGAAAAGATAATGCTTCGTGAATAAATGTAGTTCATCATGAAATGTAACTTTGGTTTAATGTTTAAATAACCAACCAATACAATCTGCTATGCAGAAAAATATGAACAAAAATTCAAAGTCTTTCCCTTGTTAAAACTCAGCACTATTGTAAGAGAAAATTCTGTTAAGAGATATCTAGAAAAATTCTACAATGAGTAAAATAACACTTGAAGAACACTAGGAAGAGTAGTGAGGAATAGGTACTATAACCAGATTGTGTACATTATACTGAAAGGCCCAACCAATGCAAGAAAGGAAGAAGGAAAGAGAGAGAGAGAGAGAGAGAGAGAGAGAAAGGAAAAGGAAGGAAGGAAGGAAGGAAGAAAGAAAGAAAGAAAGAAAGAAAGAAAGAAAGAAAGAAAGAAAGAAAGAAAGAAAGGAAAAGAAGGAAGGAAAGGAAGAAACCAAACATCCAGGTTTCAGGAATACATACACTTATTCTTTGCCAATAATGTGCTAGTCTTTGTAGAAGTTCAACAGAATCATATCACTAGCTCTGATAATTGAACATAACATGTTTGCAGGATGCAAAGGTGATACACAAAATCAATTGTATTTATATACACCAACCACAAGCAATTGTACATCATAAACTGGCATTTATAGTAGCAATAAAATAAACAATGCAGAGCAATAAAGAAGACAAGAGAGGTTCAATCCCTGCAAATTGGAAACTGTACAGAACTCAAAGAAGACCTAGTAAGATAAGCTACTGTAATGGATTGGGGAAATGTTGTGGCTTGGGTATTTACATCCCTTGAAAAGGCTTTGTGTGGCTTGATTGTCAGTTTCTGGATTTCTAGGATGTGGCTGGATTGTAGGAGTTCTAACTTCATTAGTGCATACATTAGTTGGTTCATAATTTGATGACATTGTTGGGTGATGGTAGAAACCATGGAAGTAGGTCACTAGGGGCATGTCTCTGAAAGGCACATCTTGTTCCTGCCACTTTCTCTTAACCTCTCTGCCTTATGTCCTCCACAAGGGATATGTCTCTGGTTTGCCATGAGCTCCCTACCTTATTCTTTCCTACTCTTGCACGGGACCAGGGAGATAAGTGGTGATGGATTGAAGACTCTGAAACTAATCCAGAAGAAAGCCTTCCTCCCATACCTCTCTTAGTAAAGCTGTTTTCCTATTCACAGTGAAAAATGGCCATCACTGAGGATTAATTCTAAGATGCCCACCTCCCTACACACGTGTGAGCACACTTAAATGAAAACATGGAGACAGTGTCAGACAGGCAGTGATGCACCAGGCCTCCATTATGTAGTTGGTAATTATATACAGTGCCCTAGGTATGTAGAACAAAGCTTAGCAGTTTCTTTCAAAACTAAACCCACACTTATAGCTCAGAAAAGACAGTCCTTCCCATTCATTCCAGAGAAGGGAGAACTTACATATGAAGAAAAATCCATGTGTACAATTGTTGGCAGGTTTATATGTGATAACCCAAAGTTAGGAGCAACCAAAATACCTTTTTGTAGGTGAACAGATGGATGATGAACACGGCATATTCAAACTGCAGAAGGGTGTTCCCAATGAAATATATATATATATTCACTCAAAATTCATTTTGGGTGCACTCTGTGGGTTTGGGCAAATATATATTGACATCTCCAAAATATTCTATGTTCTATCTATGACACCTATTTCCCCTAGATCTTAGCAACCACTGAACTTCTTATTCTCTATATGTACATTGTTCCCCAGAATGTTATCATAGAAATATGTAGCATTTTTTTTCAATTAAAAATGCTTCTGTCATGCTTCTGAAGTTCTGACTTTTCATGGTGTGAGGTTCTTTTTGTTTGGGTCTGGATTATACTCTACCATCTGGGTATAGTGAATTTATTATCCCTTCACCTATGGGACACCAGGTTTCTTCTTGGTCTTGTCATTTCTGAGTAGTGCTACTTATCTGTATTCAGGTTTTATATGTTCACACATATTGAACTCACTTGAGTGAGGTCTAAGGAGTGTGATTGTTGTTATAGAGACTTATAAGGTGACTGTACCACTTTACACTTCCACAAGCAACGAACATGAATTCCTGTTGTGTTTCTCCTTCTTGTCATCACTTGGTGTGGCCAGTTGTTGTTGTTTTTAATCCTAAACACTTTAACTGATATGAGGTAGTAACTCATTGTTGTTTTAGATCATGTTTCTATGGCAACATATAGATAGAGACGATGAATCAATGAACAGTTTTCAGAGGGAAGGGATGACTGAGATGGTGGACAGGATGCATATAAAAGCAGTTGTGTTAGAGGCATCTTTGGTATGATGGACAGTTTGTGTTATGTTTGTGGGGGTGGGTAGACAACTCTACATGTTTTGCAAAGCTACAGAACCACACACACAGCCAGGTGGTGTTGGCGCACATCTTTAATCCCAGCACTTGGAAGGCAAAGGCAAATGGATCTCTGTGAGTTCTAGGCCAGCTTGGTCTACAGAGTGAGATCTAGTAGTACCAGAGCTAAAACAGAGAAACCCTGTTTAAAAAAGACAACAAAAAACCTCAAAACAAACAAACAAACAAACAAACAAAAACAAAACAAAACACCAGCCAAACCAAAAA
>NW_022196891.1:62181612-62200697 GCF_008632895.1 Mastomys coucha
AAAAAAAAAAAAACAGGAAAAAGAAAGACACACAGATGATGCATGGCAAATTATTGGTTCTAACATTAACTGTATTATGAAAATGTTGGGGTAAATATGTTGAAGGCTATGTGTCTCTGTATCACTTTTGCAACTTCCTATAAATCTATAGTTATTTCAAATAAAAAGTTTTTAAAATGTCAATGTTCCCTCAAATGATGAATAGATTCCAGAGAGTGCTATTCCAGGCCCCAAATGTGTTTTTATAGGAATTAGGATGCTGATTTAGGACTTTATGTCAAAGTTCAAAAGAACTAAAATCAATAAGGCCATGCAGAAGATGGAAGAAATTGGAAGAATTAAGCTATCTGACTTACTGTAAATCTACAGTAATATCAAGATGCAGACTGTTGATAAACAAGTAGATCAATAAAACTATTCAGAATAAAGCTCATATGTATATGGTCAGTTTGCTTTTAGATAAAAATGAAAAGATAATTCAATGGAGGAAGAAGCAGCCCTTCTACCAACTGTGCTGTTCAATCAGCCACCTGCAAGGCAAGTAAGTAGAATTGTACCTCAGGAGAACAAGAACTTAACATGAGCAAGGCCCTGGGTGTGCTCCTTACACACACACACACACACACACACACACACACACACACACACTCACAAACACACTCATGCACACACATGCACCATGCACACATCCCACCCACAGGTATGCATGTGCACATTAGTACATGAAACACTGTAATCTTTGCAAACTTTCTAGATTTGGGTTTAGCACCTCTACTGTACTAATTAATTAATCTAAGAAACTTTGACAAAATGACCATTCTCTTTAATTATTTAATTTTTGTTCCTTGACAATTTCATGCACATACACAATGATTTTGGTTGTTTTCACCCTCATTTCTTTCTCTCATTCCCCTTCTGTATTAATTTGAATAACATGTCACACAAAACTCTCAGGGTTTTAAATTCTCTGTCCCCAACTAGTAGCTGTTTGTGGTGCTGCTGGAGGAAGTATGTCACCAGGGGAGAACTTACAGTTGCAAAGGACTCCAGCCAATCAGTTTTCTTTGCTGTTTGTTTATGGATCAGGATGTGAGCTCTCAGCTCTGCTTCAGGGACATACCCACTTGCCTGCTGCTACGATGACTACCATGATGGTGATGGACTCTGAACTGGCTGGAACTATGAGCCCCAGATAAACCCTTTCTTCTCTAAGTTGCCTTGGTCATGTTGTTTTATTGCTGCAATAGGAAAGTAACTAATATATGCACTGACGTATTAGAACGGCGGCTCATGTCAGAACATACTACCCACTAGGCCCAAACAGTTCCATGTGTAAGAGGTTTAATTGAGAGGGAGAGGGGGGCAGTAGTGGAGAGAGAAGAGGGGGAGAGAGAGAAAGGGAGGAGCGTTCCCCATACATATGGGTTCTGACATAGTGGACACAGGTAAAGGTGGGAGGTGAGCCCAATGGATTCTGAGAATATGGCGGCTGTTGCCCTGGCAACAGGCCTGTGAAGCCCACCTATGTGATGTCACAGGCTTTGGAGGCCCTGATGCTAACACACACTCCCGCTGCTGAAACATTTATTCTATTCCAAGAAGTCTGCTTCCTAAATCCATGATATTGAGTGTGAGAGCCACTGAGTTTCATTAGGATTGCTTCCATGAGCCCAAGGTTATTTCCTGGAGCATGAGCAACTTATCAGTGGCTACACTACTGAAGAAAATGACAATCACCAGCCTTCATTAACTGTCAATAGTCCCCTGGGAGGGAGGGGCCTCATGAGCCCCTCCCTTATCCATGATGGATGGTTGACCAGGCCAATCTTATTCAGATCTTGTGGAGGAAACCACATCTGCCCTGAGTTCATGAATGCAAAGGCCATGTCAAGTCCAGAAGGCACCTACTGTGGTACACCCTCCCCATCCTCTGGCTCTGATGGACAGATAATGCCCCATTGAGGGCTGAGCATGCCACTGTCAATCATTTGTAGTACTCTGAACACTTACGAGCCTGTATGTTTACTCCTTTAATGTAAAGTTATCATAGATTTAGAGTTCAGATAGGGCTCATTTGCAATTCTGGCTCTGCTGTAGGTTAACATTCTTCAAGTAAGCTGCTTAACTCCTTGAAGATCTCTGATTACCTGTAAAAGCATTTGTGATACCTTTGCTCTGTCCAAAGCTTGGTACCAGGGTTGAGTGACATCATGTATTGTGTGTGTGTGTGTGTGTGTGTGTGTGTGTGTGTGTGTGTGTGTGTGCCAGTCTCTTGCTCGGAACACAGTAGAGCCAATCAACCTCCAGTTGTTACACTTCTGCCTGCCTTGCCTCTAAGAGCAGCATCTGCCTCCACAGCCTGCCTTCCTTCTTCCCTGGAGGAGGGGTGGAGGGGTTGGTTTGTTTCAGGATGGGATGAGTCAGCATAGCTCTGCACCTCACACAGAGAATTCAATTCATTTTCCTTAAACCCTTCAATCCTTTCCAAGCCCATGAGCATTCCCTGGCAGCTCCACACATCCACCTGAGAACACTCACAGGTAAAAGCAAGGCATTTCTGCGCACTCTGAACTTTTCAATAAACTGTCAGGAACTAACTCCATGGCGAATACCTCCGAATGCATTGATTTCTTTAGAGTAATTTGATCCCCGAAATCCAGAGCTGACTTCCCTGAGGCCAAGCGATAAATCAGCGGAAATATGAATAAATAATAAATAAATAAATAAATAAACAAACCCCCACTCCTCTAGCACTCATGAGGACTTCATAATAAGGCTACTATCTAAGGCACTCTTTTTAATCTCACTGCTTTTTGTGTAGGTTTTCTCCAAGATCAGTAGTCTGTGGGAACAAGAATACTTTTGAAACATATAAAAGGCTTAAAACCATCCACAGTTTTTATTTGACTCATTGGTTTTGATGCCGTGAACAATGTCACACATAATCATGCTTCTTACCTGTCTCTCACCACCTCAGACACCTCGGATTTCTTCGCTCAGGTATTTTCTTTCTCAGGGATTCCTTCCCTTCTTTTGACTCTACCAATCTGGAGGGTGGAGCCGTAGCTGAAGCCACATGTCCTCCATGAAACTTCAAAGTTCATGGTATCTTCTTAAGTTCTCAGCTTCCCATGACCTTCAGCTGTGGGGCTGGGACTTTAGAATTCTGTAGTAATCTCTAGCTGTGGGAAATTGAACAAGGTATTTAGTCTTCTGATCTTACATCATCTGTAACTTCAAAATGAAGACACTAGCATCTATCACTCAGGACCATTGTGAGGAACAAAGGAGACAATAGATGCAAATAGAAGTTTTTTGCAAACTGAGCCAGGATAAACAAACGAAAGAGTTACTTATGCCTAGAACAACCCTGATCACAGCTGCCTTTCTTGTGTGTATATATGGCTCTCGAATCCTTTTGAGAAATGCTGTGAAGGTTGAGCTGTTTTATCCATCTTTACAACTCCTAACATGCTTTACACATGCAGGCATGCATTAGGACATGGAACTGAGAATATTCAATATGGAGTGGGGCCCATCTCCTCTTCCTTCAGCAAAATGAATGTCCATTGCTATATCATTTCTCTAGATAGCCAGCAATCGATACACACATTTGCCTTTACAACTTTTCACTAGAAGATTGCTTTCATGGAGAAGAGGGTGAGTTAACCCCCTCCGCCTACCACCACTGTATCCCAGTGGGTACCACACGTTCAAAGCCTGCAGAGCAAGTCACCAGCATTCAAATTCATCAAATGATTATAGGAATTCAGGAAACAGCAAGTCCTCATTAGACCAAAATAACAATCCGCAGCAGATGCACACTCTATTTTCAAGCTATGCTCTTGTGTTCTATTACCCCAGAATTGGGGAGTCAAAGCTTGCCACAGAGTAACTGAGCTGGAAGCCAAAATAGGATGGTTGTGCAGCTCTTGTAGAGAAGTCTAAATTGGAATGGCAGATGTTTATAGTCAAAGTCAAGAACATCTTCCATCTGAGGAGGGAACACAGCTCTCAACTGACTGCTGATGTCCTAGCTCTAAAAAAGAAGAATAGTGTTGGGATTTTTTACTGTAAACTCTTTTATGTAACTACTTCCATTTTTAACTGGTCCTCCTGGTAGACCTGGGCCTCTTCCCTCTTTGTATTCCCAATATCATCCTCTGCTCATCTCTGATTAGCACATTGCACACTGTTTGGGAACAAGATCTGGTTGCATGTCAATCCAGTTAGACTGGTTCTCTCTCTCTTTCTCTCTCTCTCTCTCTCTCTCTCTCTCTCTCTTTCTCTCTCTCTCCTTTATATGTGTACATATATATGTGTGCATATGTGTGCACACACATGCGTATATGTATGTAGAAGTCAGAGACAAACATTGAGTGTTTTTCTCTATTACTTCTCCATATTTTTTTTTTCAATTCAGGGTCTTACTATATCACACTGGCCTGGAAATCTCTGTATAGACCAGGCTGGCCTTGAATTTACAGAGATCAGCTTGCCTCTCGCTCCAGAGTGCTGGGATTAAAGAGGAGTTGTACTGTTCCCAAGCCAGATAGACATTCTTAAGAGACTTGGAGCACAGAGACTGAGTTAGTTAAACGGTGCCAAGTTTGGGCATTGTCCTTGGAGAAAGAAAGGTTGATGTACCACTAGATGTGATTCTTCACTTCTGAAGAGAGCTGTGGAGTGGAAGTAAACACTTATGAGCCCTCACTATATAGAAGAGTCAAGGCTATGGGAGAGGTAAAAGGGGTGGGGGATAAAGGCTCGGATTTACCATTTATTTACTTGGCAAATAACTTTGGGCAAGGCTTTTGATCATCCTGAGTGCCAAGCTTTAAAAAAAAAAGTTCAAAAATTTATCTGATAAATGACTTCAAGAATGCATGTTATAAGCCAGCTGCTGTGCAAGATGTTAGGAAAACGGTGATAAATGGGATGCGGGCTTACTTTGAAAATAAGTATTACTTACAGCATGACAGGGATAAATGAATGCTACCTAAGGTGGGACCAGGATAGAAATGGTTCCATTTTGAAAAACAGCCACTCTAGTCCTGGAAGACCAGGCCAGATTTCTGACACAATGTCATTCAAGAGGAGCGCATGACAATTCCTCATGTCAAGACTAAGAAGTAAGAGGAAGTGAATCAGGAAGAAGGACAAGAAGCACAGACTCCCAGATAGCAAGAGGCATGAATAAATTTAAGGACCTATAAGCATTTTAGTATGAGCTATGAGAGTATGCAATAAGCAGAGACAAGTACGCAGGTCTAAACTATGAGACATCTTGATGGTTGATCATAGGAGGCTGGCCTCCATTCTCAATGGAATCTGAAAAGCCATGGAGATGTTGTTAACCAGGGGAACTAATCAGCAAGATGCATGATTTTAGAGATGTAATTCTTATTGCAGGGCAGAAACCACATTAGAAATAGGAAGGCGAGTTAGGAAGCCATCAAGAGTCTAGATGCAGAGCAAAGATGCTGTAAGTCAAGACAGTGATTTCAGAAGCAAAAGCAAAACAAAATGTTGGATTCTAGAGACAAGGAGGTAAGGGTGCCAATTACTATTTGTCGCATACTCATTACACATTGTGTGCATGTACTAAAATGTCACACTACCTCATAGACATACAATGACTATAAGCTGATTAAAAGAGGTTAGATAACCTTGTAAGTAGGTAAGTAAGTAAGTAAGTAAGTAATTAACAAACTGGATTTCAATAGAGAGTTGGCAATTGGCTGTTGGCTTAGCAATGAGAAGTGCATTTAACTCAACTGTCATTGTGACTCATGTCTTTTTACACTTGGTGCACATGTGTGTTTATTTTCAGACAGCATCAACTAGAGCATTCTCAGTTTTAGCCATGCAACCCACAAACACAGAGCTCAGCTTCTAACTGTGCTTCCTTTCCCTCTGTAGAAAGAGAGGGTGCTTGTCCTAGAAATGTCAATCCCTTCCATCGTTCCCTTCAAAACCATTGCCTCAAGAAATAAACCATTACTGCTGTTAATACTACCAGTCTTATGCCCCTCTTCCCCCTTCCACAGGATGGGCATTCTCAGGAAGCAAGCACAGAACATTTTGTACACACAAAACATGTCATTGCATGGGTAGGGACCTACATACTTGTTAGTTAGTATTAATAGTTAATAGGAAAGGGAAAAAAAATCTAGATTTAAGTGAATACATGGGAAAGAGAAGTTACCTAAGGGGTCAGGGTACCTGTGAAAATAAGCAATCTATGTTGGCTGTTTGTAGGTCTTTTGTTGGCATTTTAAATAAAGTGTTAGGAAGTCTAATTTCATGGAATAAAACACCAGTGGCATGTGACTTACTTCATAAGTAAATCCTTTTATTTTCATATTTCTTGCTCATAGAAAAGGTTACTGTTTTACTTTGATATGACTGTTCTGGCATGGGAGGAGTTATTACTATAGCAACCACTGTATTTAGCACATGTCCAACTGGAACACAAAAAGGGTTTCTACCTCTTTAAATAGTAGTGGCATGATTCAAGGATGGGAAGCTTCAAAACACGGTGAGACGAAGGAAAAGGAGAGGGCAGAGGCCGAGACGCACTCAGAAAGATGTGGATAAAATACAGTCTTCTCAATGACAAGTGAGCAGACCACTATGGCTTCTTACACAAGGAGGGGAGGAAGGAAACCATGGAAACATGGAAATGAGTCAGACTTGATGTTCCACAGCGACTCAAAGACTTGCATTTCATGACAGTACCTCTCACACCTGCTGGTTACTATGGAAATTCTCCCTGTGTGTATGTGGCCGCACAAGGAAGATGCCAAGTCACACAAGTGACACAGGGACTTAAGAAGGGACCAAGAAAGCAGAGTGGTCCTGCTTATACAGTTTCATTCCAGTGAGTGTTACATACTTAAGGAGTTCTGGGGATGAGAGGCATAGATTTGTCACCACCTGGTAAATGAAAGGCTACTAAAATACAAGTTTACATAGGAAATCTATTACTCTATACACAGCAGGCTGAGGAATGTTGGAGAAAGGACACTCCAGGGGATGGAAGGTTGTCTTCTCACAGCAGATCTGCATCTGTTTTACTCTGAGCACATTGTCAAAATGGGGGTGCAGGGGCAGGAGCCAGGCCTGCCTGTATCAGTTAGAAGACTGAAATGAGAGGCTGTGAGTGATGAACAAGTTACAATTTCCACTAGCTTAACAATAAAAAAAATTTACTGGACCGTGAAATGGAAAATTTCAGACAGACTGGTGGCTCGTGCCTGTAGTTTCTCAGTATTTAGAAGGCAGAGCTGAGGGAACCACTGTAGGGAGGGCAATGAGTACAATGAGGTTGGTTGTTGTTGTTTTGTTTTGTTTTATTTTCCAGACACAACAAGGCAGTTGCAAATGTGAACACACAGCAGTATGACAGCGTGCCCAAGGCCTGACGTGCAAGATCATGTCAGATACAATTCCAGCATGGTGGGGTGGGGAGCTAGGGGAGGGTTGTCAGGAAGTCTCACCCCCAACTAAGGAGCTATTAGCAATTGAAAGTGGGGAGAAAGGCTCTGCCAGTGCCCGACAAATACAGAAGCAGATGCTCACAGCCATCCATTGGACTGAGCACAGGGTCCACAATGGAGGAGCTAGAGAAAGAACCCAAGGAGCTGAAGGGGTTTTGCGGCCCCATAGATGGAACAACAATATGAACCAACCAGTACCCCCAGAGCTCCCAGGACCTAAACCAGAAACCAAAGAATACACATGGAGGGACCCATGGCTCCAACTGCATATGTAGCAGAGGATGGCATTGTCTGGCATCAATGAGAAGAGAGGCCCTTGGTCTTGTGAAGGCTCTATGCCCCAGTGTAGGTGAATGCCAGGACAGGGAAGCAGGAGTGGGTGGGTTAGTGAGCAGGGGGAGGGGGAATGGAATAGAGGGTTTTTCAGAGGGGAAATGAGGAATGAGGATTAAATTGAAATGTAAATAAAGAAAATATCTAATAAAAGAAGAAAAAACTGAAAGTGGGGGAGAGAGAGAGAGAATCAGTTTTCTTTAAGGAGGAGGCTACCAAGAAGCTATTTGTGTATCAATAGATGGTCCTGTGTCTTAGGACACACAAGCAAGTGCTAAGTGGACTCTGTGAGTTTAAAAATGACAAAGTTGGGGGGTAGTAATGTTGAGGGGATAAGGGAATGATTGGAAGGGAGGGGATATGGTGGACTTGATCAAAACATGCACACACACACATTCACACATAGACACATTCACACACGCATTTATACATGCATTCACACATGCGAGCGTGCATGCGTGCACACACACATTCACACATAGACACACTCATACACACATTTACACATGCACTTATACATGTGAGCGCACACGCTCGTGTGCACACACACACACACACACACACACACACTCACCGGTATACATAGTTCTCAAACAATAAAATATAATTTAGACAAAAGCAACTTTAATGTTAGAAAATCCTAGTAGGAGCTGTCCCTGGAAAGACAGAGCCCAAAGGTTGAAGACTCTTCTGTCTGCCATTTCCATTCCAGAATGGAAGTCATTCCATTCTGTCTCTGGTGAGCTATTAAAGGACGGAATTGGGGAATGTACATGATCAGAGTTAAGTTCTCCTCAGGTGATCATCCTGGAAGATAAAATGAGGTTTTTAGGTGACAGTGTTTTGTGTTGCTGCCATTATTCCTGTGTTCCTCAACCTTCTTGGATGAATTCTATCTAGATTTAATTTATGCTTCATTTAAAGTATACATTCTGATCCTAAAAAAATCTCATTTCCCAGTTCTTTTTCTATTAAAAATTGAAGGGTACACAGATCATCTTTCCTTCCAAATTGGAACTCATATCATTTGTGGATGGAATGCGACAGCTGTAGAAAGTGTTTCTCCTGGAACACAGAAGGCTGGAGATAGGACTTGAGTCTTGACCATGTGACAGCTGTAGAAAGTGCTCCTCCTGCAAGACAGAAGGCTGGAGATAGGACTTGAGTCTTGACCCCAGGGCATCAATTTCTGGATTAACTGCTGGCCAAACCATTGCCCAGAAATAGAATCATTAAATAGCCATCATAGGAGGCAACTAAAGCAATCAGACTGGAATGGATATACTGTTTCTTTTTGAATATTTAATGACTGAATTAGATGACTATGTAGTCACTTCTCATTGAAAAGCTTAAATGATATCTGAAGTCTACCTACTTAAAGGGTTCTTTTTATTTATTATATCTGATATGTAACTAAGTTAGTATTAACATTTATATTAAAATTATAAAGATATATGGGAGGTCATATATGAGTATTCCATTTACTCATCCCATCATTTCTTTTTTGTTTTAGACATACATTTCAATTTGTTTTGGGCCACCTACTGTTTATACTCATGAAGACTGTTATCATAAAACACAACTCCAACCTCAAAGAAATAAGATTTGACTTATTCTTGAGCCAAATATGAGTCACCATGGCCTGGAAATAGGAATTCAGGTTACTTCCCCCAATATGTTCAACTGAAGAAACAGTTACATGAACTTTTTATAGTTACAGAACAAAAGAAAGTCATAAGTCAAGGTTTATTTAGTTTGCTTGCTTGCTTTTCAAATCCTTCAAAAAAAAAAAAAAATCAGGTGGGAAGGTTTAGCACAGCAGGGACATCTCTGCTGTAGGTTCCAGATGTTCTGTAGTGTTGGTAGAAGCTAGTGAGCTATTAAGTTAACACCCCAAATGTTCCATGTGATGGTCAGAAAGATGTTAGGTCAATACACAGGCAGGCAATAAATGGCTATTAAGGAGCTAATGATAGCCTAAGGCAATTTGATTATTGGCTTGCAAAATCTCAGCTATCTATTATCACAAAGTTCCAATCACTCAACCAGACCTGTACAATTTAACGTAAGTACAACTCTACCCCCCTGGAAGATATTTAGTTCTTAGCACTATACAATCTAATAAGCATGACCCCCCTCTCTCAAGAAACTTTGAGGAACTAAAATGTCTTAATATATAGCATGAAGTGTTATGTTCAAGTTGCTAAGAATGTGAAGATAGCTGAAGAACAGAAAAGAACCCGAACGTGATAATTTCCATGTTCTTCATTAATATACAAGCTTTGGGACCCTAAGGATAGGAAAGTCACTATGGATTAAACTTTACGGAGATGATACAGTTTTTTGTTTTGTTTTGTTTGTGGGGTTGTTTGTTTGTTTTGGGTGGTGTTTGTTTTTATTTTTGTTTTTGTTTTGCCTTGTTATTGAAACATGGACAGAAGGGTAGAAAAACAACCAGGAATTCTAGGTGATATGGGAAAATCAGTAAATGTTTGCTTTATTCTAGTGTCTTTTTTCTTCTGTTGCACACTCCCTGGCAAACTTGCCATATCTGCTTCCTTTACCCTGCCCGTGAAAAACTAGTTGTTTCACTGCCGTCCACCAGGAGGCCTGGGTATGGCCTAGCTCATAGGAACCCTTCCTCACAAAGACTATAGTGGAAAGGTCCAGAATTGCAGGACTCAGGCCTTTTATGTTTGGATTGGTGTGTTTGCATTGGTATGCATGCATTTATCTCTTACTGTAGCTATTATGAAACAAGCACAATAAATGATTGTGTGATTTATCTCCTTACAATAACTCAGCTATCCAATATGAAACGAGGTCCAACCCTCTCCTTTCCAGGGCAGAATGGTGCAGATTTTGTGTTAAAAAAAAAAAAAAAGATTCACTATTAACTACAAGCCTTATTCGAACTCTTCCCACTGCTGTGAGAGAAAATCCATTCATCTACTGTGGTCTTGATCATTAGGTTCTCATTTTCATGCAAAGGACTCTGCAGCTAATGTCAGTCACCAGCAAGAGAATAACTGTAACCAGGAGGGAAGGAACACCCTGTATAGAGGTGGCCTCACAATTCATCTGAACTAAAGTGAAGACAAATTGCTTTAATGACTCCCTAAGAGATGCTTAGCAAGCTCAACCATCCATCCTTTGTAGTGTTCTTCATCCTCCCTTGAAGTAACCCACATGTTTAAAAGAGTTGTGATCAGAGGGCCAGGCAAAGCTATGTATATGTACAAGCCTCAGTTCAAAGATATTGAAGTGATGTTTATTCTGAATTCTATTTATAAATGTAAAATTCACCTTGGATGAGCATTTGCAAATAATCTTTATAATTTCTCCATTACTAAATTACTTTAATTCCCCAAGATGATCCTCAAGAAGACACAGCAAGACTCATGAGGAAAATTTGCTTAGATCCAGTACATACATTAGGTTACATTAAGGGTGGAGGTAGGAAGGTCAAGGAGATTCATTTGAAATCTTAACTTTATCTCCTTAAAAACTACAGATAGATAAACAGAGTGACAGAGATTTGGCGGGGGGGAACAAGATCATGGTATGTTTCCCAATTTAATCCCCCTGCCTCACCTTCCCAGGGGCTATTATTAAGGGTATTTACCACTGTACCTGGCACAGAGTATTTTTAACTGAAGCATATTTGTACATCTATAGAGTACAGTATAAGCTGAAGTATGTATATAATATGTAATGATCAAATTGAGATATCAGCATTTCTGTGTTGCTAAAAAGTTACTATTTCTCTGTTTTACAAATCATTGGTTCCTTTCTTTTAAGTTATTTGGAAATATACATAGAATTGCTGTGGTAGTGGGTATGCTACTGTGCTATAAGAGCACTCAGACCATCTCCTTCCATGGTACTCCACTGTTGTGCCTGTTGTTTTGCCTCCCTGTGCCTCAATTTCTCTGCAGCATCAAGTGACCATTGTTCTCTCTACTTCTATGAGAATCACTTTTTTGTTTGTTTGTTCTTGTTTTTGTTTCTACAAAAGTGTATCTATACTTTGTTTCTACAAGGGAGCATCTGCAGAATTTGTCTTCTACGGCCAGCTTACTTCATTAATCACACTATCCCTACCTCCATCTATGTTGCCACAAATGATGGGATGTCATTTTAGGTTCTATAGAATGGTATTGCATTGTGTTGCTGCCTACATCTCCTTTATCTATTCATCCATCCAGGTACACTGCCTTCAAATTCTTACCTTAGCTACTACATAATAAATATGGCATGCATGGGCCTCTGAGACAGTAATTCCATTCTCTTTAGTTCTATACCTAGTAGTGAAATAGTTATGTCATATGATGGCTCTATTTTTAGTTATTGGATGAGCCACCACACAATTTCCCATGTTGATTGTAATATATCACCAAAAATTGGATAGAATTTATTTCCTTGTTTTTACATCCTTGATAGCATTTATTATCTTCTGTCTTTTCTTATAATAGCCACTCCAAAGGGATGTGACAATATCTTACTGTAGTTTTATTTTTTGTCCTTCTGATAATTAGTGTTGGTAAACATTTTTTCTTTGGGAAATGTCTATTCAGGTAAGTTTCCTATTGCTTTAGTAGATTATTTGATTTGTCATTCCCTTATACATCTGTTTATTAATTTATCTTATCAGATGAATAATTAAGCAATATGTCTTTAGTTCTTAAGGTTCTCTCAATTATAATATGTTCACTTTATATACAAATATTTTACTATATAAAGTCAATTTTAACCTAATTAATTTAATAGAGCTACTCATAATTTTTATTAATCACGAAAATATTAATACGGATTATTCTTTTGGAAAAGGAGGTATAATATTACAGAGACTGAAAGAGGGAGAAAAGAGAGATTGATAGGGGACAAGATAGAGACATAGAGAAAGACAGAGACAAAGAGAAGAGTCACAAGGTGCTGCTATCTCTGAAGGCAGAGGATAGAAAAGTTCTAGCAAAAAAGGTATGTGAAGAAATTGTAGCCATTTTGGAAGCACAGTGAAGCTCAAGAGAGGGAAGATCCCCAAGAATAAAGACCCTTGCTGGCTGGGCCTACAGCCCTCACTCTCCTCAGCATCTCTTCTGCATGCTTCTCCTCACACCATTCCTGCTCCCTCTCACTGGCTTCTCTCTTAGGTTTATCTGCCTAGCAGGATGATCTTGACTAAGAAGGATAAGAGGTGAAGGCAACAGAGAAAAGCAGAGAGAGGGGCTCACGTGGTCATCACCAACTTGACAGCTCCAGCTCTCTTGCCATCTCTAACTATGGATGTTTATCTCCTTCATATTAACAGAAGCTTCTGGAGATATCATCAACCACAGTTTGTGCATGCCTGCAAGTCTCCTTTGTAAAAATTACGAGCTCTAGTATTCCAGCTTCATGCCCGAGTGCCCTACAGCCTTAGAAAGTGTGTGATCTTGCTTTGTAAACAACTTATTCTGTCCTGAGGGCACTTCTGTGGATACAAATTTGTATATTTTATTTACAGTTTGTGCATGCCTGCATGTCTCTTTCATAAACACTGTGCATTCTAATATTCAAAGTTAGGCAAAATGTATAATGTAAAGTAAATATATATAAGAATTCTTTCTTGTTGTGAAGGTGATGTTTTCCTTGTGGTCTTATGGGATTGACAGGAGAAATAGACACATTTAGAAAGTATTTTTCAGCTTACTCAGAAACTACTAAAGCACCTAATTTTCTTCTCTAGGTATTGAATTGATAGGCTTTATTGTTCTCCTGCCAGGCCCCGTAAGACTACAAAGAAAACATCACATTAATAACAAGAAAGAATTTTCTTATATATACTCACTTTATATTATACATTTTGCCTAATCTTGAATACTAGAATGCATAATGTTTGCAAAGGACACATGCAGGCATGCACAAACTGTAAACAAAATATTCAAATCTGTATCCACAGAAGTGACCTCAGAATAGAATAAGTTGTTTGCAAAGCAAGAACATACTTTCTAAGGCTGTGAGACCAAAAGACATTCAGGCATAAAGCTTCTAATGGCCTATTCTAAGGCACAAGAATACAAATTCAGTTCTGAATAGATGACTTGCCAAAACCTGAGACACTAAATAATCTTTCCAGGGAGAGGGAAGAGTGAAGATGGGGCTGACTGGCATGAAGCAGCAAAAAGAAACAGAAGGCCAGAGTGTGGAGAGGACTGCTTGTGCGCAGGGATTCCTGGTGTCTAGAAGAGCTCTTTGTGCTTCCCTGTTTCTGCTTACCACCTTCCCCTCTCCTGCAAGATGCTGTGACATCTTCTGGAAAAGCAGAGAGCAAGCTTTTCTTTCTTCATTCAGTGATGCTGTTGAACACTACATGCTCTAACACGAACATGCCTTGCAAACATGAAGGTGCTGTGGAAGCCCTGAAAGCCACAGCCTGACCAGGATGTCCTCCAGCCAATCGTAATCATTTCTACTCTACCATCAGGGTATGCAGTTCTGAAGCTCTTCAGATGTCTACCCTGCTTAACCATAAAAGTCTCTGCTCAGAAATCTGTCCACAGTTGTGACACAGGAGAGATGGCTCAGTGGAGAAGAGCACAGACTGCTCTTCTAGAGGACCCAAGTTCAATTCCCAGCATCGATGGGATGACTCATGATTGGCAGTTACTCAAGTTCCAAGGGATCCGGCTCTCACTTCTGTCTCCATGAGCACCAGGCAAGCATGTAGGGTAGACATACATACAAGCAAAACTTAAAAGAAAATGGTACCATGGATATTTTTAAAAATTCTCTTTTATTTGAAGCCAGTTGAAGTTTACTAAGAAAATATTGTAATATCAAAATAAGAGAGGATAAGTACCCAGGGAACCCTGGCATGTGGCCTAGAAATGTGGCCATGCATATCAGGAGACCCATCTTCTAAACATTCTTGAGCTGTAAAGAAATCATTATGCTTACCTGTAGATTGAGACCTAAATAATTGGAGCCTAGTTTGGGTATTTCCCTTCTTTTGAATATTGGGGTGGAATTTCCCTAATGGAAAATAGAGTCTCAGTCCTGTGTTCTTGAGCAAGTTTGCGTACGAGTGGTATCTTATATTACTTTATTTTCATTTGTTATAACAGAATCCCCGGAACATGGTGCTTTACATTAAAATGCTATTTATTCTATTAAGCACATATGTTTGGAGGCTAAAAGTCCCAGGTTGGGTAGTCCCATATGTTTGGTCTCTGGTGAATGGCTCCTTGAATGGAGTGTGACTTTGTGGACAAGGGAGTGTGTGCCAGATCACACGATGGACTGAAAGCCAGGGGAAAGAATGACTGTCCACTTTCACAAGAGCCAACACTCTGCTAGACCAGATAGTCATTTCTCCAGGCAATGTGGCTCATGACCTAAGTTTTGTACTGAGCCCCAAATGTTTTAGGTTTCACCACTTCTTAGTATTGCCACACTGGGGATCAAGTCTCCACCATAAGAACTTTCAGGACTCTCAGACATCCAAGTCAATAAAGAACCTTTTCTGTATAGGGACACATACTTTAGGCTCTGCAGATGAAATTGTCTTCACTCAACTTTGCCCTATTCCTTTCAAGCAGCCACACATACTCTATAAGCAATATGCAATATACACAAGCAATACTCTGTCTTTATAACTTGTCCAATGCTTTTGTCTTTCTATTCTAGAATTTATACTCTGGATTTTTGGCAAAACAATATTATATGTTGAAATAGTCTGATTAGCTCTTTTAAATGTTATGTAGTACCTAATTATATTTGTGAAGATGACTTGCTAAAAATTCTCCTGTTGTCAAGTATTTGGATTTTCTCCCATTTCCTCTTATGAGCTAAATAAAGCCACTGTAAAAAAATATTTCTGTAAAAGTGACACACAAGAAGGTTAAAAGCCAAATGTAAAAATTATATTACTTATACTAGCTCCATTAATTATTATTTAATTATTATTTTAAACATGGTAACATTACATACTCTAAACTCGGATAATTATTTTTAATGTAGATAGATTAAAAATACATTCAATGGCTCTCTTACATTGACTTATCTGTTGGGAAATTATTCAACACAACTTTCACTGAGATTCATGATTTGAACTGAATATTTTTATCTTAAATGTTTTACATCATAGCTCTTTACAGATCTTACATGCTCCTCCCATATTCAATGAGGTATCTTAATATTACTTCCCAAATTCTGCTGTGGTGACAGCTACTTCAATCTATAGTCATATCAGTTACTCTAAATCGTATAGTTTTGTCAACATTGTCAATAACTTCATAATTAGCCTCCACATACTGTCATACTCAAGTTTTGTGTGTTCTTTTCCCAATAGGGGAAAGTTGAAAGTTGAAACTGAAAGCTAATTGTATCTTGTTAAAAACAAAAAGCCTTTCCCAGCTCAGAGCTCAGAGCCCATTGTGTCTCCATGGCCAGCAGAAGATGCTTGCTGTTTAGACCTATGGGATGCTGATGTCTAAAGTAGCAGACAGGGATGAAAGAAAGTGAATATACAGGGAATGCATAGAATATTCTAACCCTCAGAAGGGTTAGAATATTCTGAGGCATTCCTTTGTTTTCAGGATGAATCTCACCCAATGGGAGTATCTGGAAAACAAAACACGTAATTAAAACAATTCAGATATCTGGACATTCAAACACTCAGTGCTTCCAGACTTCTGCTATGCCCAGTTTGTATCTTTAAGCTTTTAAGAAGTGCGTGTGTGTGTGTGTGTGTGTGTGTGTGTGTGTGTGTGTGTGTGTGTGTGTCTGGTATGTTTACAGAAAAGAGATGTGTGGTGCCATCTAAACCAAATATTTGTCAAATTATTACAGGTAAAGTACTTGATTTTTGATCTTCAAAAAGCAACCAACTCATATTGTACATTCATAAAATACAGACAAGATTAGAAAATGAACATGAAAGACACCAGGCTGCGTCTTTGCACCCAGCACCATGTGCTATTTATGTCCTCAGCTGGACCAGCTCTCAGATATTAAACGAAGAAGAACAGACATAATATTTGACGGTCAAAAGGCAATGTGCAATCTAGGATCTAGGAAAATTAGGGATGAAAGCAGGGGGCGAGGAGGAACATGGCTTCAGTGAACCATCTGATAAACAGAGCTGGGTGTGCATTGAAACCCCACAGAATAACAGCCTAGTAAAACTAGCTGAAAATTTCAGCAAGGTTAGCAAATAAACTATCAATAAGAAGTGATAATAAAAAAAATCAATGCATTCATAACATGAAGAACTTCTAAAATTCCCAAGAACAGAAATAGCAGTGAATATACGGGGAGTGCATTGAATATTATGGGTAGGGTTAGAATTCTGCTGATATAAGATACAGGAGAAAATTTAACAATGAATAGAATTACTTAGTATAAACTGGTTAGTTCTTCCTTAAGCTAAACATGTATTTATTTTATTCCATGTAAATTTCAGCAGAAACTTGGGAAGTTTGATTCTACAATGAAGCTCACAGAGTTATGATTCACAAATAGTTAAGTCAATCACATACACACACACACACACACACAGGCTCATATACACACTCACACAAATACACACACATGTGCATGCACACATGCAATACTCTTGCACACACATAATCACATGAACATGCACACATACAGACACACATGAAACGCAAAAGGAAAAGCTTCCTGTAGCACACAGAAAGCAATAGGTACAAGAGCAGGTGTATCAAATATAGACCAGATTAGAATGAGTGTCTTGCAAGAAAACTTATGTGAATAAGAAGGAAACAGAAAAGGTATTTTAAGTGATGGTTTTATGAAAGCTAATTTATTATAATGAAAATAAACTTTTAAAGCTGATTGATTATACTGAAAACAGACATTCTAGGTTCTTATTTCGTGCTATATAGACTTTAGATAGTTTAAAGCCCTAATGCAAAAGCACAACTGTAAGCAAGTAAGAAGGAAACGTGTCCTTCAGGAGAAAAAGGATTTTTGTTTGTTTGTTTTTTAGTTTCAAAGAAATGTATATATCCCTTAGCATAACTAAATATATCTCTAATTATAATAAATATTCTGGTTTAAAATTTTGTACGTTACATAACTATGGGCTACAAGTATGTCAACCCATATATATGTATATGTATACACACATGTGTGGAGAACCTCAGCACTACAAGTAAAAATAGATTCAACCAGATATAAAATTTAAATATCAGACATCTACCAAAATCGCTAACACTTGACTACACAATTATTCTGCATTGACTCTCAGTAGTAATTGGTAAATAATACTGTCAAAGCTCTTCTTTGAAGAATGTGGACTATTCAGAACACTAGTGTCATATTAAATTTAAAAATAGAAGTGATACTTTTATAAAGTCTTAAGGGAGATGGTTTGTGATAGCTGTGTTGAATTTGTTTGCCTTCATGCCACATTATTCATTTCCATGCATTGTTGCCCAAATGTTTGTGAAAATATCTGTATTGTTATTCTTACTATTGTTTTTTATAGTAGATATGGTTCCTGAATGGATTTTCTCGTTTGTCATTGCCCACGGGGCTCTGAAAATTGGAGTAATTTCCTCTATTATTTTTTTTTTAAGATTTATTTATTTATTTCCATTTGCTAGCGATCTCTTTTCTTTTCTTTTTTTTTTAAACTTTTATTGCATTATGATGAGAAAAGTTACATGATTTCAATTTATCTGAATTTGTTAATATTTAAAAATGTATTTAAAGTAAATAAAAATAAATCACATTCTTGTTTCCCTTTTGTATCCCAACTCCTCCCAGAGACCCCCCTTCAATACCTACAATATCTTTTTTGTCAAATTCCTTAAAATTTATAAAATATTATAATAATAAAAATAAGTATTATAAAAGTTGTTTGATATAAAACAACAATCAATTTAACAGTCTTATGTAGACACTTGTCTACAGCAATAGTGAAAATACATTTTTCTCAATATAAATTTTAAATAACTCTAAACATATTAACAGTATTCTTCAAAATAATACATCACTACTAGTACTTTCTTAAGTGAACATAAATATATAAAGTCTTTTGTTTGTTTGTTGTTTAGTAGAGTTTAAAATCTTGGCTCTTACTGTGGTACAAGCCCAAAATAAGAACAATTTTTAGACATTGGATTTCATTGTAATAAGACTGTACTTCAATGACCCTCACATTGCCAAAAGATTACCTCCATCGTAGCTAAGCTGAGAGTTGATAGTTCTGCTGTACCAAGAAATGAATTGTAGGCTCGA
>NW_022196891.1:62202279-62202446 GCF_008632895.1 Mastomys coucha
TTATGTCTTTCTTAAAGTCCTATATCATCATCATGATAAGTGATTTTAGATCTGAATCTTGCTTTTCCTGTGTGATAGTGTGTCTAGGACTTGCTATGATGAGAGAATTGGGTTCTGATGATGCCAAGTGACCTTGGTTTGTGTTGTTTACTTTCTATGCTTGCCCC
>NW_022196891.1:62202457-62242730 GCF_008632895.1 Mastomys coucha
TGTCCTTCCTGTGATCCTGGTTGTGTCAGAACTCCTCAGAGTCAATCTGTCTCTGTGATCCTGTGATTTTGGGATCCTGTGATCCTGGGCTTGTTAGATCACATGGGAGTTAGGTTTCCTCTGTGTGTTGTGGGACTGGCTGCAGAGCTTGTGCCCAAGGTCTGCTCTGGACCCCCAGCCCAGACAGACCGGAAGGAACTGGAGTCACTGGGCTGGAGGAGTTCCTGTGTGCCTGGTCCCACTGTTCCCAGTTACTCCCAGTGTTGGGACAGATGTTGGTTCCTGCTCACCTCTGATCCTGAGTGTGTCAGAGCGCCTGGGAGTGGAGATTCCTCTGGGTATTATGGGACTGGCTGCAGAGCTTGTGCCCAAGGTCTCAGAAAAGGATTTTTAAATAAGATGCTACAAGCACAAACTTAAGGATGCAACTCTGTAAACCAGTGGTTCTCAGCCTTCCTAATGCTGTGACCCTTTAATGCAGTTCTCCATGTTCTGGTGACCCCCAACCATAAAATTGTTTTTGTTGCTGTTTCATAACTGTAATTTTGCTTCTATTATAAATTATGATGTATATATTTTTGGAGACAGAATGGCCAAAGGAGTCATGAGCCACAGGTTAAAAACTGCTGCCACAATTTCTATTCTATTTAGAATAGGCACAATAATCTTAGCACATAATCTCCTATACTCAGAGAAAATGATCTAAAAAAAAAAGTTGAAAATCAATGGTGTTATAAAAGAAATGCCCACTGATCGATGAGGGAAAATAGGAAGATGTGTGAAGGATATACAAAGATCATTTACAAAGGAAGAACACTGACCAATTCAAGTTAGATTCTTAGCCCCATCAATCATCATAAACCTAGCAATTAAGGCACCAGTGATGCAGCCTTTCATATATTTAACTGGCGAAGTTTTAGAAAGTTACAGGGCTCCAAGGTATATATAAGTTGCAGGAACAGGAGCCCATATTGCATCACTAGTAGGAATTGGCCCAGTCTTTCTGTAAAGAAGTCGGGTAGCCATTGTCAGCCTTGGTGTCTCAACTGCCTACAGTGGAGTCTTTTTCCTGGGAATTCTCACATGGACCAACAAGATCACACAAAGGAAAAAGTGCAGCAACACTGTTTGCAAACAAGTAGTTGTCCATTGGCAGGTGGAAAGGTAAGCTGCCAGGAAGATGGTAGTGAGTACCCATCAGGCTCTGTGCTGGGCATGGACATAACAAACACAACACTGAGCCGGGCAGTGGTGGCACACACCTTTAATCCCAGCACTTGGGAAGCAGAGGCAGGCAGATTTCTGAGTTCGAGGCCAGCCTGTTCTACAGAGTGAGTTCCAGGACAGCCAGGGATACACAGAGAAACCCTGTCTCCAAAAACCAAAAAGAAAAAAAAAAAAGAACACAACACTGAGGCTAAAGGCGCATTTGTACACAAACTACCACTGCTCATTTTTCACAGGTATACACACACAAAGTGACACACAGTGAGCATCTTTAGTGCATACTAAGCCATAAAGAGTGGTAATACACACTGGTTCCTTCCGGTCTGTCTGAGTAGGTCCCCTGAGCAGACCTTGGGCACAAATTCCACAGCCGGTCCCACAACACCCAGAGGAAGCTCTACTCCCAGGCACTCTAACAAGCCAAGGATCACAGGATCCCAGAAACAGCTTGACCTTGAGGAGTTCTGACACAACCAGGATCACAGGAAGGACAGGCTCCAGCCAGATTGAGCCAGGGCAAGTAGCACAAGCAATAACCAGATGGTAGGGGGCAAGCGTAGGAAAATAAACAACACAAACCAAGGTTACGTGGCATCATTAGAACCCAATTATCCCACAATACCAAGTCCTGGACATAACATCACACTGGAAAAGCATTCAGATATAAAAATCACTTCTCATGATGATGATACAAGACTTTAAGAAAGACATAAATAACTCCCTCAAAGAAATACAAGAGAACACAGGTAAATAGCTAGAAGCCCTTCAAGAGGAAACACAAAAATCCCTTAAAGAACTACAGGAAAACACAATCAAACAGGTGAAGGAAATGAGCAAAACCATCCAGAATCTAAAAATGGAAATAGAAATAATAAAGAAATCAGAAAGAGAGACAACCCTGGAGATAGAAAACCTAGGAAAGAAATCAGGAGCCATAGATGCAAGCATTACCAACAGAATGCAAGAGATAGAAGAGAGAATCTCAGGGGCAGAAGACACCATAGAAAACATTGACACAACAGTCAAAGAAAACGCAAAAAGCAATAAGCTCCTAACCCCAAACATCCAGAAAATCCAGGACACAATGAGAAGATCAAACCTAAGGATAATAGATATAGAAGAGAGTGAAGACTCACAACATAATGTGCCAGTAAATATCTTCAACAAAATTATAGAAGAAAACTTCCCTAACCTAAAGAAAGAGATGCCCATGAACATACAAGAAGCCCACAGAACTCCAAATAGACTGGACCAGAAAAGAAACTCCTCCCAACACATAATAACAAAAACACCAAATGCACTAAACAAAGAAAGAATTTTAAAAGTAGTAAAGGAAAAAGGTCAAGTAACATATAAAGGCAGGCCTATCAGAATTACACCAGACTTCTCACCAGAGACTATGAAAGCTATAAGATCCTGGGCAGATGTCATACTGACCCTAAGAGAACACAAATGCCAGCCCAGGCTACTATACCCAGCAAAACTCTCAATTACCATAGGTGGAGAAAACTAGATATTCTATGACAAAATGAAATTTACACAATATCTTTCCACAAATCCAGCCCTACAAAGGGTAATAGATGGAAAATACCAACACAAGGAGCAAAACTACACCCTAGAAGAAGCAAGAAGGTAATCTTTCAACAAATCCACACAAACCTAATTCCACCTCTTACAACAAAAACAACAGGAAGTAACAATTACTTTTCCTTAATATATTAATATGAAAATTAATATTACCATCAAATACTAATCGAGAGAAATCCAAAAATATAAGGAAGTCAACATCGTTGACTGTCATCCAATGGTCTCTCTAATTTGGTAATTGGGGAAATAGGTCCAATATTGTACAACCCATATACATTTTCAGCTTGTTTGTTTGTGACAGTGTCTTGCTATGTACAACATAATGGTCTTGAAATCTTCCTTCTTTTATCTCAGCCTCTTTATTAGTAGTATTGTTTATTTCATGTTTTTACACTATACTATGGTTTTCAGAACAGCTTACATATCTCAAATGTGTTTATACAGCCAAAAGAAATGTAGACAATTAAAGAGTGAGACTGAGTGCTTTGCTTGGCATTTGTAACTCTTGTATCAAGTTTGAAGAAGAGGACTTTATAAGCTACTCTTTCTCTGAGATGAATGCTTTTCCAAATAACCACAGCCAATGAACCAGATTCTTACCCTCACCTAATGTCTATGCCACCCTCCAAGCAGAACTATTATTCATTGAAACAGTTGGTGAATGACTTTATGGATAGACTATCTTAATACACACACCATTTCTTAAATGAATGTAACCTGTTCTCTGAGGGCTGAGAATAAAGACACTCACTTAAGTCAAATAGCTTTGACCATAGCAGGAAGTCTGTATTCAAAAATCCTGCCTACAATTCATTCCTTGGTGCAGCAGAACTGTCAACTCTCAGTTTAGCTATGATGGAGGTAAAATCCTTTGGTGATGTGAGAGTCATTGAAGTACAGCCTTATTACAATGAAATCTAGTGTCTAAATATTGTTCTTATTTTGGGTTTGTACCACAGTAACAGCCAAGATTTAAGCTCTACTAAATACAAAGCAAACAAACAAACAAAAAGACTTTATATATTTATGTTCATTTAAAAAATACTTGTAGTGATGTATTATTTTAAAATATATAGCTAATATGTTTAGACTTATTTAAAATTTATATTGAGAAAACATATGTATTTTCAATATTGCTCTAGACAAGCATCTACATAAGACTATTAAATTGATTGTTGTTTTATATCAAACAACTTTTATAATACTCATTTTTATTGTTATAATATTTTATAAATTTTAAAGAATATGATCATAAAAAAGGTATTGTAGGTATTGAAGGGTAGGTCTCTGTGAAGAGTTGGGGTACAAAAGGGAAACAAGAATGTGATTCAATTCTATTTACTTAAAATATGTTCTTAAATGTTAACAAATTCAGATAAATTGAAATCATGTATCTTTTCTTATCATAATCCAAAAATCCTTAAATCAATAAAAAAAAAAAAGAGTGGTAATACAAGATGGCAGGTGAAGGGAAACTATAAAACGAAGTAAGAAAAGGTAACTATAGGGTCAAACATGAGAGAGTACCATGAGTTAACATAAGAGGATAATAAAACAAATCTCCGCCCAAACCTAGAACATTCAAAAGAAAAACCCAAGGTACACTCTATTGAACAGTCTAAGAAGGCCCACATACTCTCTCTCTGCAGCTTTCTCCTAAGCATGTCGAAGCACAGGAACCCTGCAGAATAGAAGATGCAGACTAAGGGCCTGTTGTTAAATTTATGAACTGTTTCTCCTGACTGTTCCCCTTTTATCCTGTGGAACAATTAATTTTTGCAGCATTGATAACTAGCCAAGTGGGAAGAGGAGCGGGTGGTTTATCTTTCCCATGAAGCTAATGACAAGGATTCCCTGGCCAAGGTAGCCTAGAAACGCCTGCGTATGTTCCTGCCTGAGTTGTATTTTCCATGTTCTCGTCAACATGCTGGCAGTAGCAAATGTCTTCGTGATGGCTGTTGTCCAAAGAACTCGAAGCCAGAGCTTTGCTCTGGGAGAGCATCCAGAAGAGTCATTTGGATTCCACAGTTGAAGAGTCCCAAACTTTAAGGAGGACCCAGAGGCTGTGCTGGCTGCCTCTCTGAGCCATGGAGAGCTGAAGAGAAGGAGAAGCTGAGTCCTTGGTGCTTCTGAGGGTGGTGTGCATCCCTTAACATCTGCCCTTACTCCAGGATGCTCAAATGTTTAGGAATGTTTCAAGGGCAGGGGGTCTAGCATCACTCAGAACAGAGCATCAGAGGAGCGAGATTATGGATTTGTGTTTTAGACTTTGCCCCACTTCCAAACTGGGTATGAAGATACATTGCATAGAGTTTTCCCCATGAGGGCTGTGTTTAGGAAAAGGCTACACTCCCGTCAGTGTGGAGAAACACTGATAATACCTACATTAAATGGTAAAACTCATCTGGAAGCCTTTCTAGTCTCGAGCCATATATTTCCCAGCATGCTTAGAATATGAGATTACTCTTAGATTTTCTTTAAGTAGCTCCTTCGCTTTAAGAGTCTATCATACGGTAACTTGTTTATTATTAAAAAAAATCTCGCCCTCCCACAGCCACCATCCCCCTGCATGGCACTAGTGACTCCTCGTACCAGGAAGTCAAGGCTGTAGTACAGCAACAGCAGGCGTGACCGATCTGGACCGCAGAGGACCAGCTGAATGTCTCATCCGAGGACCTTGACCTGCCGGGCCATGGCCTGGCCGCCAGCTCTGGAGACCTCAGCTGCGATAGTCGGGCCAACAGCAACTATGAGGACACTGACGGTGAGGGCACCTGTAGGGACAGAAAGGGTGGACCCCAGGACATTGATGAGGAGCCCCACCCATGGCCCTGGCTTGGTCCTCAGAGCCCGTGTGGGTAGACGACCACCAGGGGCTGATGGGTCATGGGACGACGATCGCAGACGAGTGGGAGACGCAGGCCCACAGTCGCTACACCCAGGACCAGCGGCGCCAGGACAGCATGCGGACCTACAAGCATGAGGTCCCTAGGAAGAAGTTCACAAGAGCCCGGGATGTTGAGTCCTCTGATGACGATGGCTATGACTGGGCCCCAGCCACCAACCTGTGACCTATGCAATCCCCAGCCTGCCACAAGCCCTCAAGCTTCTCACCATTTAATAAATCTTAAAAAAATTTTTTTCATTAGAAAAAAAAAGTCTCATGTCATAGTTTCAACAAAAGTGCTTAAATATAGCTATTGTCTTTCCCACTTAACAATACACAGTGTTAGAGAGATACCCTGCCTTGCCCAACGGGTTTCCATTAGGACACAGCAGAGACAGATACAACCGAGAGTCTCACACGGTCCTGATGCTGGTGTTAAAAGTGTCTGCTGAGGTAACAGATGCTGTTTATGAGACAGATGGAAAACTGAGTTACCCTCAGAACCAAAGCACTGTGAATTGGCTCTAATTATGCAGATGTGATCTGAAAGCCAGTCTCACGGTTACACTGAGCTCGCTCCTGTGACCTTGAAAAAGTAAAGCACAGATTTTTTTTTTTTTTTGTTCCCAAGTTTTAAGTCACTCACTAATTGAAGAAAGTAAAACTGTACCCAGCAAATAGAAGATCCATTCAATACAAATTTCGTCCCTGTGTCCTGCCATATGCAAAGGTACAGTGGGATTTTAGGGGAGAAGACTGGATATCAGAAACTCTAAGGGAGGGACAACTACAAGACCAAGAAACCACAAAGCTCGAGTTAGCTTGAAAGAGTGCAGGGAGACTCTGCGAGGCAATGAAACCTAATCTTCCAATTTCACCTCAGGCCAGGCACGTCTCTCTGTTCATATAATGGTAACTTTCTGGGCCATTTCCTAGGTAGGACTGACAGTTCCTGCATGGTATGAGTTTTAAGTCTTTCTTACCACCTCTAAGTCTATTCAAAGAATCTACTGAGAAGGTATCTATAGGTAGTCCCTGCGGTGTTTAGGGATGGGTCCTGACCCTTCCTTCCATGTCTTAGTTGGTTTGTTAAGAATACCACACTCTGGCTAATGTATAATGAACAAATGTTTACTGCTCGTGGTTCCGCAGGCTGAAAAGTCTGAGACTTCAGAAGGCATGGTTGCTGCTGTATCATAAATAGTAAATAGTATCATATACAAAGAGAAAGAAGGGGAGGGAGGAAGGAAGGGAGGGAGGGAGGGAAGAAGAAAGGAAGGAAGAGAGGGAAGAAAGAGAACTCATCCTTTTACCAAGAACCCATTCTCTGGATGCTGACTAACTTTTCCTGTGGCAATGATATTAGTCCACTGGTGGGGACAGAGCCCTGCTGACCTAGTCACCTTTAAGGTTCCACCTCTTTACACTGTTGAGTCAGAGATTAAGTTTCTAAAATGTGAACTTTGAACTAAACAAACCACATGGAACCACATACTTTGCTAAGATCAACACATGTGCGGATAGATATGTTTGCTTGGCATGGTTCTACATGAAGGCAGAGAGGAGTATGTTTTCATGATCAGAGGTGCTCAGCAATAGTTTTCTTTCCACACACTAAAGCCATATGTCCTAAAAGGTTGGCATGCCATTGAAGGCCTTGGTACTGACATCAGCGCTCTTGCTGTGTGGCTGTGGTCCTATGCTTCAGTACCCAGGGCCTCAAATGAATCTTATCTAAAATTAGTATCACAAGGACTGATATTTGTAAAGTCATATATTTTAAACCTATTTCTACAACACATTTCATTTGAACCACTTTGAAATTGCACACATGTCACTACCCTAAATTGTGCATGAGAAAGGTCTGGGGAATTGCCCAATGTTCTGAATGAATCTATGGTAGAGCTAGGAACATAAACCAGATCTTTATTTCTGTGGTAAAAGCTGTCTTCCTCAACAGGAGAAGCTTCACTCTGCTCACCCTCTGGGCACCTCTGCTCCTATTCTTGTCCTTGTTAAATATGCCCCTTCTCATCTCTCCCAACAGTGATTTCTTTGTATTCTACCCTCTATAGAAGCAGTCAGTGTCCTTTTGACAAGGGTGGGTCTCACCTCAAGTCCCAAGTGTTATGAAAAGTAAGTCCTAGGTACACCACAAATTAACTGGTTGACCATGCCAAGTTACCTAAACCTCTATAGCATAATGTGTGTTTGTATGTATGTACGTATTATGTATGTATGTATGTATGCCTTATGTATGCATGTGGGATAATAACACCTTCAGATGCTTGCTGTGAAAATGAACAAGATGATGCATGAAGACATTTTTATAAAACAATAAAGTGTTGTATAAACTGTCACTTGATGTTATAAGTGATGAGAACAAAGGTGATTTGAGAGGTAGCGAGGCAGGAGAATGATTCAGACATGGGGGCACCCATTAGGTCTCAGCTGTGCTACTTATATTATGATGGAAAGGGGGTTCCCTGTTCCTAAACCCCAAATTTCATCTTTGGTAGAAATACTTATTTCTTCTTCTAATATTTTGAAGATATAATAAAACTATTCATCAAAGCTCCTGACAGAAACTCAGTAGGCTATGTCGCTGCCACTATGGCTGTCTTTTCTTTGGAAGCAGAATATTTTCTTATACACTTCACGGTCTTTTGATACTCCACATAGTATTTTTGCAAATCATAGGGGACAAATATAAATTTTGAAATAATGATTGATTTTTAAAATAGTTCTATGAGGTAAAAGATGGAAAATGCCATACATCTGTACAAATCCTAGCCAAATATCATGGCATGATTCTTTTGTTCTAGTCTGAGACATCAGACTATATAGGAGACTGCCTATGGGAGACTGTATATAGGAGACCGAATGAACATAAATACTGATTAATTCTTGAGAATTTTCATAACTATCTCCTCTACTCCTAAACACTGAAGAATGTGTATTTGCACAACATATCTTGTTTCATTGCACAGAGAGCTTTCTAGGTCCTGCCAAGTCATTAGGCAATGGGTTCTATAGAAGTTCTATAATGGAGTCCACATGTAAAGATTCTGGCATCCTCGGCATTCCAGTAGAATGCAGGCTAAGGGGAATTGCCATGAAAAGTTTGCTGATGTCCATGATGGTCCCACATCCTACTGCCCAGAGCAGGCTCCATAGATAGTTCCTAAGGCTTCTAACCTAGACTCCGTTCTTTTTTAATCTTTTGAGAAGAGAAATGTTTGGGTTAACTTAGACAGCTAAAACTCCCATTGATAAGGATGCTGTGATTTTTTACATTAAGGTGTTAATTATCAGCTGACCAATGAGAAAGGGAAGTGTGGGTGGATACTCAATGTTAAATTGATTAACTGCACAAATGGGCACTGAAGCCTCATTGTACCAAGTGAAATGAATAAATTTAGCCAATATCTGGCTTGATAATTCTAGTATCTCATGGTATTTAATATTAAGTTATTAAGAATGAAGGGGAATTATCTAAATTATAATATTTCTGGAGATCAGTTGTCTTACTTTTAAGTAGCATCTCATATTAAACAGTTTTAAGTTGTGTACTAGTCAGGTTCTCTGAAGAAGCAGACCTGATAAAAATAAATATATATTAAAAGAGGATCTATTAGATTGGTTTACACTATACATTAGGAGTAGAGAGAAAAAAGGCTGTCTCACCCTGGAAAGGCCTAGATCATGTGTGTTTCTCAGTCCATGATTCTGGGTGCCCCAGCAGTACCAATGTGGTGCCCAAGACCTTGAGGATTTCTGGAGAGCTACTGGTTACCAGTTCATGTTAGAGGCCTGTTACAACATCAGCAGGAAAACCATCAGGGTCTTCAGTCCACATTGGAAGCCTGAAGAAGCTGGTTCTAATATCAGTAAAGGAATTAGCTGTGGCCATGATAGGGTTGATGAACTTTCTAAAGACAGTGAAAGCCAAGCAAGCAAGCAAGCAGGCAGGCAGGCAGGCAGGCAGGAAAGCAAGCAAGCAGGCAGGCAGGAAAGCAAGCAAGCAGGCAGGCAGGCAGGCAGGCAGGCAGGCAAGCAAGAAAGCAAACAAACAAACAAATAAATAAATAAGAAAAATGAAAACTATTTTCTTCTCCCATTCTCCCATACTCTTTCTCTAGGCTTCGGCTAGGAGGGCTGCCCACATTAAAGGAGAGCCTTTCTCTCTCCACCTTGATTAAGATAGTCTAAACAATTCTCTCTAGACATTCCAATTCAACCCAATGTAGACAGCTTCCCCAATGTAGACTATCTCCTCAAGTTATTATAAATGGTGTCAAACTCACAGTTAAAGCTAGCCATCACAGTTTGCACTACATCACTGGACTCTCATCATCACCATATGGGGTGGAGTTATGTCCATTTTACAGATAAGGAGAACAGCAATTAACACACTGATTAAGGCTGATACACTCAGGCTATTGATAGTATACAGTTGTATATTAAACTAGCTTGTATTTTGATTGTTTAAAACGTTAAACCTTTGCTATGTCACAATTTCTGAAGGTCATGTACAGCCTGACTGTGTTCTCATGGCAGACTTTGAACCAAAGACATCCAGCTAAGCAGTCAAGCTTTTGCTCAGGGTAAAACAGGGTGAGATCCATGTTTAAACTTACTGATGGTCATGCACAGAATCAGTCCCTTGCAGGCTCTCAGACTAAGGGTCTCTATTTCCTTATTAACCACTGAACAAGAGGAGCATCAACTCCTTGCCATGTGGGACTCTCCTCAGAATAACTCACAAGATGATGACTGATTTTTTTTCTCATAGTGAGCAGTGAGAGAAACAAAGAATGCAATAGACCATGATCCATTTTATCATGCTCAGTTCATCAGAGGTACGTCAGTAAGCCTAGCCACACTCAAAGGCCATACACATAGCAGTCAGGAAAACTGGAGACTACCTTAGAGGCTACAACCATGGTAAAGAAAGGATCCAGTCTAGTTCGATGTTCTATTTGATACACCATGTTTTATCAGTCAGGATCTATTAATCATTCTCCTGACCTATATGTATTACAAGAACTATTTTTTACACTAAGGATACAGGCATAAAACAAAAGTCCAGAGGAAGCTCACAATAGCTGGGAGAAGCATAAACAATTTACAAAACTGGCTTCAAATCTATGTTAAAGAAAAGAAGGCAGCATTGTGGGGACTCAAGTATAAAGCATACAGCCCAGCCAGAGAAGCTTCAAGGTGGGAGGAACTGACAGTGGAGACCAGTGTCAATAGACTTGGGAGTCTAGCAAAAATGACAGAGAAAAGATACTTTCATATACCCATAAAAAGCAGAAGTCTGAGAGAATATTACCCATTTAACAAAATGCAAACTATTTAATTCTACTGTTGGAAAAGAATCAGTTAGTCTTGACAATGGATAATTAAACTACGTGCAGGAGTTCTGAACGGTGATTCCATTGCAAGTGTACAGGGAACTTTTCTAAATGACCACACCTTAAGTTAAATGATGGAATAAAACCCTCTGGTGTGGGAGGTCTAGCCCAGATTCATTTTAAATCATCCTAGGGAACACAAGGTGTCGTCTGGGTGAAAAATTAGTGGGTTTGTTCATGCAAGAACCTTGCAGACCACAAAACTTACAACACCTTCCTAAACACAATCAAGACAGTGACTAAATGGGAATTACAGTTTAGAAATTTCATTTGCCTATGTAGTATGGAAGATGGACGAGAGGGAAAGAAAGTGGAAAACAAGGGTCAAAAAAGGGAGCTGCAGTAAATCTAGATTAGAAAGGAGGATTAGAAAGAGTGACTCAAAGAAAGCACAGGGATCAAGAGGGTAGAGCGAGTGCAGGAGCTTTAGGGAAATACATGGCATATATGTGCGACATGAAATAGAGGGAGGAGCAACAGGAAACTGGTGGTTTCTGGCTTGAAAAGAAAGGAAGATAATAATAACTCGATTCCCCATGAAATGGTAGATTAGAGTCCCATCAGAAATGAATAAGGAAATGATATAGTTTGGGTGCAGATCAGATAGGATGCCCAGGTTGTGATATCCAGGAGGCTCCTGATATTATGATCAGAAACTGAAAGAACACATATGAGCTTCATAAAGTATCTAATGGTCATAAAACCAAATGAATGGATGCAATCAACAAGGCAGAAAAAAAGTCAAGGATGGCTCCCCAGAGGGAACGATGTTTGAGGGGTAGTGTCATCTATGATTGAGAAACAGCAACTTCTGATTTGATAAGAAAACTACAAGTGATAACTATGCCTGAAGCAAAAAAGAAGAGTCATTAAAAAGAGGTGACCAGCAAGGTTAAATGCTAAAGTTAAGAGAATATCAAAAAGTCTATTGTCTTAGTTAGGGTTTTATTGCTGTGAAAAGACACCATGACCACAGCAACTCTTATAAAGGAAAGCATTTCATTGGATCTGGCTGACAGTTTCAGAGGTTCAGTCTATCACCATCATGACAGAAAACATGGCAGCATGCAGGTAGACATGGTACTGGAGAACAAGCTGAGAGTTATACATCTAGATCCACAGGTAGCATAAGGAGACTGTATGCCCACACTGGGCATAGCTTGAACATCTAAGACCCCAATGTCAGCCTCCACAGTGACACACTTCCTCCAACAAGGCCATACCTACTCTAACAAGGCCACACTTACTAATAGCGCTACGCCATATGGTCCAAACAATTCAAACACATGAGTCTATATTCCTACTTAAACCAACACAGCATTAAGTGACATCTGTGTACTAGGCATCTCACAGTTCTTTCAATGCAGAATTGGGGGCAACACCTATGAGAACAACTGTAATGTAAACCAGGACACATAGTTAGTTCACATATCAAAAGTCTGTGGCGAGAAAACATCATGTTGATTAGGATTTACACTCTGCTGCTCACCATCTGAGAGGGCATCCAACCACCTCCAACATATTTCAGTGTCTGCTAGTCATTAGGAAATGGATATTAGGTTGGCAACCAAGAGTATTGGGAGTCACTTCATGTACCACTCCTAAGAGATATAGAAACTATACTCTTGGGAAAAGGGTGTGGAAGCCACAGCGGGGTGAGGTAGAGAAGATCTGTCCATCTGTCATGATGCAATGCAAGTTTGATTCCCAAGCCTGAGGTCTTTGAATGGCCCCGACTGGCCTTGGCTTCTGTCACTTCTCCTAGATGGGCGTAAGTCCTTTCTTACCATATTTTTAGACATGCATCATCCTCCCATTCATGTGTTTATGAAGGTGTTCCCTCTAAATAAGCTCCTGGGACCTTGCTTGTCTGTGACTTCATCAGTATATGACTAATTACATCTGCATCTGTCAAGATTGTTCAGAAGTCTAATTTTACACTGCAGGGGTTAGTCATTCCATATAACACAGTAATAACTAAAGTGAGAAATGCACTGGGCAATACTTGTCAAACTCTGATGGCCATTACCCATATGGTGGGAGACCAAGACCACACCTTAAGCATGATTTGTGGAACAACCACCTCATGGTACAATGGTCCCTAACGACTGTCTTTATCTTGCTTGTTAGATATTTGCCATGATCCAGAATCATATATTTTATCAATGATGTGATAGACTATATTTATTTCTTATTTTACTTACAGCAGTCCATCCATCTGCCATAAAAGAATATTATATGTTTGCATGGATGATTTTGGACTTGGTTTGTTATTATATGTGGATATGTATCCATATATATGTTATATATTGGAGATATATTTCTCCAGTAAAATAAGATAGATATATATATCCAATAAAATTATATATAACCAATAAAATCAATGTGATGTGGGAAGACACCAGCAGTAGGCGGCTCATGGCTATAGGTCCACTAATTGTGAGCTCACTATGTTTTGGGCATGGTGCTCAGTACAGTTTTACATCATAAGTTGTTTACTCTTTGTAGCCCATGAGGTAGCTATGAAAAGCAGGAATCTGGGGCTCGGGGAGGCCAGTCATTTGGCTTAGGTTATACAGCCACATAGTGACAACTTAGATTCCAATCCATGTTTTTTCTTGTTTGTTCTTTGTGTATGTTTCTTTGTTGTTTGTTTTTCTTCCAGAGATGTAAACTGCTAACGAGGCATCCATTTTGTCCACCAAATACTTAGGTGACCATTAGCAGCCCCCTCTTGAGGTTCCTGTCAGACACATATCAAAATCTTCCTACTAAATGTGGAAAGGAAGGAATTTTACATCTGGTTTTCTTGCATGAATTCCTTCTTAATTCTCTCAAATTTTTCTCCATATCAAGGACAAATCTTAGGCTGTTTAATATAGCTAGTGGGTCTGAAAAGACTTCTGGAGAGAGGTTGGCTCCTCTCACAATCCTGTAGTGGAGTGTGCTACGGGGTCTCCAGGGAGAGACATGGCAAGAGCACTATATTGTTGTAGCATTTTCTCTGTCCAATCACATTAGGGCAGTGACAGGCCTAGAAGTTGAGGAGAGGTGGAGCTAGAAGTTGAGGCGGGAAAAGGGCAGGAACAGGAAGGTAGCGGAGAATCATCATCATGGAGGCAGGTGAAGATGATGATCCTGACCCCGCGTGGTTTTAATCAGCCACAAGGTTAGATCTTACAAGGTTAGAATAATTGGGTTAAAACACTGCCTTTATCATTTGGCTCTGAAATGATTGCCTTGGCATCTTGTAAATTGTGATCTTATTATATAAACCTGATTGGATAATTAAGCCTTCAGAGTCATGCTTTTACCGGGTACTAGGGGCTAGATACTGATTGTGGGGTGTGTGGGGCATTGTATGTAAGCGAGATGATCTTACTAGCTGGGAGAAAACAGCAGAGCCCGCTGGGGCATAGTGATGTGGCCGGCTGGTGCCGGCGGGGGACGTTTTCTTTTTAATATTTCCCGCAACAGTGTATGGCAGAGTGTATGAAAATGGGTGCCTTAGTCAGGGTTTCTATTCCTGCACAAATATCATGATCAAGAAGCAAGTTGGAGAGGAAAGGTTTAGTCAGCATACACCTGCACGTGGCTGTTCATCACCAAAGGAAGTCAGGACAGGAACTCAAGCAGGTCATCAGAATGCAGAGGCCATGGAAAGATGTTTCTTACTGGCTTGCTTCCCCTGGCTTGCTTAGCTTGCTTTCTTATAGAACCCAAGACTGCCAAACCAGGGATGGCACCACCCACAAGGGGCTGGGCCTTCCGCCCCTGGATCATTAATTGAGAAGATGCCTTACAGATGGATCTCATGGAGGCATTTCCTCAAGGGAGGCTCCTTTCTCTGTGATAACTCCAGCTTGTGTCAAGTTGACACAGGAAACCAGCCAGTACAATGGGGTCATACAACTTGTGAGTAACAAGGTAGCTATTTCTTTCTTTTAAAAACAAATTTGTAAAGATGGCATATGGGCTCCTGTGAAGGACAGAACACCCCAAGAGGGAGGAGGCAGGGGAGACAAGGGCAAGCTCTTCATCCGCAAAGTGGTTAGGAGTGGAAGCCTGGACAGTGTGATTCGTTTCTATGAGCCTCAGTCTCTTTGTTTAAAGAGTATTAATATTTATATCAAAAGATACATGTGAACATCTGAGAAGATAGCACATGTAAAGGTGTCACATACCTTCATGATATCAACTAACACCTACGCTGGTGTCACCCTCTGCTCTCCCAGGCGCAGGCCAAGGTACTTTTCTTTGACACTTTTCATAAATCGTTGTTAATCATTTCAACCGTTATTGAAGTACTCATTAGCTAGCAATCACCTGTTCATTTCCCCTGTCACACTCCTTTATCATATGTGCTTGTCAGAAAGAACAGGTGTATCAAAAAACACCTGGAGCCCCACGGGTGTTCATCAGATGTTAATGAATCTACGAACCAATTTCCAAGAATTAGGTTAAAGTTTTTTATTTGTTTATCTACTAGGTCAGCGAGAGGTTATTTGAACAGGCTTATAAAATGGACAGAAAATCTGACTTAGAGACGATCTGATTATTTTTGGACAACCAAAGTCCCAGGATCATCCTATGTAAGGCAAGAAAGGGCATCATTCTTCCAGCTAAATAAAGACTAGATGTCTGATGCTAACAAGGAAGATCAGAACACGAATAAACAAGTGCTTGCCAAGAGCAATAAGCTCTGAGGAACTGTGACATATAATAACGTAAGGGCTGTGAGCAAATGGCTACACACCTAGAACTTCTCTGGGAAACTCCATGCTTAGCAGGGATCAGGTCTCTTCTGCAGAGCCTTCGTGAGAGGATGGGACACAAGCAGAAGACTCGGATTGTCTTCATTCCACAGATAAAAAACCAGGGCCTGGCATACGCAGAGTTCCTTAAGGTCTATGCCAACGGGAGGTTCAGAGGACCCGACTTGCCTGATGTCATGTAGACATTAAGGATGTTTGAGATCAGCCTACTATGGCCATGGAGCCCTGGTTCCTGGCTACACCATGCCTGAGCCTTCTGATGCTGGCCTAGAAGAACTTTATGTGGTACAGGAAGGCAGCACTGCCTGCTAAGCAGTTCTGATGGACGTTTCAGGATTTCAGAGGACAGAATACAGGCCACGGCTCTACGTGAATTTAACCTTGGTCAAAGGCAGCTGCACAAGAACAGGGATTCTCTTGCAACCATGCCATGAAGCTGCTATGGAAAATAGGTGTGTGATTGGAAGCTTACGAACCTGTGTCCTGGTGAAACGAACAGTGAAAGGATGCAGGCCACAGCTGGACAGAACCATCTCTCCAGTGAGGATTGGTGTCTTTTTGTTTGAGCTTCTGCAGAGGGAAGCATGAGAGACAGGTGCTAAGGTCGTGTGGCATTAAGAGAAACCATCAATCAGCTTTATGGGCAGATTTAAAATTCATTATGGACACTCTCTAAGAAAGCTGTATTCAAGCTGCAGCCGACAGTCCCTAGGTAGCCAAGGGTGGCTGTGAATTTCTCCCAACACAAAATCATACACTTAACTTAAAACATGATTTTGTGTGCATGGTACTGTTTGTACGACACCGTCCTTAAGCGCAAACTTTGTAAATAACAACATCGTGTCACTTTGTCCAAGGTAGAGTCTAGGGTGTAATTGGAGTCCTTTTTCACCTCTCTTGAGTCCTGGCTTCTGAGCTGGGAAACAGGAGTATTCTGTTCATCCTCGCAAGCAAGCAACATTGACTAAATGAGAATGCAAGTCTTAAATACCAACAGCAGAACTGGCATGGGGCAACAGGCAACCATGCCTCTTAGCCCTCTCTTAGCTCCCACTTTTGCCTTTGGTCTGCTAGAAAGGTCAGGGTACAGAAAGCCACAGTGCTTGCTTAGAGAGAGCAGCTTGGTCCAGGGTGGCTCAGGGGTCCTGCTATGACTGGCATAGGTCAGACTTTGCCTCTGAGGCTCTGTGGGACCTGACAGGAGAATCGTTCTGGTTCACTGATGGAGAGTGGTTTCTGTCAGGTTTGCTGAAAGGAATGAAGCAGTGAATGTAGGTACTGCTGGAGGCCAAAATACCTCCCCAGGGAAGAGCACTGGGGAGCCCCACACCCACCAAGAGAGCTGCAGCCAGCAGGATGGCTATGTACAGTCCCCAGAGTACTGGGTGGAGGGGTGGGAAGGAACAAGAGCTTACTTCTCAAGGTTGCTGGCAGACATCAGATTTTTTCTTCCATCGTCCCTATAGCATAGGCAGTACACCCACCCTACCCATGCCGGATCACTGCATTATACCTGGTAAGGATCAGGCTCTAGTGGTCATAGCTTCCAGAAGACCATGAGTTTTTTAATCCCACACTCATTACAGCACCCATGGTACCAGGGCCTTGGGGCTCACTCCTCAGGAGCCTTCAGATGTTTGTTGTCAGTTGTCAACAACCTTGACTAAGTATCCTCTCACTGCAGAGCACGTGGCACCCCACACTGGGCTCAAGTGCCCCGACTTGGAAGCACACAGGAGGGTTAGCGACCTGCTTCACTGCTTGCTGCCCGAATGACCTCAAATTCCCAGGATTTCGACCTGTAAAATAATGATACTGTTCATGTGCACCCAGGCAAGTGAAAGAACACAGTGTCCACCATCCCATAGTGGTTGGACGTTCTGTAGATATCTTGCATATGGATAGTGACGGGGCAGGGCATTACCAGTGTAGTCACAATGAGAAGCGAAGAAAGAAAATAGGAAGATTGCTCGACCAACAAGAAATGTGGTGCAAAGAGTGACAGAGACGACCTTCAAAGCAGTCAGCCTGGACAGATGGCCACTGTTACCAATAAAAGTGAGTCAGGACTAAGAGGCCCCAAGCCGCAGAACGGCATTTTAATGAGAAGGATTTTAAGCTTAGTTCTCATATGGCTCAGGGGTGTTGGTGATAATTTCATTCATTCCACAAATATTTTTACTGCCTACCATGTGCAAAAGTTTTCAAAATAAAATAACTGACACATTCAGACTAGTGTGGTACATAGAATTTTTTTTGTCAGATGATTGGAATTATTTGAAGTGAACTGAAGGAGCCTGCCTATGCACGTTACGCTTGGCCTCTGTGTGTTCTGCCCCAGCCTGCTCCTTCTCAGCTCTCCTAGTCCCATCTCAACACAGATGTTCTTTGTTTCTTGCTCTCTCTCTCTCTCTCTCATACACACATACAAATACAGTCACATACACACATGTATACACAAAACACACATGTGTACACATGTGTACACACACTCACACATATGTGCACACACATATACACACACAAACACTCAGACACATGCACATACACACATACACACACACTCATAGGAGACTGGTAGAGTAGGAGATGGCATTCTCCTCTGGTCTCTTCATACTAGTGCACACATGGGTTAATGCATTCTACATGTATAACACACACACACACACACACACACACACACACACACACAGGCAAAGTAGAAGGAACCAGAGTTCCACAGGACATCCCTTATGGTTTCATCATGTTCAAACCTTCAAGGAGAGGCTGGCAAGGTAGCTCAGTGGATAAAAGAGCTTGGTCACTATTCTGGTGACCAGAGTTTGATGCTAAGAACCCACAGTGTAAGGAGAAAACTTCCAGAAAGTTATTCCTTGACTTCTATATATACACTGTGGTATGGACATGCATGCACACGCTATACCACAGACACACACACACACACACACGCACACGCACACGCACACATACACACATGCATACACACACGCATACACACACACACACACACACACACACACACAGTTACAGCTTTCATTTCTGTCTATACTTTTCTCTATATGAAGCCACTGGCTACTCTGGCCTACACACTCTGACATTTTTTATAATTTTGCCTCTTTACCCCACGAACTGCAATGTTTTGCTGAAGTTATCTCATTTTTTATATTGCCACAAGGTGTCTTTCATTGCTGATAATTTTTCTGTAATGTCATTAGCCAGAAGCCTTGCTTCAGTGACTCCTAAAAGCACATTTGAGGGGAGGAAGCTATGAATTGAAGAAAGAGGCCGGGAGAGTCCCTTTCCTTCACTTGGCCTGTCAACTCATCCATGCAAGAAGCCATTGCTGCAGCATCTATTATCAGTGTGCCAATCTGTGGTCTAAGTTCTGGGAAGGCAGTTGTGCACACAACACACACCCAGCCTTCTTTTCAAACGGTGAGTTGTCTAGCTCACTGGGCAGCATCTGCCTCGATATTCTGGAGTCCTTGGTCAATCAATGATAAGTCAGAAAATCTGTACTTTCAGAGTTATTTCTTGTTCTGAATTTTGTATCATCGGAGGCTTAGGCTCTAACTCACTCCTTGCTCCTAAAGGAACGGAGTGTAAATAGATTTAAAAGACTGAAAATGACCTCACAGGCAGGCCTGAAGATGACTAGTATGTATTGAATGTCAACTGGGTACAAGGAATGGTATGCTAGCTTGAATAAAGCAACGTATAAAAATAGACACAGTACCGGCCTTCGTGGAACTTACAGTCTAGGGTAAGGTGTCAGAAGCTATCACGTCATTTCACCAATAAGTGGAGGGTTGCAACTATGATAAACACTCTGAAGCACGTTTGCACAGAGCATGAGGTGGGGGGATTGTACAGTGTGAATGAGGTAGGGGATTGTACAGTGTGAATGAGGTGGGGGATTGTACAGTGTGAATGAGGTGGGGGATTGTACAGAGTGTGAACTGGGGGTGGGCACAGAATAGGAAGTGGCGGTTGTATAGAGTGTAAGGTGGGGCTTTGACGAGACTGTGAGAGGGAGTGGGTCTTCTGAATCAAGCAAGGTAAGAAGACCTCCCTGAGGATAAATCTATAGGTAGAGAATGCTTTGAGGACAGAAGAAAGGAACAGAAACCCAGGCAGAGAAGAGAAGCATCCATCATCACCCCCCTTTTCCAGGTCCCATGGCAGTCCTGGGTCTGGGAAGATTCAGCATGAGTCTCAGAGTGAGCCCCACCCCACCCCATGCAATCCTAAGAGACCATTTGTTTTGAGAGCCCGAGCCTTATGTCCTGAAATACCTCAAAACAGACTCTGACTGCTAGCTGGGTGACCTTGAACAGATTTCTCTCTAAGCATCAAGGGTCTCATTTGTAAAGTTGGGATGACACATTCCTTGAAGAGTATGACGGTAACATTCAATAAAGCAAGTATAAAAGTGTACACAACAGCCAGGCACATGGACAGAAGTGAGCAGGTAGGCATGGTATGTTTGACTCAGGAAGATTTGCAGGCCCAAGGAAGCAGGGCCTAGTAGGGAAGCTTGACCCAAACAGTGACATGGTGGTTTGAATGAGCATGGTCCCCATAGGCTCATATGTTTGAATGCTTGGGCTGTAGCTGGTGGACTGTTTGGGGAAAGAGTGGGAGGTATGGCCACTTGTTGGAGATGTGTCATTGGGGTAGGGTTTGAGGTTACAAAAGACCACTCCAGGACAAGTCTCCCTGCCACATCTCTGCTCCAAGTCAGTGGAAGAAGCACCTGACCCCAGGGAGACCAGTGTTCTCATCACATCATAGGTTCTGTCACCTGTTATTATGACTCCTTACAATCTGTGTGTCCATTTGACTAGACTTCTGGTGGACTTCTGCTGGACCAAGACCACCCAGGAGCCAGAAGACAAGAGGGCATCAAGGCCTCCCAGGGCACAGTCCAGGAAAGGGAAGACATGTAGAATGTGGAAAAGAGAGAGATTTTTCATTTCCATTTTAGTGACTGGCTTTGTTCGAAGCATGCTACATGGATTGTGTCCTTTGCTTCTCATGATAAAAACAAAGTATAGGTAGTATAGGTATGTATGTGTGAGTGTATATATATGCATAGGCACACACAGATGGAGGGTGTTAAATTTCTCTGGCAAAGCGGCATCTCTTGCTTAGACGAAGGCAGCCTACTGACGTAGAGTTAAATTATTTCGGTAGGTGTTAATATTGCAGCTTTTAAAGAAGCTGGGGTAGAAAATAGGACTCATTAATGTGCAGTGTGCTGAGCTCCAGGCTGTTGACAGGGACAGGAGGCAGGCTGAGCTATTGCCTCTGCTGCAGTTCTCAGTTCTGCTCTGTCACTGCCTGCGTGGGTGGCGTGTGATCAGGAGACAGGTGGCCTGCTCCTGAAAGCCACAGGAATGGCTGTACTTTGACCAGCAGCAGGGACACTGGCCGAGGAGCTGTTCCCCATTCTGTCTTGTTCTGGGAAGATCAAAACCGTTCTCAGGAAATAAACACGCACCTTAGCTTGCGCTCTGAGACCTTAGTGTGCCTAACAGCCAACACAGAGCTCATGAAAGAGGCAGGTTCCTGGGCCCCAGTGGAAGGACTTCATTTCAGTAAAGCTGACCAGGGATTTTCTAATCTGTCTTTTGGGTACTTCTTCAGGGATGTGGGAGGTGATCTGTTCGCTTCAATGTAATTCTTTTGAGTGAACGTGTGATGGGTGTCGAGCTGATAGACAGGAAGATTCTCTGGTGACCAGGAACTGGATTTAAACCCACTGATGTAAAGTACAACGGGAAAAGATGTTAAGTGAATAATAGAACAATGGGAGAATGTGTATACATAGTTAAAAGGTCACAAGCATGAGTGTGGGTCTTAGCTGGATGTGATCAGAGCACTCTGCAAATGGAAACAAGAGCAGGAGACAGAACCAATGATGGTATAGAAAGACCAGTCTCCCTGGGGGTGGGGAGTGCTTCTTCCAGTAACTCTTAGCCTCAACCATCTCATCTTCAGGATGATCAGAAGGTAGAAGTCCTTAAATATATGAATTGTCTCTCCCAAAGTTGAGATGGACTACCTTTGTTTCCTAAAGGAGATACTCATCCAGTAATAAGATGCTACATCCTCTGAGAGACCTGTCTAGTACACTGGAATTGACCATCTCCCCCCCCAAAAAATGGGATAATGTTTTAAGATATTCTTTTTTATTAGTGACATGGCTTGTATGTGAAGATCTCTTCACCCACTGTTCTCTCACTGTGAACGTCATTGAACCTCTCAAAACCTATGCCTATATGTCAACCAAATGGAAATGATCAAAGGTGGATCCTGTGCCCATGAACACAATTATGATCTGGAATTATATTAAGCCCAAGAGTATATATTTCTTGGTTCTCTAGTGCCTGCTGGATTGTGTGGTGTCTACACGTATTATATAAAATGATGCACACATGAAAGATAATGTTATTATTTCATGCACTATTAAGCTTGAGCTATTGTAAAGGTGACTTTGAATTAGGAGATTTGTCGCAGAATGACATCACAGGAGTTCTTTCTGGTTGGATACTATCCCTCCCTGACTTTCCCATTCTTGAATCCAGAACTCTCTTTGGGACATTCTGTCAGCATGCTCTTCATCACGAGCTTCAAGTTGTACTAGGCACTGTGATCTTGTTTGCTCCACTGAAAATGCTGTATTTACTAAAGCAGTGATCTTCACACATCTGTCAGTCTCTGGCCTCTGTTCATCATCACAGACCCCAGACATCTATTTAAGCAACAAGTCACAGGAGCTCCTTGCGTTGGGCATCTCAGCTAACTTGACTTAGTATCACTATTCACTCCAAAACATTCTTGGATAGTCTAGGTTCCTCTCCTCCAGGAAAATGGCTTCTCCATCTCTCTGCTGCTCCAGGCGCTCCTGAGTGCCCCCTCCCCCATCATGTTCTTCCTTTAGTGTTCAGTCCTTGTTTTTATGATGGCTCCCCCTGGAAGCTTGCTCTCAGACATCTCTACAATCACACTCATCCATGTGATTAATGGAGCCTCTGAGAATGACAGAACTGTATCAGCCAGCTTTGTTCATTCCCTAAACCCTGCAGTTACTTCTCTACACAAGGGTTCTCTGCTGCACAAAGAGCCCTGGGGTTGCTCATTACACTGATTTACTTGATAATGCCCTCAACTCCTGTGTCTAGTGTTTCCCTGAGGTCACAATGCCAGCCTTCATTTGTATCAAGCTTTACAATTTATAATGTCTTTAAAAGACTATTATTTAATAGAGGTCTCAGAACAACCTTTTTTCTTTAATCTTTTAGATTATAATTGTATCATTTCTCCCCTTTATCCCCCGTCTCTAAACCCTCTCATGCTCACCTCCTTATTCTCTTTCAAATTTATAGCTTCTTTTAAAATTGTTGTTCCATGTATATGTATGGATGTATATACAAATATGTTCGTTAATATAACGTGCTCAGTCTGAGTAACGTTACTTGGATGTATGTGTTCAGGACTGATCATTTAGTATTGGATAACCAATCAGTGTGCTCTTCTCTGAGGGAAGACTATTTCCCCCACTTTTAGCATTTCTTAGTTGCTTGTGGGTCTTTGTAATTTAATGATTCTCAATCAGAGATGATTTTGTCCCCCAAGAGACTCTTGGTAATGTTTGGAGGCCCTTCCAGTTGTTACAAAAGAGACAATAGGAATGCTACTGAAATCTCACTGACAGAGGCCAGGCATGATGCTCAAGTGCCACAGCATGCAGGATCCTCCACGCCCGAGATTCATCTAAAGCATCAGTAGCACTGATGTGGGGAAAACTTGATGCTAGGTCATTAAGCTTTCTTACAGGGATTCCACTCTGATAGTTCTGACTCTAGGAAACCTTCTCTTCAGGCTACGTGAAGTGTCCTATGGTCCTACTGTGACAGTTCAGCACCTGAGGCCATAAAATCTCCTCACTAAGAGAACCAGACTGATTATTTCAAATTTGTACAATGTCCCGTGAAAATGGAGGCAAGTTAACACTGACCTTTTAAAATGTATTTATTTTTATTTATGTGCATTGATGTTTTTCCTGGATGTATGCCTGTGGGAGGATGTCAGATCTTGGAGTTACAGACAGTTGTGAGCTGCCCTATGGGTGCTGAGATTTGAACCCAGGTCCTCTGGAAGAACAGTCAGTGCTTTTGACAGCTGAGCCATCTCTCCAGCCCCACCATTGATTTTTTTTTTTTTTTTTAGCTTTGTTTGTCTCAGCCCCAAATTGATTACCTTCTAACTGTTGGAAGAGCAACTGGTCTACCACATAGAGAGCAGATATCAACTACGTAGTTGTTCTACCTTATTCTGAATCTTTCAGTCATTTCTCAGCATCATTTCTCACGATTCTCTCATTGCCTCTACTATGTGCATTTTACACCTCTCTGGAAGCTGCTGGGACTAAGTCCAGATGCTTGGATGGTGGGTTCCACAACAGAAAAGCAATGGATCATGCAAACAGTAACTGTCAGATCAGAGTGAAATCAGGCCCAAAAAATGTATTACCTAAGTGTTTGTGGGTTTCCACAGCTTCTATAACTCAGGCAATGACAAGTGTTGGCGAGGAGATGGAGGAATTGGAACCATCATCTGATGCTGCTACGAATGTAAAATGATGCAGCTGCTTTGGAAGATGTTCTGGTGGTTCCTCATCGGGTTAAACATAACGTTACCATTAGCTCAACATAAGAGTGGAAACAACCTGGTGCCACCCTTATGAATGGCTAAACAAAACTCACATATTCACACAGTAGAATCAGGAAGGAAGTACAAATACATGCCACAACTTGGATGACCCTTCATCATACCAGGTTAAAGAGTTTGGTCATGAACAATTCCATTTTGAATGATTCCTTTAATATATCCAGAGTAGAAAAATTCATAGAATTAGAAGAAGATTATTCGTTGCTTTGGGCTGAAGAGTTGAGGAGAAATAGTGACCACTAACTGGTCCAGGATTTCTTGGAAATTGATTAAAATGGCTTCAAATGGTTTGTCAAGATGGTTATAAAACTCTGACTATATGCTAACAGTCAGTGACTGCATACCTTAAGTAGTGGTATACAAATTAGATCTCCATAAAACTACTGGTAAATAAGAAATAAAGAAAAAGAAGAGAAAGAGAAGCCAAAGAAAAGACTTGAGTAGTCTCTTGTTTTTTTTTTTTGTTTGTTTGTTTTTTGTTTTTTTTCGAGACAGGGTTTCTCTGTATAGCCCTGGCTGTCCTGGAACTCACTCTGTAGACCAGGCTGGCCTCGAACTCAGAAATCCGCCTGCCTCTGCCTCCCAAGTGCTGGGATTAAAGGCGTGCGCCACCACCGCCCAGCTTGAGTAGTCTCTTAAATGTCCCTTGGCTGCATCACTTCAAAACACCCAAGTCATTAGGAATGTGAAGGAAGGAAGTCTCACCTTAGTTCTTACCCGATCTTCAGTTCTGTTTATAAATTAAATTATCTTTAGGCAGATTAACAAGAGAAGCAGCATCCAAGCTTTACTAACTTTATATGTCTGGGAAATTTCCACAAGACACTGAAGTCTGGAAAAAAGCAAGATGCTTCTCTTCTTTGTAAACAAAGAGTAATAAATATTAGGATAGAGGCTAAACATAAGAAAATGGCTAAACACAGGGAAAACAGTGGAGAGCAAATATATGGAAGAATTCAATGAAGCAAGGCTTGTCTGCAGTCCCCACTGGCACCTGGCTCTGAGCTGATAAAGCTGTCTCCAGTTAGGAATGATTAATGCCCTGTCATTAGGCAGAAATGAGAAGAGCACAAAGTTTCTCTGTGTTGGAATATTTTTAAGGCTAATAAACTTCACTGTTTTGGGTTCCTTCAGCTTCCAGGAGAAAATATAGTCCAGCAAGTGGGGAGCTCCAGCTCTGGAGTCACAATGACTGAGCAGGGTGAGATAGGCTTCCGGATTACTCTGTTCTCCCAACAGTGTGGATTCTGGAATTTGGGTGCAATATGAGGACTCTCCCTTCAGTGTGCATCAGACTTTCTGGGGGCTTCTCAAAATATACTTAGCTCTATTTCACTGACAGAGTGTATGAGGCAGGGGGAGTGAGCAGAGAGTCTGCATTCTTAACAAGTCTCTTGGTAACAACCATGCTGCTGGTCTTAGAACCACGATCTGATATAATATTTAGTCCTCTAGGCCTGTAAACATACTTTGCAAACAGCACAGAATTCCATAGTTTAAATTAGTTATGTATGTTAACATAAATACTTTATAAATATTTTATTTGCAATTTTTAAATGTTGATTTAAAAAAATAACTGCAGTTTTGATAAAATGATAAGGAGGATTGAATAATAGAATCAAAAGACCCAAGCCATACACTTCTACCTCTAGTAATTGGGGTCAAGAAATTCTTGGACTATAACATCATCAACAGTGAAAAATTAGTCCTAATAATGGTTCCTCAGTATAGGTCATGAGGTTATAAAGGAAATGTATGTAACCTACCTGAAAACACATGACAAATCCTAACTGCACTTTTTCCTTGACTCTTTTTATTCTCTTTGTTTGTTCTGACCTATCCTGGTTTGCTGTTTTTATCTTGTTAATAATAATAATAATAATAATAATAATGATATAATTATTATTATTATTTGGGTGGGTGGGAAAGTGGGAAGAATCTGGGAGGGGTTGAAAGAGGAGAATCATAATCATACTATATTGTATTTTTGAAAATCTATTGTAAATATAAATAAATGCAAATTAATAGGTAAGACATTTTTTTAAAGTGTGTTCCATACCAAAAAAGGAATGAAAAAAATTCTCAAAATCATTAGCCAGGAGACAAAAATATTCATGTCAAACTGTCACTATACACCTATTAAAATGACCAAAATTAAGAAAAAAGGATAATTTTTTGGTAGGGGTGCCATAGCACAGGCAGCTTTTTTTTAAGTTAGGCAGCCTCTCACTTGGTGACCTGGAAATCACAGTTGTAAGTTTCTAATGAAGGAAGATGGAGGAGAAACTTTACACGAAAGCCTCTGTGCATTTATAGAAACTTTATTTGTAAGCACTTATGCATAGTTAGTTATATATAACTTCTTACAAATGCGATATCTCACACATGCTTCAGATGGTATGTTTGTATGGGACACCCGTTCTGTGGGACCCTTCTCAGCCATTACAAGAGGTACATGACTGGCAGCACAGTCAAGTCTCAAAAGCAGGGGTAACAGAGATTGACCCTTGTGGTGTGACCCCATTTACTTACAATCTGGAATAAGCAAAACTGTAGGATGAACATCAGATTGTTGGGTAGCAGAACTAGGTATCGGAGAAGACACAGATGCAAAAGGGTATGAGGAGATGCTCTGGCCTGTCCAGTCTACTCTACAGCGTGATTTCAGTGCTGTCTGAAGGACTGTATGCTACACAGTTGAAAAGCTGACCTTGTTTTTACACACTGTACTTCATCAAAAAGAAAAGGCAATGTAAAGTTAGAAAGTACCAACTGATAAAAATTACTATTCATTTGAGCTTAACCAGTTCTATACTTAAGCTAGAGCTGAAGGGATCAATTTCAGCAGCTCAGACGGATGCTGAAGCAGAGATAATGCCCCGCTGCTCTCTCCATGGACCAATGGCATTCTACCTGCAAGTCAGAAATTTTAACAGTAGGCCCGAAGATGGTTACATCTGCTTCTACCCCAAATTAAAAGATGCTAGGCTAAGAACGTAAAGAGAATCCAGGCACCTAGGTTTGCAGAAGTCTAAAGGTTGTGTTCCTTTAGCTTATCAATGCTTGTGTTTTGAAATCACCACCTGGATTTCTGTAGGATTCTAGAGGGCTAAGTTGGAGAATGGATATGGAGGTTTGCTAGTGAGGAGGGGCATGGCAGAGGGCCAGGATGCAGGGAGATGAGGTGTAGGTAGGCTGTTGAGAGGTCTTTCTCAGGCGTTTCTGAGCAGAGTGGAGCAGCTGGCTCGGGACGTTCTCTGTGAAGTGATTCTCCAGGGAGATTTCCTTGATCTACATGTTCCTTGCATCTTCATAGAATTCCACCTTAAAACAAGCTGGACGCAAGCAAGGCCAAATTCTCAGCGTGGAAAAGCTTTTGCTTGAGCAATGACACACTGCAGTTGGATCCAGTTCACCCACATCTGGGAGCCACATGTCAGCCGCAGCTGTATAAAAGTCGGCCCAGCAAACCTCGGGTGACATTTCTTTTGCCAAAAGCCAGGCAGTATGGACCTCACTCTTCTCTGGGTGCTTCTACCACTGGTGACCACAGCCTGGGGCCAGTATGGTGACTATGGGTACCCATACCAGCAGTACCACGACTACAGTGATGATGGATGGGTGAATCTGAACCGTCAAGGCTTCAGCTACCAGTGTCCCCATGGGCAAGTGGTGGTGGCTGTGAGGAGCATCTTTAGCAAGAAGGAAGGCTCTGACAGACAATGGAACTACGCCTGCATGCCCACACCTCAAAGCCTCGGGGAGCCCACCGAGTGCTGGTGGGAGGAGATCAACAGGGCTGGCATGGAATGGTAAGAGGCAGCCAGTGCACTAGGGATGGGAACATCTGTACATGTACTTCATGGGGGATGTTTGGTCCTCAAGGAATAGGATGGCTCATAGCCTGGGCACATCCTAAAGTTGCTATTGCATACTCTGGTGGGCAGGTCTGTACAATGGAGATGACATTGTAAGGTGAAAACCCAGCACAGGGTATGTCCCACGAACAACGGACTGACTTTTCTGGTTCTATTCCTTCAAAGGGCCATCCTTACACTCAGTGTGACCTGCCAGCTGGGTGTGGGCATGCAGAATGTTTATCAACCTTCCAAAATGGAAATTCCTTAAGGAACTTATAGAAAGTGGGCATCGCTGTGACCCTGGAATAACATTTCCATTTTGGAATGATTTACTGTTTTCCAAAAGTATTACTCCAGGATGGTTGGGAGAAAAAGAAAACAATTGGGTCCTCAGCACCAATATTCTGAAAAATATTGATTCAGAGTAAGTGATTGGGTAGACCAGACTGTGAACTGGAAGCGAAGGGTAGTGAGGTTAAGTAGTGCTCAGCTGTTCTGATGAAGTATGCTCTGTCGGGCTTTACTACGAAGATTTCTCTGTCTCCCTCTTTTCCTTTCTCCTGAATTTAAAGTCGCCTTCGTTGCTAAGATATAGTTTACCAAAGGTTTTTAGAGGTGCTGCCCTACCTTTTGCCCTTATCAATGGAATGGAATTGGTCCCAGTTTGTGCTTCCCTGTGGTGTTTGAATACCCCTGCCCTGGCATTTGCTCAGAAGCCCATCTTAAGAACCAGGGATGGCTAGACTGGTCATTCATAGCTGTCCAAATGCAGCCCAAAATTCATGGTTTAAGGAGAGGGCAGAGGCTGACCCTAGGAGAGGCAGACTGAGGGAGGAGGCAGCCCAGCTGGAAGGCCGTCAGGTGTGTCATCTGCTGAGCAAGACAACTGTGTGAGGGGTTCCTGCAGGGTAGGGGTGGGGTGAACGTCTGAGAGGGGCCAACAGAAAACATTAGTGGTGTTACCTTCAGCCACCCAGGAGAAATACCCTGAGCATACATCACACCACACACTATATACAGTTATCTCATTTAATGCTCAAAGCAAGTCTCTATATAAATCATGCTGTAGGTTGGCAAACTGTGATCTGGAGATAAGGTGAGTTTCCTCAGCTGGAAAGGTTTGGATCCAGAAGGTCTCAGCTTTAAAGGATGTATGCTGAGCTATAGCAGTGGGTTCCCAAGAGCCTGTTGCTTCCTCCCCAAGCCGACTCCTGTCAGCAGAGCCAGGGCCCCAGAACCACACTCAAGCGAGTTGGTCATCCTGGGAGAAGGTGGGAACAGGAAGTGGACTGGTGTGGTGGGTGTCAGTTTGATTAGCGCTCCTGGAGACAGGGCCTGGCTGCCTGCCTGTGGAGACTGCATTACAGGGACCAGATGCAGACTGAAGAATCTGTAGGGGCTTCTTGAACGGGCTGTTTGGCCATCCTTCTCCATCCCCTCTGCCTCTGCCAAACAGCTTCCAAACCCCTTCAGACACACAGATGACTCAGAGACCAAACTTGTCATAAGGACAGAGGACAGATCCTGTGGTGTCCCAGCAGACAGACTCATTGTCTGGCTTCAAGGGTAGAAATGACCTCGCTATAACTGCCTGTCCAGTCTACCCGCCCCAGGGGACCATCACATAGACAGGCCAGCTTTCTAACCCTTTGTTAGAGCCATAGTAGGACAGACAGGACTGGGTGAAGATTGCCTAACCCCTAACGGGGGAGCCCTACCTGGGCTGAGTCACAAGCTGCTGGGTTTTGGTTCTGGTGCTGATGATAAAATGCAGTGTGACCTTAGGCCAAGTTTCTGCTGTCTCTCTGCTGCTGCCTTTGGAGGGTGAACCCTCAGACTGAAATCTCTACACAAAGCAGCCACTCACTTCAGTGTGTGCTTGGTTGTTTTGTTGTTGTTGTTTTTGGTTTTTTTTGTTTTTATTATTAGATATTTTCTTTATTTACATTTCAAATGTTATCCCCTTTCCTGGTTTCCCCTCTGGAAAAAAAAAATATCCCCTCCCTGCTCCCTCTGCTCACCAACCTACCCTCTCCAACCTCCTGGCCCTGCATTCCCCTACACTGGAGCATAGAGCCTTCATAGGACCAAGGGCCTCTCCTACCATTGATGACCAACTTGGCCATCCTCTGCTATACATATGCTGCTGGAGCCATGAGTCCCACCTGGTATACTCTTTGGTTGGTGGTTTAGTCCTGGGAGATCTGAGGGTACTAGTTAGTTCATACTGTTGTTCATCCTAAGGGGCTGCAAACTCTTCAGTTCCTTGGGTCTTTTCTCTAGCTCCTTCATTGGAGACCCTGTACTCAGTCCAATGGATGGCTGTAAGCCTCTACTTCTATATTAGTTGGGCACTGGCAGAGCCTCTCAGGAGACAGCTATATCAGGCTCCTGTCAGCCAGCATTCGCTGATATCCACAATAGTGTTCGGTTTTAGTGATTGTATATGAGAAGGATCCCCAGGTGGGGCAGTCTCTGGATTGTCCTTCCTTCAGTCTCTGGTCCACACTTTGTTTCTGTAACTCCTTCCGTAGGTATTTTGTTTGTGCGCTTGCTTTTTGCTTGCATTCTCTTGAACCTTGTGTTGACCCAGCTAAGGAAAGAAGCCAAATGCTATTTAGTTTGAAACGTGCCCATTTGTAGCTGATTACCATGAACTCCTAAAGCTGAAGAGAGGCAAAATAAAAGGAATAAAAGGAAAAACGTGATTTTTTTTTAAATATGCAGGATCTAAGATCTTTGCTTTCCTCCTTTTGATCCTCCACTGTCCATTGCCTCTTCCCCATCTCCACCAATCACAGGGCTAGAAAGTCATGAACATGCCAAAAAGTTTCTTCGCTACCCGACCCAGCTGCCCCAGAACTGGTACCCAGTTACTCCCTAGGCATTTTCTCCTAGACGATTATGTCTTTGTGTTCAGACTCCAGTCTCAGTGAAAAATTTGGAAGGAAAGAAATTGTTCACAGGCTGGGGAGCAATTACGTCTCCCCGACTGGCTGCCTGTTCTTAATCTGTTCTGGGGAGGAGTTGTTGACTAGCTTTCTGCAATTTGGCTGTCTTGTGTAAGTAAATTAGCTTTCAGGTTTATTTTAAGAGGCAGAAGGGACAAACACAAACTTGACAATACAAAGAATTTGCTGAAGAAAACTTGCTAATGGGGAGCCATCTTTCCTGGGTGCATCAGAGCAGAATGCTGTTGCTCATGGAGTCTGTGCTGAAAACCATGGTTTTGAATAAAGTTTCGAATAAAGCACGGTGTCTGGTTCTGCCCCTGACATTTCTGAGAGGCCTTATCTGGTCCCCTGTGAATAAGGATGCCTCCTCAGGGACAGGTCTGATGTGTTCTCGGGGGATTCCTCTGACTTTGGTTAGCAAATACCATGGGATACACAAGTCTTTTGTGGAGTGAGATGAAACTGGAAGCTGTAGTGAGTCGGAACTGCCTTCCGGTGGAAGGTTCTCTAAGCTAGGATTCTTCACACCTCCCAGCTGTACTGTCTTAGGTTCTCAAGGCCTTCTGGAGGGTGGGGTGTGAGAGAGAATAAATGAGAGAAGAAAAAAGAAATAAAAATAGTGATGCTTCTGAGAGAAGAAGGGAATTTTAAAATAAATCTACATCTAAAACAAACATTTGACACCTTAGCATCTTGTTTAGGGGCAGTCAATAATGATTTAGTGAGCATGGAATTTGACAAAACTTATTTTGGGCAAACCAGGCTTCTGCAAGGCACATATTTGGAGGAAGGGTGTTCTCTGTATATTTGTACCATTTCTATTCCCTGTACTTCAGAGAACCGGCAAAGGCATTTTAAAAGCATCTGTTTTATTAGAGCTTAAATTTTGAATTAATTAATACATGACAATACATTGCTTATGTCTTTGAATTTTTTGTATTTCCATATTTATAAGATGAAGCCCAATATTTCATTTTGGCTTACTGTATCCACCAACATGCATGCTAGGGAACCTTTTAAGTTTCCCTAAGAATCTCTAAAATGTATCCAGAGTATGGCTGACCCACATTGTTATCACAAGATGAACGTGTTATTAGATTTACATTCTCCTACAATTTTAATGTCTCAGTAAACTAAAATACTTCATAGCAAACTCTTTGTTTCAAGGGGCATAAGGATGAAATGTTACATAATATCTTGGCTTGAATCCTAGGTCAATAAAAGGACATTAATGGGAAAACTTGTAAATCATAATAGTTTCTAGAGTTTGCTGCTGCTAAGGTCATTTCTTAGTGTTTAGAAACGTACCCGAGTCTTGGGACATAGCACTAGGGAAGCTGGGTGAAGGACAGAATTGAATCTTAGGTCCTCATTAAATCTAAAGTTATTCTAAAGTGGAAAGTTGAAAATTAAGAATTCAAGCTGTCTATTTACATGATGGGAAATTCAAAGACAAACACAATGCAACAGTATTCAAGAACCCCAGGCCTGGAAGGGACCTCACAGAGAATCTAGACCAATCTTCTTACAACATAGGTAAGAAACAAAAGCCCAGGATGTAGTCCAGCAATTGAAAAGTCAATGAAATCATCTTAGTAAGTAAAAGGAGGATGGCCCATGCCCTAATTTATGTGGTATTTTGATGCTTGTAGCCTTTGCCATTTGGACGTGTATTTGCCCAATCTGTGGTTTTTACTATAAACTTTGCTAGACTGTGATAATATGGAGATTAATAACACAGATCTGTGCCCTTGAGTTCCTCACAGGCCAATCTTATTCACAACAGTATTGGGAAGGAGGTATTCAGTATCTTTGTTTTCCTGCTGTGGTTCCATAGCTCTGAGCATTAAGGAATGTCCACTGCTGGCCAGTGCTGAAGAAGCAGTCAAGCCTTGCACCCAATACCACAGATGGCTAGGAGATTTTTCCTGTTCTTTTTTTTCCTTAGATAAAATCGTAGTGAGTGCTGAGCTAAACTAGATTCCATGTCAGAATGGCTTCTGAGGACAAGGCTGAGTGTGGGAAACAAGATTGTGGAAGGCCAAGGATTTGGGCCAACTTCTGGTCTAGGTCATTCTCCTAAGTACTGGAAATCAATTGTCTAGGGGAACTTGATATTTTTCTTTAAAGAAAGTTCAATGATAAAATTCACTCCTCCCACCGTGGGCTTTGCCTCTGCCTGGTAACTGCTGATGTCAGCTTTCCAATCAATAAAAGACTTCCAGAGAGCTGGAAACCTTAGGGTGTGCCTGTGAGTATGTGTGCACCTGTGTGTGTGTGTGTGTGTGTGTGTGTGTGTGTGTGTGTGCTTCAAGGCTTTGAACTTTAACCTTAAGAGGACTAATTCTCAAAAGGCAGCCCTACAACACAGTCCTGTAGCCCTCATGTCCTCCGTTTCTATATCAACAGACATATGTCCTATAAATTATCATAAAAATGTTAAAGAATGCCAGGCATTGAGGCACTCACCTTTAATCCCAGAACTCAGGAGGCAGAGGCAGGTGGATCTCTGTGAGTTCAAGGACTGCCTGGTCTACAAAGAGTTTCAGAACAGTCGGGCTGTTATACAGAGAAACCCAGTCTTGAAAAACAAAACAAAACAAACAAACAAAAAGTTTAAAGGATATCTGTGCGTCTTTAGTTAAGTTACCTAACTTCTCTAAAATCCCATTTCATGTATAAAGCAGCGAAGGCCATGCTAACTATTTTTGTCCATTTCATAGAATTGTTTTGATGATTAAAATGACTAACACAGACACCACACTTAACAGAATACCTGCCCATGTAACTCTTGTGAAGGGTTGATCATGATCACTGTTAGGGACACTCAGTGGAAACTGAGGCTCTCTGAGACAACTCACACCTAGCTGGTAAGTTTCAAAACAGAAGTGGCAGGATACATAGACTTTTGGAATATATCATTCAGTTAGAATCTATGAATATTAAATGTACAATTTCAAGCATCTTGAATACTTGCCACAACTTAATAGATACTGGGGTGGCATTACGCCAACAGGTTAAAAAGTAATTTAATGACTTTTGATTATGAGCCCCCCCCCCACTCAAGCCTGTTTGCCGTCCTTGTATAGTCTGAAACTTTCAGGATATAAGGACATCTCACAAAACAAGCTGGGTCTCCACAGAGGCCCTTTGAATAGTCACTACTGACTGCTTTTCTACAATGGTTCTCTCTGTCTGACAGGTCGTTTCTGCTTAATTCTTGGTAGACAGTCCAGCAGCTCTAAAACATGGAGGCTGGTGACAGAACTCATATGCAGGAACAGCAAGAAGAGAGCAGCCTGCATACAGCTGAACATCATTTAAAAGACCATTCATGCCCTCATTGTCGGGGCAGGAAAATAAGTGCTGTGGTATTTGTCTTTAAAAGCTTTCATTGTCACACTGCGGGGGGGCAGCCAGATGAAGACTGTTTTAAATGAAATGTGTGATCATTGCATCAACACAGCACACAGAAGGAAAACATCAATCTGAATTAGAAAATGTGAGACTTGCGAGGAAGTAGAGGCTAGAACTGCCTCTTACCCTCTGAGACTGGGGGAGTTCAGCACTAATCATCCTTTGTGGAGGGCCCAAGGATTGATTACAGGGTTTTTCTAATCCATAAATAATAATAAATAATAGATTTTAAATAAGATATCCAGAAATTCAGTCTTTTAGATTAAACATCCTTATCTTCCATCTAAGATTATATCCCTACCTGTTACCTCATCATTACCTTAACAGGTCACTGCCCTGACACCCGTCTAGTCCCCCATTCTGTGCTCTTCTGTCATTAGTCCCACTTTGCTTCATTTAGAAAATGCCTCCACTGTCAGAGGATCTGCTTGTCAATACCGAGATCCTAAGAAGACGACCAGGCTAGGCTTAGAACAGACTTTAACTTTAATACTTGTTGAAATATTTCATGGGCACTCTAAGGTTCTGTGGGTTGTGTTTAAAATGGTTAATGGTAACGAAAGAATTATTCCAGGAAGAATAGAATTAAAACCTAAAGTTTGATTCTATGTTGCAATTATCCACTCTGAGAATTGGGAGGAAATTCGGAGAGGGTCAGAAGGCTGTGTCACAAGGGTCCTTCAGCGCAGGGAGTTGGCCACTAGTAGGGAACAAGGGCAAAACTACTCTTAGTCCCTGCCAGCCATGGCACTGGAAACAGGCTAACAGCCCTTAAAATATGTATGTCAGGAAGGGAGACGAGACTAACACCACCAGATCTTCCAATTTAAAAAATTTTTGAGAGCTACTGACCAAGATGGTACTGTGGCCTTCGCTTTTATGCCCAACTCAGTCCTAGTTTCTGTTCACTGATAGTTTGGCCTTTCTACACATTTGAATACAGGCTAGCGGAGATCAGAGTTTGTAGGCTAAAATTCTACAAACCACTTAAAAAAAAAAAAAACAAAGAAAAGAAAAGAAAAGTAAAGAAAGCTTTCCCTCCCCCTCCTCCCCTCCCCTCCTCCCTCCCGCCTCTGACTGGTGTCATTCATTCTTCCTGTCTGACCATCCCAGACTCAGTGAAGCTCACACATAATAAGGGGAAAATCTAGCTGAGGTACTGTTGGGAGCAGATGGAGAGTGTAATGCTGTTTTTGTTTGTTTATTTGTTTGTTGTTTGTTCTGTCCTTCCTTAAAGCCCAAGTTCCAGATCCCTTTCTAGTTAGTGACTAGCTTGGCCACTCTTGTTCAGAGTCCTCACTGGGTCTATGAGGACCCATAGGACATGCTCATGTCAAGGTGGAGAGGAGACTCCTGCCTGCAGATTCCTCAGGATAAGGTCCTCCTCTGTGTCCTATTATTTCTGTTTTACCATTGCAGACAGAGGGGTACATTTTCTGTCTCTGCTTCTAAGGTGATTCCCTTGAGATAAATCATTTTCAGAAAGGCCATTTTCCTCAGAACACAAGAACAAATGTTGTTGTCATGGGAAGAGTAATAGCCTCATGCCTTCCCTTCCAGAAAACTCCCAGCCTTAGGTGGCGTGGAACCCATATTGCTCTTGTGTTTGAGGCTGAAATTGAATAGCAAAGAGGTAATGAAAAAGAATGGGAGGGCAATCTCTGAAGCAGAGAACCTGGCCCTCATGTGCCAAGGGAAGGTTTTCTTGTAGTCTGCCGAGGACAACCCATCACAAAGCTACAACCTTGAAGCTGACACGTTATTTCTGCAGACCATTCAAAAGCAACAAGCCAGTGCTGTGAAGTGTCCCAGGGTCTTAACATGTCCTTGTACCATTGTTTGTTTTCGTTGGTTGAGCTGGAGTGTGTGGACCAATGCAGAACCTCCCCACTCTCTCCCTCAGCCTCATCAGCTACCCTCATCTCTTCTCATCTGACTTGAACCTGGGCCTGTAGTTCTGAATTCTGCAGCTATACCCAATGTTCACATGAGCTTTGTTATCTAAGAGGTTGTTGAAAAGGGGACTGTGAGTGTATACAGAGCATGTAAGGATACCCGTTTGGCACCTTCATCCTCTAATGGGGCTGCTCCTGAAACAGAAAGCAGAAACAGGAAAATTAACCACTGCTCCAGTTTCCATAGGAACAACCCAGGAAGAGTTCCAGAGCCTTTCAAACACTCAAATGATAGAGCCTCACAAGTTAAGTCTACCTCCGATAGCAGGAGCCAACTGGTCAGTCATTTGCTCACTCATTCTACTATAAAACATTTACTGGACAAGCCTCAGGCATTACGAGGAATACAAAATAAAAATTAAATGGCCTTTCCCCACAAGGCTTGTACTATCTACTTGGGATGATGAGAGATAACAGAGCACCTGTATACAGAGTGGCTGAGGCATCCACTCTCAGTGAGCTTCATCCTAGGGCACAACAAGTCAGAGCACGTATATGATGGGTCACTGACCCTCAACACGGAAGCAGCTCTCACAAAGTAGCCTCCAACTCGCTGTGTAGACTACACCAAAGGATAATGACAGTGAGTGACTTATACAGCATCGAAACACCAGCATCCTCAGGATTTTCTATGCATTCTCTTATTTGGTCTTCAGAGGAATACAAATATAGACTATTACCATGCTCATTTTACAGAGGAGAAAACCTAGGTCATTAGATGGCATGGTAACTGTTCTTAGATGACTCAGCTAACAGTGAGGCACGGGTCCAGCGGCACAACCATGATAGTCATTCCCCTCTGCCATGTCTGCCTTTACATTGTGAATGCATGCCCCTATTACCAAAATATGAAGGCCATCTAGCTGACACTGTAGAGGAGCACTGATATTCAGTTACCTTTCTCCAAATGGTCTGGGGCTGGGGGCATGTAGGGAGCAACCAGTCTTCACAGGGAGGCATGTGAAAATGACAACACTCTTCTCAAAAGGGCCATGAAGCTGGCTGGCCAGTGGAGTGCCAGAGGGGAATTTGTGGAACTTGGATTACTTTCAGAACTGGGCCTCCTCGAGATGGGTCAGCTTACCTTTTGACATTCATCTTACATAAGGGAGCTCACCGCCATGGGAACTCTTTTCCTTATAGGAAGCTGAGTACACAGAACACAAGGATAGAAGAGTCTCGGGGGATAAAACCACACCAGAGATGGGAACAAAAGGCTCTGCTTTGGAGGAAAGTAGTTATTTAATGAGGACAAAACAGAAAATCTCACGGCGCATCAATGCGCTCTGCCTTTTCCTTCTGAAGGAGGAAGACCTTAGGATTTGCCAATGACTCTTAGAGCTTAGACTGGTTTCCTTCCACCCACATTGATTTGGAACTGAGATGAGCAGACTCGGCTCATCTAGGAGATACACGAGGAAAGTTACTTTTCCATCATACTATGACTAGTCACAGTCTAAGGTCAAATGTCTAAACCCAAAGTGGCAATACTTTTGAGGTTAAAAAAAAAGGCTAGATAATCAAAAGCCATCAGTCTCAGTTTACATATAGAGTTTCATCTTGGATCGCTCAGAGCTGAATTCTGTACTCCGAACTTGTTACTACTTTTCAGAGCATGGCTGAGTAAGCACCCAGACCATTTCTCAGTTCCCTTTTCATCATAGCATAGAGTGGTTGAACAGAACAGTGGTAAGGTATAAGGTTTTGATGAATGAATGTATATTTAAATATACATATGAGTGAATACACACATACATGATAAATGAATGAAAAGGAAAGGTGCATGAGTTAATTTCCACCAATGGGGGAAGAAAAGAAAACGACACTTAAATAAATGCCCCAGTATTACAGTTCATTTAAGTTGCCTATAGACTTTAATTTTTCTCAAACCCTATTTTTAATAACGATTCTTGAATGTTCTCTTGAATAACCTCCCCTCTAGCCTACCACGCACAGAGGTAGTGGAAAAGAAACATTATTAGGATACAGGGAAATGAACCTGTTTATAAATTATTCTTTTGAACAAATCCCATCTGCATTGTCGGGAAATGCACAGTTCAGTTCACAGGTCAGCTGTGGCAGCTAGATCCACTCGCCAACACTTCACAAATGTACCAGCAGTCTAGTTTGGTAGAGTCAGGATAACAAACATGAATTAGCTCCAGTGGCACAACCTAGCAGAAACAGCCAGGCCTCAACTGAATCAGTATGAGTCAGAAGGAGGAACCAGGGCCTCCAGGGGTACCAGGAGAAGTTCTTTGCTGTGCCTCTCTCAATGAAGTGGAGATCAACAAAGACTCGAGACCAAGAAGCATTGCAAAGCTAGCTATGCAAGTGAGCCCCATCCATCACTGTCTGTTGCGTCCTATTTATATCCCCTCTAAACATCACGTGTCCTCCACGAGTCTTGCCTCACCATGTCTTGCCTCAGCACATGAGTCCATCTTAGCAAAACTCCATGAGTCTGTAACAGCTGACATCACTCTGCCAATCAGCTCGAGTCCGAGGAAGCAGCAAGAAGCCGCCAGAGTACCACCAGAAATATTTTAGTGCATTTCTCTCTATAGAATCACAACCAACAAGAGCTCAGCTACATATTGTAAGGTGAACCAATACATGCATGTCATTAGCAAAGAATTCTTCATGTGCGTCCTTTCATGTGGATGCATTAGCAAAACATCCTTTCACCTGTGCCTGCTTCATTGAAACACTCCATCACATGTCTGTCTGCCCCAGCAAAACACCATCTGATACAACTGATTTTCCAAAGAACCCTTAAGTTTCCATTTCAGTTCTCCCCACCCCCGTCAGTGGTCAGTGCAGGAAACAACCCCCCTTTCATATTTTCTAGAAAAAGTTTTATTCATAAATCAGGGTTAATCTAGCAGCCTTCAGACTATGTACCTTCAGCCACCCATCTTCTGTTTCACATGAGAGAGGACGAATCGAAATCCCAGGTACCTAAGAAACTGAAGGATACAGAAGTAGCTGAAGACCTGATTTGGAGGGGCATGTACTATGGTTTGGATATGTTTCATGTATTATAAACTTAATTCTTGAATTTGTGTGTAGACAGCATTGAGATGTAAGTCCTTTGGAAGGTAATAGGAAACAGATAAGGGTCTCATGATAGAATTAGTTTCTCTGTAAGCAGGGAAAGAAAACCCAAACTGGTGCACTGCTCTGTCTAAACAACAGAAAACAGCCTGGAAAACCTTAGGAGATAGCATGTTCAATGTAGGGCAAGGAATCTTGGAGGCCGGGAAGGAAACGGTCATCATCTAAGCAGAAAGGACCAAGCCCTCAGGCAGGGTGTGGGTGGGGGAAAGGTGGGAAGAGGAAGAGCCTGGCTGGTCTCAGAGAGATGCCTTAAAGATGGAAGGGCTGAGAATAAATATAGCTATCTCCTGAGAGGTTCTGACAGTACCTGACTAATACAGATATAGAGGCTCGCA